>NC_135494.1:16737808-17097135 GCF_052094955.1 Ictidomys tridecemlineatus
TTTATTACAATTTTTCTCATCATTATAGATTCAGAATACGTCATTGATTATATAATTTAAAACTTTGCCGAGACATGACATTTCCTTAACCATGATTTGGGGTACAAAAAAAATGTAACATTAATTTACATTTTTCCAGGATATGACCTTCAGTTGTGTAATTATTAAAAGTACAGAATCATTAATAAAATACGTCACTAATTTACATTTTTCAGATTTTCCCAGGATTTACTATTTTTCCCGAGATATGTTATATTCTTATTAACTAATGCCAAGCTACGTAACCAGACTCTAAGTCTCCTAACCAATCATTAACCTAAAGTACACTTGTACTTTATTTCTAATCTAAAATTCCCATCTAAAAAAGTCCCTTTAAATCTTATATTTAAAATATCCTAAAGTTTATGAAGCATATGTGAGGCCCTAGGTTTCATCCCCAGTATCAAAACAAATAAAATAAAAATCCCAAAGCCATATACCCTTTGAAAGATGGAGGTGTGGATGTGGCAAGCCGTCATCAGGGCTCACCCCTTATTACACATCAGAGAATTCATACTGGAGAGAACCTTGGGGTGTGTGTGTCGGGGGTGGAGCCATCCCTTCAGAAGCCAGAGAGCTCCCCCTGCTGGTTACAACCCTGGAATGTGGACCATGTGGGGAGCCTCTGCTGGCTCTTCTGCTCTTTGTTATACTGGATAATTTGTAGAACAGTCACCTTTTAGGCAAGTGGGTCTATCAAGCTCCTAGTCTACCATGCTAGAAGTTAGTATTATTAAGATTTTTGTTTTGAGATGGGATCCTGCTGTTTTGCCCATGCTGGTCTTGAATTCCAGCAATCCTCCTGCCTCAGTGTGTGGGACTACAGGTGCATGCCATTGTGCCTAACTCTAGAGCAACTCTTTGAATTTGGTAAAACTGAGAAAACACACTAGTATAACTCAGAACTCAACATACATCAATTCTTCACCCCAGAGAAAAACCCTGGGAGCTGAAGGAATGTGAGGAAAATTCCTTTCAGATTTGAAATCCACCACATGAGCTGAAAGGAAGCTGAAAATGGCCTGCCTGGTGCCTTCTACCTGCGGAGGCCAGTGTTTAACTGTGCCTGTCCTTGGTCACCACATCCTGTGGATCACGGGGACTGGTGTCACAGGTTCCAGAGTGACAAGGCTGAGCAGGTGGACAGCCATCAGTGACCTAGCCCAGCCATGATTAGGCTAAGGAGATGGATCTTTAGAGAGCATTGCCCTGCAGACCTTCCTGGGCTGGCCTCCTCCCGTGGGTTCAGCTGTAGTTTGGGGATGAGACTGAAGGCCCTTGACATAGGACACCCTTTGTCCTTGTTTCTCTGTAGCACATTACCTTCTCTGTGAGGCCACAAGTAGTCTGTATCTGAGCAAGAAGCAATTCCCATTGCAACTGCATGCTACTAGATTTGGAATTTTTGGAATGAAATATTCTTTTAAGATGAAAACCACTAAAATATGGCTGTTATAAAAAATAAAAACCTCAAAAACATTATTCTAAATGAAAGACGGCAGATATCAGAGTCCATATTATATGGTTTTATCCTTAGGAAATGTCCAGAGAAGGACATTTTTCAGAGACAAATGAGATTTAGTGGTGTCCTGAGAATGGCAAATGAGAGTGACCACAATGTTATGGGGACGGGGGGGGGGGGTTCTAAAACTGAATTACGGAGATGATTCAATGTTTTGGTAAATTACTAAATCTCTAAAGTGTGGAGAGCCACAATGAATGACCACACCTTCCAGAGGTTCTCTGGTCTTGTGATAACCATTTAAGTAATTTTCTGTTCATCATCTCACCACTCTTATCAGTTGCTGAAGGTCATGTCTCATGCTTCCTCTGAGAAGGGAGCTTCCAGTGGGTTCTCACCAGTTGGGAGTTACTTTGAAAAAAGAATTTGACTTTCTCACGTTTTCTCAGTGCACCTGGCTGATTTCATATTTTTGTACTAGTTGAAAAGCTTTCCTTCTAGAAAACTGCCAATTAAACTTTTCCCTAGAAAAATGTAATGGTGCCTCCTGTTTTTCAAATTCAGAAATAGATTAGCATAGTTTCATCTTTAGGATAGTGTGGTGTGTTTTTGTGTGTGTGTAATAGAAATTGAGTGCTTTTAGATTTTGCACTGTAATAGTTTCTGATGCCAACTGCTCAGAATTGGGATAAACTTCATGGGTTAAAAACATGGTAGTTTACAAGGCTGACCTCACAGATTGAGGAGTCCCCAGACCACCTTCACTTCTGAGAGCTGGCTACAAATTCAGGGGTCCCCACTACCCCTGTATGTTAGATAACTCACTAGAATGATTCTCAGAACTCAGGACAAAGGGCTATGTTTTTGTTGCTTGTTTTTGGTACCAGGGATTGAACCCAGGTGTGCTTAACCACTGAGTCACATCCCCAACCCAACCCTTTTTTATTTTTCATCAGAGACAGGATCTCTCTAAGCTGATTAGGGCCTTTCTAAGATGCTGAGTCTGCCTTTGAACTTGAGAACCTCCTTCCTCAGCCTCTGGACTCACTGGATCATGGATATGCACCACCATACAATATTACATTGTCATCATAAATTTAATGATAGCTAAAAGAGACCCAGTAGTACCAGCCTAAGGAAGAGATGTAAATTGTGCAAGGTCTAGGAACTTCCAAATGCAAAGCTCCTGTCATTTCCCAGGAGCACATTAGGCTACCTGCACACTTATGTGTGACAATACACAGAGTACTGCCAACCAGGGAGGCTCACCTGAGCATCAGTGTCCAGGGTTTTAATTGGACTTTCATTACACAGATATAGTGGATTCTATCCTTGACCCCTCAGTTGAACCCAGTCACCAGCCCCCTTCCTTTCCCTAGAGGATGGACTGATACGACATGGCTCAAAGCCCCAACCCTCGAATCATTTGGTTGGTAATTCTGGCAAGGCTAGGCTGCCACTCTGCATATCATGCATGGTCCAAGGGCTCTCTTGTTGCTCAGGAAATTCCAAGGAACCAGCAACAAGGATCGGTCAAATACTTTATTACATAGCACCCACCTTAAAACAAATCAGTCAAAAATTCTTCTTCACTTATTATTCAACTAAACATGTACCACAGTCTGTCTGGGCCAAATAACTGGGAGGTGACAAGCAACTTGAAGGTTGAAGCGGGAACTGCTTCATTTCGGGAAAACTCAGTGGGAACTGAGCTGGAACTCAAGATAGTGGGCACCCAAGGTAGTAAGAGCCACTTTATTGCAGAACCTCAGAGGTATACATACCTAACTGATTACACACAGCTCGACTCAATTAGCATTATCTAGATACAACAGTCAGCCAATAAGGAATCCCCACCAACTTAATGGCTTGGTGGCGTTGTCTTACAAACCACTCCTCCTGGTAAACTGCCAGGCGCCATCTTGATTTGCGGTCCCCAACAAACATGTAACAAACATGAAGATTACAGACATTCCTCAATAAACAACTGCAGTGTATCACTCCTGCTTACAGACTCCCTGTTGAGGAGACTGGAAACCAAAGTCTTTGTCTAACACAGCAGGAGTGAGCTCAGCTACAATTACTAAGGAAGAAGAGGGGGACAGGAATCTGTGCCAAATACTCCAAGACATTTGGAGGTCACCTCAATGACCTTCTCTGGGACTTGGTTTTCTTCTCTAGAAGAGGAAGGGCTTTGCCCATGTGGAAATAAAGGCCTTTTAAATAAGAGCAGTCAGAGATTATTCAGAGGTTCCTATAACCAAGTCATCAGCCACCTCCACCTGCAGCAGACATCCAAATGCATGCAGGGAGTGAGACACCTTTACAATGGAAAAAAATAATAATAAAAGGAAGCTCAGGTGTGCCCCAGGTTGACAGCTGTGGGCATGGAAAACTGGGCTGACCTAGCTGGGAGCAGGACATCTCATGTGGCTTCTTCAGGGAGATATGTGACTTTCCATGGTTGGTCCTGAGTTGGTAGTGGGGGCAAAAGACAGAGGAGCTGCAGTGATTGACCAAGTTCAGGCCATGTCTGAGATGACTGCTGCACACGTCACCTTCTGGCTTCCAGGATGGTTGCTGAAGAAGTGTGAGCCAGACCTGTGGCTCAGTGGTGTGGCCATCTTCCGCTTGTGTGCTTATGGATCCCCCTTCTGCTCATTCTCTTGCTGGAGAGAGGCTGGCCAATTCAGGGACCACTAGAGATGCTATCTTCACCACGTGGGGAATGTTCCATTGTTCATGTACACCATAGCACATGATCTTGTTATATCATCTTCATAATATCTGATAAGAAATGGTAGCCGTGCAGAAGAATGGAGCAAATTGTTCTCTTTAATGTGATGTCTAGCCTGTTCATTGATCCAAGTTCAGAAAGAAGCGCAGATGCCACCACGTCAAGCCAATGAGAAATCCAGAGCAATGCAGCAGCCCATCACTTCCTGTGCCAACGCAGACACAGATCTGTATCCCAGGGAGAGCTGCTGTCAATAACTTATTCCAGAGTTAGTGATACTTTTGTTAGTGGTTCCTTGAAAGGTCCTTTGCAAGGAGGTTCAACCTTTCCCCTGTGACTCTTAATAGACAAAATCTTGTGGTTTAATGTAACAAAGAGGGTCTTTAGGAAGATGCTGTGGGAAGGAACTAGACCCAAGTCCTTTGCAGTACTTTTCCATGCCTGAGAATAGCAGTGTAGATTTATCATTGGAGGCAAAACTCCTAAGTAAGTGGGCCTTACTGTACCAGTTCTCAGGGGAAGAACTGATGTGTCCCAAGTGAGTGAATCTTATGGCCATAAGGAATTCTGTGAGTAAAACCTTTAGCTAGGAGTTCAAGGGTTTCTGAAAAATTTGCTCATTTTAATTTAAGAATAATGTTGGTTCTTTCAAGCTTTCTGGGAGATTATGTATGGTAAAAACAGTGTCATTTTTAAACATGGGGTAATGCCTTATGGAGTTCTAATGATTCCTGTAAAATATGTGCCTTGATCACTTGATATGAAAGTTAGGAGCCTCAGGTTGGGGGAAAAAAACCAAGCAGCTGCTAGTGGTTGTAAGGACTGTGCATGTTTAGCAAGGAAATGCTTCAGCTCATCCTGAAAACAGATATACATTGGTGCGTACATATTGCAACTCTTTAAGAATGGAAGCTGGGTAAGACCCACCTGAAGGTGTGCAGGGTGGCCCCAGAGGCTTTGGCTCCTGGCCATGCCCCACCTCTACAAGATTTCCAGAATTATGCTGACAGGTGATCCATAATCTGAAAATAACCTGTTAAAAAACTCCCTTTTAAAAGTTCCTTCTCCAATACTAATTTAAGATAGTGACCAAGTTGTCTGTATTATGATGGGCAACTACATGGAGAAATTTAGATAATATCCATCTGAAATAATCTGATACCAGAAAGCAGCCATTTTGGGACCACTAGAGTTTATCCAAGTGAAGGTTATAATTTTTAATATTATTCTTTTTTCAGAACCAGGGTCTTCACGTTGATAATGTGTAAAACTCTCTTTGAATCACTCTAGATTTACTCTTTGGGGTCCATTTAGGAGCATAACTTTGGCTGAGGCTGCTACTTTGGCATAACTGCTTGCTAGAGCATTTCCTTTCACAATCATGGTGCCATTTCTCATTCTGACTTTGCATGGGCCACAGCCCTGATGACAGCCGCTCCTCTAAGAAGAAGGAAGCTGCATCTACATGTTCCTTAATTTGTTCATTTTTATGGAGGTTCTAGCAGAGGTTAGGAAACCCTCCTTGTTTTCAAAGCATCCTAAAGTCACATGATGCTGCCACGCAAACCTACTCTCAGTGCACATGAGTTGACAAACTCTGTGTAGTAAATGCAGTACATTTTGCCATCTGGTCTGACATTCTCTCAGGTCGACTATATTCTAAAGAGAATTCAAATTAGTGATCATGTATTCTGCTTGATAACCTCCAGTTTCAGTTCTGAGAGAGGATTCATCAACAAATAATAAGACAGGTTTCTTAATTGGAACTTCTAATAAATCCAAGTGAGCTACAGAGATTCTGTGATTAAGGAAAGACAACTGTGAGTGTCCCCTTCTGTTAAAAGCTAGAGAATGTCAGGATCCAGAGCACTAGAGTGGTAAAAAGAAATGTGAGAGAAAGAGAACAACACATGCCCTAAGAGGCTAATTAGCTAGCTGAAAGTGAAAACCTCTTTGTTCACAGATGACATGATTTTGTACACAGAAAATCCTAAGTATCCACTAAAACCTATTAGAATACAAGAGTCCCACAACATTGCTAGAATCAAGATCAATATACAAAAATCACTACTACTTCTGTACATGCACAACGGGCAATCCAAAAATAAAATTGAGAAAACAATTCCATGTATAATGTCACCAGAAAGAACAAAATACTTAGGAATAAAATAAAAAAGGAAGTGCAACATTTATATTCTGAAAGCTAAACACACTGGTTGAAAGAAATTAAAGAAGTTATAAAAGAGAAGTGGAAAAACATCCCATGTTCATGGTCAGAAGACATGCTATTGTCAAGATGACTGATCTATACAGTAAAGCACTCTCTATCAGAATCCCAGCTGTATTATTTGCGGAAATTGACATGTTGATTCTAATATTTACATGGAATTGCTAGATATCAAGAATAGCCAAAATAACTTTTAAAAAGAATAACACAGTAGAAAACCCCATACTTCACAACTTTGAAACCTACTACAAAGCAACAGCAGTTAAGATAGTGTGGTACAGATGTTGTAGATCAATGGAATAGAATCGAGAGCTCCGAAGTAAACCTACATGTCTATGGATGGCTAATTTTCAACAAGTGTGACAAGACCATTCAATAGGGGAAAAATAGTCTTTCCTTTCTTCTCCTTATCTTTTTCTTCTTTTTTCCCTTCCCTTAACCAATGATGATGTAACACTTGGAGGGCCTATGCACAAGAATAAAGTTGAACCACATCTCGTCAATATGAACACAAAATAGATTAAAGACCTAAATGTAAGAACTCTTAGAAAAAAACATGGATCAAATCTTCACGACCTCAGATTTGACAGTAAATTCTTAGACATGACACCAAATGCATAAGCAATGGCAATAAAATAGAAAAACACAATTGAAACTCAAGTCTTTATGCTTCAAAGGATACTTATTAAGAAATGGAAATAAAACCTACAGAATGGAAGAAAATAATTACAAATCATGTACCAATAAGGGGCTTATATCCAAAATATTCAAAGAACCAATAAAACTGGATAATAAAAGACAATCAGATTAAAACAGTAATGCTTGAACTCCAAAACTATTGGCGAGAAATCAGAATCCTAAGCATTGCTGGTAGGACTGTAAAATATTGCAGCCACTTTGAAAAACAGTCTGGCAGAGTTACCATGTGACCTAGCAATTCTGCTCTTAGGTACATATCTAAAAGAACAAAAGCATGTTTACACAAAAGTTGTACATGCATGTTTATGGCAGCATTATTTATAATGGACAAAATGCAAAAGTAACCCAAATGTACATCAACTGACGAATTGATAAGATGTAGTATATCCAAGCAAACAGAATGTTACTCAGCCATAAAATGTAAGGAAGTACAGATACCTGCAACAAAAATGGGTAAACCGCAACAATGTTATACTAAGTGAAAGAAGCCAGCCACAATGGACCATGTGTGACTGCATTGATAGGAATTTTCTAGAAGAGGCAAATCTATAGAGATAGAAAGTAGACTAGCTATTGCTTCAGGCTGGGGTAGCAGATGGGGATCAGGGGAGTGGCAGAGGGTATGGGGGTTTCTCTTTGGAGTGATGAATGTGATCTAAAATTGACAGTGATGATGTTGCACAGCTCTGGGAACACACTAAAAATGGCTCCAGGGCCATGTGGATGGCTGACCACACAATGACAGATGAGCTCAACAGTAGTTTATAAAAGGAAGATACAGAATGTCCCACTGGGCAACATGGGGATGCATGTGGGTGCAGAGTGGACTAGCAGTGGCTGTGGGAGGCACTTTTGTAGAAATGAGGATAAGGGGACCCCTGGCTCCTGCGGGAGGAAGTGACTAGCTTGTCTGAACACTTCTGCAAGCCGACTTCAACCTCACACATCTTACAAAAAGAAAACAAAACAAAATAAAATGGATTACAGACTTAAGTGTAAAGCCCCAAACTACAAAACTTTTATAAATTAACAGGAGACAAGCTTTAGACCATGAATTAGGGATATGGTTCTTAGACATGACACCAGAAGCACAATGCATGAAGGGAAATTAATAAACTGGACTATCAAAATAAAAACCTGTTGCTTGGTGAATGGCCAAGTGGCCTTGCTAAAAGAATGAAAGGACAAACTGTGGATTGTGAGAAAATATTCGCAAATTATCTATTTGAAAATGGAATCGCCTAGAATAAAGAAAGAAATGAACCGTAACTGAACAGTAAAAGAAATCATCAGGGTGGAGCTGTAGCTTAGTGGTTAAGCTCTTGCCTAGCATGTTTGTGGTCCTGAGTTCAATCCCCAGTACTGGGGGGAAAAGAAAAAAAGAAAGAAACAAACAAACAAATAATCCAACTAGAAAATGAGCAAAACATACAAACAGACATTTCACCAAAAAGGATATGCAGATAGATGGTTAAGAAAAAAACACACGCACGGAAGGAGTTCAGTGTTATTAACTATTAGGGAAATATAAATTAAAGCCATAAGGAAATGTCACTATATACCCGCTAGAACAGCTTTTAAAAAGGTGATAATACTACATGCTAGTGAGCATGCAGAGAGCATCTATCTCTTACACGTTGCTGATGGGAATATAAAATGCTAAGACCACTTTGAAAAAACAGTTTGGCAGTTTTTTTTGTTTGTTGTTTGGTACCAGGGATTGAACCCATGGGTATTTAACCACTGAGTCATATCCTCAGCCCTTTTTTATATTTTATTTAGAGATAGGATCTCACCGAGTTGCTTAGGGCCTTGCTAAGTTGCTGAGCTGGCTTTGAACTCATAATCGTCCTGCCTCAGCCTCCCAAGCCACTGGGAGAACAGGCAGGTGTCACGGCACCCAGCTGGCAGTTTCTTTAAAAACAGAGCATATACCGACCATACATCTAGGAATCTTAGAACTTGGCATATTCCAGAGAAATGAAATCTTATGCCCATGCAGAAATAGGTATGGGGTTGGTATACACTTCAGAGAATTGAAAGCAGGGACTCAAAGACATGCTCATACACGCATGTTCATGGCAGCATTATTCACAATAGACAAAAGGTGGAAATAACCCAATTGCCCCTTGACAAGTGACTATATAAACACCACAGGGATGGAGTTATATATATGCAACAGCTGTATACATGACATATATATGGAGTTATATGTGTGTGCACACGCATGTGCATGCAAATGTTATTGATCTCTAAAGGTCGATTCTGCCAAATGCTACTGAAGCGAAATTAACCAGAAAAAGGAGAAATACTGTGTGACTCTACTTGTATGAGGTACTCAGAGTAGGCATACTTCTTAAGACATAAAGGGGTAAGGTAGGGCTGAGAGACAGGAAGGGGGAGTTAGCATTTGGTAAGTACAGTTTCAGTTTTTCAAAATGTAAAGAACTTTTCCCCCAGTGCTAGGGATTGAATCCAGGGGTGATCTACCACTGAGCCGTATCACTAGTTCTTTTTATTGTTTTTATTTCAAGATGGGGTCTCACTAAACTGCTAAGGCTGGCTTTGAATTTGTGATGCTCCTGCCTTAGCTTCCTAAGCAGCTGGGATTACAGGTGTGCGCCACCACATCCAGCACAGAGGAAATGAATACTATGAACAGAAGGTGATTATGATAGCACAACAATATGGATTTATTTAATACCACTGTTCTGCACACTTAAAATGGTAAAGATGGTAAAGTTTACATGTATTTGCTACAATTGTTAAAGTTTAAATGTCTAAAATATGTACATGAGTGTTTATGATAGCTTTGGTTGGAATAGGCCCAAACTGGGAATAAGCCAAATATGCTAGAAAGGGCAAATGGTTAAACAAGTGGCAGTAATAATAAGTACTTAGTAATAAAAGTGAGAAACTATAAAACAACTTGAATAGACATCAACAGTCTAAAAGCCAACTCAAAACATCACACACTATGTGACTCCATTTATTTTTTTATTTTTGTATTTGTTTCAGTTTAATCTTTAATGAAATACATATTTTATTTCAATTTCTTCTCTCTACATTTGAATGGTATCTATAAATAAATTTTATTCATCTTATGTCAACACATGAATTTCTTCTGTTGTGAGTGGGATGGTAGTAACTAAATGTTCTCAAGTTTACAAAATTATAGATATGAAGAATAGATTGGTGGTTGCCATCTTCCAGATGGTCGGAGGGTGGATGAGTGTCTCTACAGATGAAAGGAGGAATCTTTGTGGAGACAGAAGTTTTGTACATTGATGGTGGTGGTGGTGGTTACATAAGTCTACTTACGCTACAATTGCATAGAACTCCACACACACACTTTCACAGATGAGTCCATGCAAAACTGATTAATCTGAACAAACTCAGTGGGTTATATCAATGCCAACTTCCTGGTTTTCACATTATAGTTCTGTAAAATATTACCATTTCGGGAAACTGGGTGAATGGTGCATGGGTATCTTTTTGTACTCATTTTGCAACTTCCTGTGAATGTATAATTATTTCAAATGTATAATTATTTAGGTATAAACAACATGCCAACCAAAATAAAAAACAAACTTGCTAGTGACCTTACAGCATTTGAAGGCTTGACCACAACACAGACCAGAAAGTTGCCACCGATCTGACCTGGGCTGTCCATACTGAACTGGCTTGTCTCACTTAGCCACAAAGGTCAGCAATGCACAACAACTGTGTCACTTTTTCTTTTTTTTAACATTTATTTTTTAGTTGTGGTTGGGCACAATACCTTTGTTTTATTTATTCATTTTTACGTGGTGCTGAAGATCGAACCCAGGGCCTTGCATGTGCTCTACCGCTAAGCCACAACCCCAAGCCAACTATGTCAGTCTTGGTAGGCTCTGCCACCATTTTTACTTTTCTGTATATCTGAACATTCTAACCTTGATCCGATCGATCGTTAAAGACTATCTGAGCAGGAGTCCGTTTCTCACAACACATTCCTGCCGTCCTTTGTGGCAGGTTTGTGCATCATTTGTGCAAGAACAGACTGCATAAAGCGGAGCCTGAGATGAACGGGAAAACCCTGGGATACGCGTGTGTGACGACCACACGTTGGAATCAGAATAAATGCAGAAATGCCTGTGAAACTCGAGCAAAGTACTTCATCTGCAAAACTCCAGGGCTTTCCTGGAGCGGGTTTCAATCTCTCCACCCTGTCTTATCCACCCTGTGGATCCTCCCTACACTTCGTGGGTCCCAGCCCTGGGTAGCTTGGAGAGCTCGCTGCGCCAGCCCGACCTCCCGGGCGCTCACAAGCGGCCACCTCCAACTCGCCGACCCGCGCCCCGGGCTGGCCCCGCCCCAGCCCCGCCCCCGGGCCCTAGCGCGAGGACCCCGCGGAGCTGTCCGCGGCTACGCCTGACCCAACCTACCTTGTGGCCCATCCGGATAATCCTTCCAACCCGATATGGGCTACGGCGTGGTCTTCGGGTCTCGCACCTCCAGCCGAGGGCTGGGGCCCGCCGTTTGACGAGGAGCCTCGCGGCAGGCGAAGGACCAGCTGCCCCGGAGGGAGGAGGCGCGGCTCGCGCTTCAGCATGGCGGCGGCGGTGCGCGCTGAGGGCCGCTTTCCTGCGCTGTGCGGTGTGTCGACGGGTGAGCGCGGGGAGGGGGCGCGGGAGCCGGGGGTCGCCAGGGCTTGCGGGAGTCCGGGCGGAGGGTCCCATCCAGCCCGGGACCGCTGGGTGACCTTGCGCGCGTTCCCTGCCTCTCTGGGCGTCGGGGCGCTTGGCTGGAAAGTGACCGTGAAGTGCAGTCGGTTCTTCACGGTTGGTTTCGGTGAAGAGGAGGGAACTGGCGAGCCTTGCTTTCCCGGCGGGCAGGCGCGACCCCCGGGGTCACATGGTGATGCCCACCGGGTTCGGGGCTGAGAGGCGCCCGCGGGGCTCTGAAAGTGATGGTGGTTGTCCAGGTGGAGTCGGAGAGCACTGGCCTCCGTCAGCTTAATTCCAGCTGGCCGGTGGCCTCCGTGCAGAGACGGATGACTCGGACGTCAGCCCGCAGTGTCGCCTTTCCTTCCCCCGGGGCCCTGGTGGGTTGTGTGCACCCTAGGAAGGCGCCCTGCTGCTGTGTTGCCTAAGGTTGGCTGCAGGGCCGCTGCGTGGCCGCCGCCTGCCTTCTCTGCCCTATTTTGTTGTTAAGTCCACAGTTCAGCATTTCTAATTCTGGAACTCAAAGCCCCCTAAAACCGTCAAAGTTCTTTTTTTTTTTTTTTTTGGTAACTCATTTTGCAGCAAAAAATTTCACCAGCAATCTTGGCAGAAAATCTGACCTTAATATTCTTTTCTTTTGTCTTTATGATTGTCTCTTCCCTTTTATTTTTCTTCCCCCATCTCCTAGTATTTCAAGGCTGTCTTCTTTCATGAGTCTAAACTGTGTGCCAGCCACTGTCTTCCTCTGTTCATGCGTTTTCCCTCACTGCCTTCCCAGTCCCTTTATGGAGTAGATTCTGTTATTACACTCTTTATACAGGTGGTGGAGGGAGCCACACAGATTGAGCAAGGGACATAGGTTTTTGCACCCACAATTCCTGACACCAAAGTGTGTTTCCCCGCCCCCCCTTTTTTGTCTTCTTGTGTATAAGTATTTTTTTTTGTTTTTTTTCCAGCTTTATTGAACTATAATTCACATACCATACAGTTCATCTATTTGAAGTGCAAAATATTTGCATAAACCTTTGCATTTATCATTATAATCTAATTAGAACATTTTTATCACTCCAAGAAGGAAGCTTTTTAGCTGTAGCCACCACTGATCTATTTTCCACTCTTCTTAGCTCTCCTGTCCTAGACATTTTATATAAGTAGAACCACATACATGGCTGGCTTATTCAGTGCAAGGTCATCAAGATTCATCCACGTTGTAACATGTATCATCCTGAATTTCTTAGGGCCGAATTGTAACGTGTCCATCACCACACTTTATCTGCTCATCAGTTGAGGGACACTTGAGTTGTTTTCCATCTTTTGGGTATTATGCCTAATGTTGCTGTAAACATCAGCATGCCATGTTTTTACATGTGTGTCTATTTTCTTTTCTCTTAAGTATGTACCTGGGAATGGAGTTGCTGGGTAAAATGGTAATTCCACACTTGAGGGATGGCCAGAATGTTTTCGAAGTACCTGAGGGTACAGTGAGGGTTTTGATTTTTCTTTAGCAACATTTCTTATTATCTGTTCTTTTGATTATAGCCATCCTAGTGAGTATGAAATGGTATTAATTTGAAATTTTGATTTGCATTTCCCTGATGGATAATGAATGTATTTTCATGTGCTTATTAGCCATTTTTACATGTTTTTTTGAGAAATGTCTGTTCAAGTGTTTTGGCTCTTTTAAAATTGGGTTTTCATTTTATTATTTAATTGTAAGGAGTCTATAGGTGTCTAATCAGATGTATGATTTGCAGAATTTTATTCGATATGTTGTTTTTCAACTTTCTTGATAGTTTGTGGGTTTTTTTTTTTTTTTTTTGTACTGGGGATTGAACCCAGGGGTGCCTAATCACTGAGACACATCCCCAACCCTTTTTTATGTATATTTTTAGAGACAGGGTCTCATTGAGTTGCTTAGGCTGGCTTTGAACTCAACAATCCTCCTGCCTCAGCCCCTAGAGCTGCTGGGAATATAGGCATGTACCACGAAGCCTGGCTTGATAGTGTTTTTTTGAGGCATACAAGGTTTTTGTTTATTTGTTTTTGTAATGCTAGAGACTGAACCCAGGCATGCTGGTTCTTCTACCGCTGAGCTGAGCTTTATCCCCATCCCCGAAACACAGGTTTTAAATTTTGGTGAAGTCTGGTTTATGGGTTTTTTCTTTTTTTTCTTTTTATCACTTGTGCTTTTGGAGTTATGTTTCAGAAACATTGCTAGACCCGAGGTCATGATAATTTACCTCTGTTTTTCTTCTAGGAGTTTTATAGTTTTAGCTCTTACCTTCAGGTCTTTAGTCCATTTTGAATTAAGTTGTACATAAGGTGTGAGGTAGGGCTCCAACTTCATTCTTCTATGGGTTGACACCCTGTTATTCCAACACCATTTTTTGAACACATTCCTTTTCCCCTATTGAATGGTCATGGTCCCTCTGCCAAAAACCAGTTGCCCACAAATGCTGTCTAAGTCTGTCCTCGAGAACCACACTGTATTAAGGGTTGCACAGGGAGATACAGTCAGCCTGGTGCTGTGGGGGCTCCAGAGGGTGGAGGTTTCACAAGAGCTCCTGAGCCTCCAGGATCTGGTGGATCCAGGATCTCATATACAAAAGTGTATGAGAGCGAATTCAAGACTAACTGTGTGTTTGGATGGCTATGGGGAGGGTGGGGCAGGGGCAGCAGGAGGCTGGTGTGGAAGCCTGGGGCCATGTGGCAGTCCTGCAGGCTGTGCCCAGAATTTGTAACTTGGCAGCAGGAAGCCAGGGAAGGACATGTCAGGGCTGTTAATTGATGAAGCCTCTTACTGTAGAAAGGTGGTAACTACAAGGGGAGAGGTGGGAGACCCATTAAGAAACCTTAAACCTGTGTCTGAGTGATGCTAAGGCCTGAACAAAGAAGTGGCAGCAGGACCACAGCAGAGGTGTGGCCCACGGCAGAGGGATTTTTAATGTGACTGCCAAGCATGAAGCCTGGTTGATGGGAGGGTGAAGAGAAGGTGCAGCATGATGGCAGCTACCTGGCCAGTGGTCACTAAGCCTGGAAATCACTCATCCACTTCTCTTAGTTCTTTAATTCTGTGGATGGTATTATTCTGTGAATGTTACTGTTTTATTTATTTTTGGGGTACTGGGCATTGCACCCTATTGTGCTTTACAGAGCCACATCCTCAACCCTTTATATCTCGAGACCTGAATTTGCACTTCCCCTGCCTTAGCCTTCTTGGTATCTGTGGTTGCGGGTTTGTGCCACAGTAGGTGGCTCACCTTATTATTTTAAATGTCCCTCTTCATGTAGGAATGTATCTTTAAATTTTATTTATTTATTTATTCTTGTTGGAGGCCTGTGGACATAGCTAAGTGGTAAAGCACTTGCCCAGCATATGTGAGGCTCTGGGTTCTATTGCCCACACCATAAAACAACTCCACTTTTTGCTGAGTGCAGAGGCCTTCATCTGTAATCCCAGCAACTTGGGAGCCTGAGACAGGAGAATTGCAAGTTGGAAACCAGTCTGGGCAACTTAGGGAGACCCTTTCTCAAAAAACGAAGAGGGGATGTGGCTCAGTGATGAAGCACATGCCTGCAGGCTCCAGGCCCTGGGTTCAACCCCAGCACTGGAACCAAAAAATATTTATTTACTTATTTTTAATTGACAGGTCATTTCTGGTGCTGGCAGCTTTCCCTGAACACCTTTCCAACAGCTTCTGTTTTGGCGCTGAAGACCACTCTCAGCAATGGTGAGATTCATTTGGGAAGTATCTGTTCTCATAAGATTTAATAAGAGTTTCTGTAGATTTGAAAATGTGAATGGACAAGGCATGTCCTTGATGATGGTATTGTACCGTCTTGAGTATTTTTCAAATTTTTTATGAGTGCAGTTGTTGTAGTTCAAGGCTTTAAAAAATAATGGTTGCCATTTTTGAGTAGGTATTGTGCACTAGGCTTGAAACATATCACCTTGTTCAGCCCTCACACTGGCTTTCATGAGCTTATTCGCATTTTAGAGATGATAAGGTGAATCTCTGAGAAGCCAAGTGACTTGTTCAAGATCATGCAGCCAGGCCAGGCACAGTAGTGCACACTTGTAATCCCAGTGACTTCGGAGGCTGAGGCAGGAGGTTGCAAGTTCAAGGCCAGCTCTGTCTTAAAATAAAAATAAAAAGGACTAGGGATGGGGCTCAGTGGTTAAATACCCCTGAATTCAATGCCCAGTACCTTCCCCCAAAAAAGAATGAAAGAAATCACACAGCCAGTGAAGCAGGGCTGGTCCCAGAGCTTTCTGGCTGCTGTGATGCCCCCTCCTGTGGACACAGACTTCCTTGACATAGTGCAGGGCCTCTCTTCAGCTGCCTTCTGGGAAGTCCAGGCCAACCTTGCTGTGCAAGGAAGCCTGGCCCTTTCACCTTGAGCTTCTGGGACTCCTGAGTGCTGGGCTTCCCTGTGGGTCTCCTGCCTTTTCCTCTTGTAGACCCACCTGTGAGATGCCTTGGAGATCCTGGGAGAAGTCCAGCTGACAGGGCTTTCTCCCTAATGGCAGATTTCCTACGACCTGTCACACCCACTGTGAATCAACCAGTTTGATTTGTTGCTTGGTTGATTCACTCACTGATTTATAAACAGTTTATTTACCCCTTAACATGTGCCAGGCACTGCCCTGACCTGAGCTGGTATAGGGCCTGATAGGGATAGCTGTCCTCACTGCAGGTTGCTGTGCTATTCCTTAAAATATTAACTTTCAGCCTGGGGGTGCGGCTCAGAGGTTGAGCCTTGCCTAGGGTGCCCAAGGCCCGCAATTGAATCCCCAGCTCCACACCGGAAGTAAAAAAAAAAAAACAACAAAAAACAATTGAGTTTCCAAAAGGTCCTAAAAGGCTCAGAGCTTTCATTCCTAGTCCTTTTCTGCTCCTTCCCATCATCTAGGGACACTAATTCTTTCACCTTCCTCTGGTTATATTTCTAAATACATTCAGTCTTCTTTAAACAACATTGTTATGCTAATTGGAGATGTAACAGTCTATCCTTACCCTTACTTTCTTCCAGTATAGGTAGAAGCCGAGTTTGAACTGAATCTCTGGGCATTGTTTTTGTTATTAAATTATGTGCACATTCAGAGCGGAGCTAGGTAGTATTCTACTGTTACATTTTTTCCTGAAATTCATAATTGCCTGACTTTTAAGAAGTTGATTGCTTTCCTTATCACTCTATTTTTCTAAATGCTGCGACAAATCAGTCAGAAACATAGTAATAAATTTTCTAAAATCTCTCACCAACCAGTTTTCCTAGAAGAGACCCAAGTGAGAAGGAAGGAGTTCTTGGTGTAGAACGTGATGTGTGCTGAGGTAGATCCCTGGGGGCCTCTCCGTCCCCACCTGAGGGGTTGTGGCCTATCCCACTTTAGGCTGCAGGGTTGTTGCTTCCTGAGTCTGGGGTCTCATGACCTAAACTTAATAAGAATTCAAAGGATCAGAACAGAGTTGATAAGTGAGGTGGATTGTGATCTGTAAGTGAGCTTCAGAACGTGACTCAGCCTGAACTACTGAACTTTCTTCTTTAAAAAATCATAACACGGGGCTGGGGATGTGGCTCAAGCAGTAGCGCACTCCCCTGGCATGGGTGCGGCCCGGGTTCAATCCTCAGCACCACATACAAACAAAGATGTTGTGTCTTCCGAAAACTAAAATGTAAATAAAATATTAAAAAAAAATCGTGACACAATGTAAGCAAAACCATTTATACAAGTGTGCATGAAAATTGACTGTTGTTTTGCTGGTACTGAGGATTGAACTGAGGGGCACCCTATCACTAAGCCACATAACCAGCCCTTTTGATATATTTTTTCTTTGTTTATTTGTTTTGATGGTGCTGGGGATTGAATCCAGGGCCTTGTGCATGCAAGGCAAGCACTCTACCAACTGAGCTATATCCCCAGACCTATGTTTTATTTTGAAACAGGTTCTTGCTAAGTTGCTAAGGCTGGCTTCGAACTTGCAATCCTTTGCCTCCGTCTCCTGAGTCACTGGGATTACAGCCATGTGCCATGCACCCAGAAAAAGTGACTATTTCTAATGTGTACAAAGCCCTGGGTTCAATCCCCAGTTCTTCCCTGCCTCCCATTAAAACAAACAAACAAAAAACAAGTGGCTATTTCTAAATTCTAAAGTTGATTTCTTTTTATTTTTGACATTTGGTTTCTTTTAGGCTGGGTACATTATTAGCTATGAGTGATATTTCAGTCTTTCCAAAAAAATCTGTTAATAATTTTTACACTTCTTGAACTACATTAAAGATTATAATGCGGAACAGAGCAAGATGAAATGTTTTAATATTAGATATGTGTTGAAGATGAAGGTGTTTACAAGAAAGGCTGTGTATAGCAGAATGAGATTTGTAATGATAAAGTTCTGGTTTGTTAAACAATGAAGACCCAGGGCTGGGGTTGTAGCTCAGTAGCAGAGTGCTTGCCTAGCATGTGAGGCACTAGGTTTGATCCTCAGCACCACATATAAATAAATAAAGATCCATCAACAACTTCAAAAAAAATGAAGACCCAATGTTTTCTGGCTACATTTTATTTGGTAGTTCATCAGGTGGGCTACAGGTCTAGAGGACATCTGTGTGCTAGGTGCGATCTCCCTCCCCACAGGTGAGCAAATCATCTGGAATCGAAATTAGTGTTGAAATCTCATCCAGTCATCCAGTTCCTTGTGGCATTGGCAAATCTATCTCATAGGCCTACATTTGAAACAAAATGGTCGTATTAAGTGCTGTCCAGTAATCAAAGATTATCCCTTTGTGTTTGGGTCTCTGTATTCAGTGGAACTATTTTGATGGCTTCCTACCACCCTTAGATGTCACTCTCCCTGTCCTTACCTGCTTTCTTTCTCTGGTCCTGTGAGTCATGGTTGATGCTGCTGATGAATCTGCAGTTACTGTCCTCTGCATGGCTTCACTCAGACTTGAAAACAGCTGTTGTCAGGTTTTTGTTTTGTGTTTATCAAGCCAATACCCTAAAGGCCACTTTCCCTCCAGGGCTGTTTGAATCCTGTCACTTCTCTACTGAAGCACAGAGCTCAAGAATCTGTGCATGCACTGATCTTGCCAGCACTGTCCCACTCCTTCATCACCACCTGTTCCTGTCACCTCTGCCTTCTTCCTCACGTGAAACCGCCATCCCTGGGACTGGTCAGATGGCTTCCTCTCAGACATGGCTGTTCTAAAACCTTTTCTCAAGTAATAGATGCATGTGGTTAAAAAAAAAAATCCCTCAAAATACAAAAATGCGGGTCTTTCACATCCAGCCTTAAATGCCCCTGTTTTCTTCCACAGAGGCAGCTGCTCCTCAGTCTCTTGCGTGATCTTCTGGAGCTGTCTACAGCATGCCTTCCCTGCTTCCCTGTGTTTTGAACATAAAGGGCAGGGTACCCTCTACACATTGAGTCTTGTTCTTCTGAACAGTTTCACTTGAAGGTCTTTCCTCATCTGTCCACTGCCCAGCTGCATACAGCAGAGGGCGCCATTTGCCCAGAGCAGCCCAGGAGCTTGGGCTGGATAATGCAGGGCAGAAACCCTGGCTGTACAGAGCTTTCTTGAGACTGGGACATCCACTGTGGAAATGAACCGTGACCTCTCTAGGAAGGGCATTTAGGTGGCTTTCATTCCTAAAAGTTTGGTTTTATTTTTTAAATAACAATTGTCCTCAAAATATGATTCTTAAAAGATTAGAATTTTTAGAGACTTATTTTCATCAAGTCACAGTTATTTGGTGCTGGCAGCTCCACAGCCAGGGAGCATCTAACTTGGTTTTGTTTCATCTCTCTGTAGGCCCTTTGTCACTGCAGGGAACCAGAGACAGCCGACACTTCACCAGCTTGAGTCATGCGCTACAGACACAGTGCTGTATCTCTCCTCCCACCAGCCGGTCAGGCCAGCAGTACAGACCCTACAGCTTCTTCACTAAATGTAGGTAGACTGGCACACACTTCCACTTCCTGCAACAGGAAAGTAGGGGTGCTTTCCTATCTTAATTTTTCTTCTGTCATAAACGAATTAACATTTTAGTGATTATTCAACTAAAAATGCAACTAGAATTATCTCATGTGCTACAGCTGTATTTGGAGAGCACTAGTTTATCTGAGCCCCTCATTTGGGGCACCCAAGGCCTAGAAGTATTGAATTGTGCCCCAGATACCCTGCTGATTTAGAGTCACACCAAGAAGGCCCTTACTGTTTTTAGCTGGGCCTTTGCTAGGACATATCATTTGGAGAAGTTCAAGAGATGTCACTACTGAGACCTGAGTTGTGATTGGCAGACATCAGGGAAGCAAGTCTACTTACTGTTCAGGGACTTACTGGAATTTAATGTTAGCCATCTTTTGTGGAAACAAAGTGGAATTGTCTCCTCTTGTGTTTTCCAAATGTAATCATGTTTTATGTTCACTGTATGATTTTATTTTATTTTCATTACCTCAGTGACATGGATGAAGCTGGGCTTTCTGGCCTTTCTTATTCTTAGGAGAGTGTAGATCTTTGCTGTACAACTACAGAGTTTTTAAAAACCCCGTTTCCTTACAGTGACAGCAGATGAGCTCTGGGAAGGTGCTTTAGCAGAGACTAGTGCTGGGGCAAGAAAAGGAAGAGGCAAAAGAAGCAAAAAAAAGAGAAGGAAGGATCTGAACAGGGGTCAGGTCATTGGTGAAGGTAAACGTGTTTGGTTGTTTTGACAGTTTTCAGATTTGGTCCTGAACTTGGGGTGGGAAACTGATGATCTTGGGAAGGGGAGAAATAGCAAGCAAGCTGGGTCTGAGGGAGGCCTGGGGGGGCCCAACGGCAAACTTTGTTCTAAAAAGAGTCTATGTGCTTTTAAAGTGTTTTCCCCAGATTTTATGGATATTTGGCAAACTGGAAACATTCTCATTAAGTGCATAAGAATCCATGGTTTAGAGTCCAACCAGGGGGCTTACCAGCTGCCCCAGAGTGTCACGTACTCCATGGGGCACAGCTGTGATAGGTCCTGTGCTGCACACAGCCCAGTGCAGGCAGGTGAAGCTCTCAGAGAGCTGGCAGGCTTCCCCTGCCCAGAGAAGACAGTGACCAAGAGAAGATCTGTAGTCACAGGGCCTGTTGCCGCTACTCAACTGGGCTGCTGTCACACAGAAACTGCCCTGGACAGCGCATGGTTGGACAGGCCCAGCTGTGTTCCGGTAAAACTTTATTTACAAATCAGCTGGTGGGCCGCACTTGGCCTTGGTCCTTCACGTGCTGATGTGATTGTTTATACTTGTGCTTTTGAAAGCAAAAATAGGATAGGTGAACTTGAATTGGCTTATTTTTACTGTTGTGCAGACTCGTCGCTTTTGATACTAACAACCTTTCAGAAATAAAGGAAGCACCTTGTGCTGCACTTCTAAGATTGCACATCTGCTTGGGTGCTTTTACTACTTGTATCTTGTTTTAGTTTTTAAGCATTTGTTATTTATTTTTAATAATGTTAATAATAATAATAATTATTATTATTATTTTTGAGACAGGTCTTGCCATCTGGTCTTGCCAGGCTGGTCTTGAACTTGCAGGTTAAAACCTCCCTCCTGTCTCAGCCTCCCACCTAGCTGGGACTGCTCACATGCACCACTGTGTCTGGCTGTAATTTATTTTTTCAAATTATAAAAATCGTATGCATACCTTCTCAGTAAAAACGCAGAGTGTAGAGAAAACTAAAAGCCCCTGATGTCCTTCCTGCCGTCCACATTCCCATTGTCTCCCCTGAGGGGCCACTGGTCTCATATTGGTATTTCCTTCAGTTGTTTTTGTGTGTGCTGGTGCGCGCTTTTGTATCAATTCCCTAAAAGAAATAGATATCGTCTTTAAAAAGAAAAGAAAAGAAAAAGATAATTATACTATATGGTACATGCAATTGTATAATCTGCTTTTTTTTTTTTTTTTTTAACCCAATAAGAGGTCTCAGGGCTGGACATGGTGGCAAACCCCTTAACCCCAGCGACTGGGGAAGCTGAGGCAGGAGGATGACAAGTTTCAAGGCCCGCCTCAAGAATTTAGTGAGACCCTGTCTCAAAATAAATAAAAAGGGTTGGGGATGTGGCTCAGTGGTAGAACGCCACTGGGTTCAATTTCCAGAACCAAAAGTAATAATAATAACATGTCTTAGAAATCATTCCACATCAGAACCTGGAGAGCAACGTTTTTTTGTTGTTGTTTTTTTTTAAGAGAGAGAGAGAGAGAGAGAGAGAGAGAAATTAATATTTTATTTTTTAGTTTTTGGTGGACACAACATCTTTATTTGTATGTGGTGCTGAGGATTAAACCCCGCGCCGCGCGCATGCCAGGCAAGCGCACTACTGCTTGAGAGCCACATCCCCAGCCCGAGAGAGCAACGGCTTTTGATTTTGTGCAGGATATGGCACCTGCTGGCTGTGCGTTCAGCCATTCCTCTGTTGCCGACTCTGTTGCCGACCTGCGTTACAGGTCGTGTTTCAGCAGACATCTTAGCGCTCACAGGCCTCACGAGTGTTTCTCTTGGTAAAAGTGAAAATGCGGTCACATGCCTGTAGGGTAGATGTACATAAAACTGTGACAGTGCCAGGTCACCTGCCAAGTGATCGCATCAGCTCCAACTCCACAATACTGTGCTGGTGTCTGTACACGCGTTCCCTGGCATCTTAGCAACATGAAGAGTGAGCACCTTTTAGAAGTTGTCACTTACCTATAATCTTTACCCTTCAGGACGCTCCGGCTTCTTGTGGCCGGGTCTGAATGCCCCTCTCATGAGAAATGGAGCCGTGCAGACCATTGCCCAGAGGAGCAAGGAGGAGCAGGAGCAGGTGGCGGCTGACATGCTCCAGCAGAGGGAAGAGTGGGACTGGAAGTGGAGGATGAAAGTGAAGCGGGAGCGAGGCTGGAGCGGGAACACATGGGGTGGCCTCAGTGTCGGTCCCCCGGACCCTGGTCCCAAGGGAGGTAGTGGAGGCCTGGTTTGCTTGCCTTTGGTAGAGGACGTATTGTCCTACAGTGTTTCTGAAAATAATTTTATTGTTTACTTGTCTGTTTAGATTACCCTTTCTGAAAAAAGAATTTGACCTCTTTGACTAACTTTCCACATTGTTATCCCGGTTGCATTTGTGGGACACTAGAGGCCTGTAACCAGGAAGTGTTCCTCCAACAGGATGGAAAGCCCTGGGTCCCAGTGCCTTAGCAAGTGCCTTAGACATGGTGGTGTGCATTATAGATATGTAGGAGACAGCGTTTCCCAAACACGTGGCCTCAGGCTTGGAGTGCTGTTTAACAGCAGAGTTGAGAGACCCCAGAGAGCTGTCACTAAGCCTTCGTAAAAGCAAACATGAAACAAAAACTGACGACACTTAGGCTGAATTAGAAAACAAAGCCTCCCCCTCCCCACAAAGGCAGATTCACCTGAAAATCTTGCTCTTGCCAGTGAGTGGGAGAGGAGGAAGCAAACAGGAGTTTGGCTCAAAGTAGAGGAATGGTTGGGCTGGAGAGGATGGGGCGAGCGTGCAGGAGGGTGGAGGTCTGGGAGGGAGAGGACCTGCCCACGAGCCAAGTCCCCAGTAACCAGATCCAGAGTTTAGACAGACAGGCTGCTGTTAGCCAGCAGGGGCAGGGTGCAGGTTTGGGTGAGCCTGTGCAATGGGGGTGGAAAGGCGGGGAGGTCACCTGGTATCTGGTAGCTTTGGTCAGGAGTCATCAAGCCAGATAGTGGCATTGGTGAACATGGCCACCAGAATATTTCTTGATGAGAAGGTGGCACTTGGCACTGGCTTCACTATCACCCAGTGGGTGGGACCCTGGCAGTGTCCAGGAAAGAAGATTGACTCTTGAGCTGACCGCTTTCAAAGCCGACTGCTGGGTACAGAAGCTTTTATTCTGCTCTCCTATTTTATTTTGTAATTGAGATTTTCTGTAATAAGTAAAAGCAAAAGAATTGGGGAGTGTTGGAAACAGCTGTGGTGGTGAGCAGAGGCTGAATTAAGAGAACTGAAAGCTGAGGAGCCGGGAGTTCGCGAGCGGGTCAGACCCGCAGTTGAGAGTGGTGAGCGTAGGCCAGGCTCTGATCTCTCCCGGCAGCAGCAGCAGGCCACTTGTGACCAGACAGCTGCGTGGGTTCTGGCCTGGAGAGGGCGGTAGAGACAAAAGTGTAGGGATTGAGGACGTTGGCGAGATCTATGAGGAGTGAGGGACTTTGGTGTCTTTGAGGGACTTTGGTGAGAGAGGCTGTGAAGACCCCAGGAGACCAGATGGGAAAGCAGCGAGGAAGGCTCTGGAGGTGTCGGCGCTCCAGGAACCTGTGCCTCGGGAGCCGGCAGCAGGGAGCTGGAGAGGGGGAGGCTGCGGTCAGAGAGCCATGGCTGAGCTTGTGAAGTCAGGCCAGGCAGTCCCCGTGGATGATGGGAACTGGGGCGCAGCCTGGAGAGCGGCACCAGAGAGCTCAGGTTCTTCCCATTAGAAGTCTGAGGGCACCTGGGAAAGGCTGTCACATGTGAGCAGCGTGGATGCTCTTATCTGTGTGCTTTTTCTTCTCTCCTTGTAGAGACCTATGAGGACTTTGATACCAGGATACTCGAGGTAGGCCTGCCGAGCTCAACTCCCAGGGTCCTCTGGAGAGGTTGCCGGGGTCAGGTGGGCAGGAGGAGCTGAGCAGAGCTGTGGTCACAGTGATCTCTCGGACACAGACTCAAGTTTAGGGAGGAATTAACACAATTTGAAGTTCAGTTCCTTCATGTTGGTGGTCCCCACTGCTGCCTTGGTTTGTGGGGACTATGAAATTGAGGTTTGTGAGGGGCAAATTCAGGAGCAGAATTTGGAGATTATGTTAAGTTCCTTCTTCCTGGAGCTAGAGTGTGCTATCTGGTGGCCTCTTGTGGAGCTGTACACCAGTTGTATCTAGGACACAATCAGAGAACAGGTTGGGAGGAGCAGGGGCAGGGGCAGAAAGCCTCAGGTTATGGCCAGTGTGCAGTTTGACTAGGGCAGTGGTCTCTGGGCTGCTCACAGATCCTGTATCAGGTGTGCTTGAACCACCCTTCCAGGGTGGTTCTCTGATGGCCAGTGTTCCTTGGCGCTGGCACTGTGCATTTAATCAGTGTTTAATAATGTGGAACAGAGCCGGGCGCGGTGGTGCACAGCTGAAATCCCAGTAGTTTGGGAGGCTAAGGAGGGAGGATGGTGAGTTCCACAGCCTCAGCAAAAGCAAGGCCCTAAGCAACTCAGTGAGACCCTGTCTCTAAATAAAATACAAAAAAGGGATGGGGATGTGGCTCAGTGGTCAAGTGCCCTGAGTTCAATTCCCAGTATCTCCCCAAATTGTGGAATAATTTATATATCAAATTTGTGACAAAGCCTCTCTGAATATGTATATTATTTCTTCAATATCAGTTATATTATGGAATTTTTAAAATATGTTTACAAGTATTTTATGTTGGTATCCCATTATGTGTTATTCCCCCCACCCCAATTCTAGAGATTGAACCCAGGGCTTTGTGCATTGCTAGGCAAACACTCTGCCACCAAAGCACATCCCCAGCCCTTTTTACTTTTTATTTTGAGAAGGGTCTCACTAAGTTGCCCAGGCTGGCCTTGACTCTGCCTTCTTCCTGCTTCAGTCTCCTGAGTCACATGGATTACAGGCGTGTGCCCCTACACACACCCCAGTTCATAGCTTTTGAAAGTTAATCCCACTGAAAGAGTCTTTCATATGTAGGTTGTTTCCTATAAGATCATTCAAAAGTGTGGCCTCAGCCTCCCTTTTCCTTAAACTTCTTCCTAGGAAGGAAAGGGGACAACTGTCATTTAAGCAGTTTAGTTAATAGTTTCATAATTCCTGGCCTTTAAAATAGGCTGAAAAAATGGGAGATTTTCCTGAAGTTTATAATGAATAGGTGTTTCCAAATTCTGTATTCTTGTTTAAGCCTGATCCTTAACATAGCAGTCCAGTCCTGCGAAGTTTTTTCCTTACGTTGCATTTCATCATTTTTAAGATATTTTAGTACCTTTGATACTGGAATTTGTCTTATAATCAGTGTTAAACTATTTCAAAGTTTAATCCATAGTGTTTTCTTTCCTGTGTACATTTATTAAGATGGGGTATATTGAGTTGTGTAGTTGTAAATTCCTTTAAAGATTATCTTAGTTAACTCTCCTAATAACCCAATGAAATAGGAAGAGAAAGTCTTATTTCCATTGTGTTCCCGAAATGCTTCAGAGGGAGGGTTTGTTTGGGAAGTTTGCTTTTGTGCGTACAGACTGGAGGAGGTGCTGGGTCCTGCACCAAGCCTTGTGTGGCTGAGCCAGCAGGTCCTCATCCTCTACCTCAGAGTTTTCTTCAGCTGTCCTATTGATGAAGCATTTTGTCTTTTAGGTCAGAAATGTTTTCAATATGACAGCCAAAGAGGGAAGGAAGAGATCAGTCCGTGTCCTGGTGGCTGTGGGGAATGGGCAGGTGAGTGGGGTGACGCTGGACACAAAGAGGCCTGGCTGCCCAGCTGGAAGCCAGGGCCCTGCTGCCAGTCTCACTTTTTCTACTAATAGAGCCGCCTAGAGGTCTGGGCTCACAAACCTGGTGGTAAACCATGAAGCTTCTCAGAGAAAGAAAGAAAAGCTCTTAAGGCCTACATCTGAGGACTGGGTATTTTAAAGGGCTTAAGACACTATTGTATGGTGCATAATAGTGAAAAATTAGAACAAGTTCAATCGGGCCTGGTTACAGGATAGCTGTCCAATATAATATTCTTTTTTTTAATATTTATTTTTAGTTATAGGTGGACACAAGATCTTTATTTTTTATGTGGTGCTAAGGATCAAACCCAGTGCCTCACGCATGCCAGGCGAGTGCTCTCCCTCTGAGCCACAACCACAGGCCTCCAAAGTAATATTCTATAGCCATTAAAGAATTGTGAAAAATTACTTACACAATAAGTAATTTTGGTTAAAAATTTGTCATGTAATCATGATTTTTTTTTAAAGTCATTTATATGCAAGGAAAAAAACTAGAAGACTGTACACTGACTGATAAGTGTTCACTTGGGTTAGCAGGTTTGTCAGTCATTTAAATTTTCTTCTTTAGACTTTTAAAGTTTCCCTACTGAACATCTTGTTTTTGAAATGTGTTCACATAGAACTGAAAAACTGTTTGTTGCTTCCTTTTGAAAATTTCAAAGCAAAAGCAAAAGACATGATAGTGCGTTGCTGTAAGAGACCATGGTTAGCAGTTACTGTTGTCTCTTTTCAAAAATATCTTTTCTGAAATTTTGTGTCCATGTTACCTCCCTTTACCTTTTTATCAAAAGCTTAGCAGAGATCTTATTATAGCCATGAATTTGCACCTTGCTCTTCTTGCTTGGTTTTGCCCTCAGAGGTCTTCTGTTAGCATAAGCAGATTTCTGGTATTGGTTTCATAGTGTTCCAGTGTGTGCATAGACATGATTTTTGACCCAATCCCTATTGTTTCCAAATTTGTATCATTTATTACAAACAACAACAATAACATTGACCTTTTTGTACATGGAGCTTGTTGAACTTTTGGAAATATAGAAATAGGAGAAATGTCTTGAAATTGCTGCCGCACTGGGTGTAAATGTCAAGTATTGCCAGATCTCCTCCTCAAAGGTTGCATCAGTTTATGTCCCTCTGTACCACCCATCCTTGCCCTGAGTAGTATCAGACTTTACTGATTGTCAGTATGATCCCTGAAACGTCTCTCCCAGTTTACACCTGTACTTTCTAAGTTAGGAGAGTGCCAACGCCATTTTGCGTGTTCATTGGCCGTTGCGCTTTCCCTTTGGACATCTGTGAGTTCAGGTGCTTTGCCTATTTTTTTAATTGGGTGGTTTTCTTGTCTTTATTGATTGGGATTAGCTTCTTGTAAGTTAAGGACATGAGCCTTTTTTGTCTTATCATATTTTGACTTAGTTTTGAATTTTTTTCCACATCGAAGCTTTAAAATCCACAGAAGTTTTAAACCTTAACATAGCAAATTTATCAGTCCTAGGTCACTTCTGGTTTGTGTTTTGCTTAGAAAGTCTCCTTTTGAAGATTATAAGTAAGTCCACTCATATTTCCCTCTAGGACTTCCATGGTTTACTTTGTTCTATTTAAACTAGGAACTGGAATTCAAGCCCTTTTCATCCCAGGCCTCAGATGTCTTGCCTATTTTATTTTCCTGTGTATAATTTTAAAACAAAGTACTTTTTTCAAATTAAATAATAAATGGTGGCAGCAAATAATGGAAGCATTTCTGCAACTTTTGATAGACCTCATTTCTTAGGGTAAAGCATTTACAAATTGGAAACTATTAGGTTTATTTTTCTGGTTAATTAAAATTGAAATTCTACTGAAATCATAGTTTTACTCTATAACAATGTATTTTTCCCCTATCCCTTCTTGTCATTTTAATCTCTTTGCACAAGTGCCCCAAAACATTTGCCTTTTATAAATATAGAGCATACTTAATTTTAAAAATTGAGTATATTTCATTTTATTAGAGATTTATAAAAGGTAATGTTATGTATCTAAATGTCAAGTCTGTAGAATGCCTCAGAACAGATGAGCACATCTCTGGCTTTCTTCATGGCTGGTTGTGCAGAGCAGGTGTTCTGTGGGCAGTTGAAAGAAGGGCGTGAAATGCTGTAGAGCCCAAACTGGGAGCTGGGGAGAGGCACAGGCTGGATCAGAGTAGCTTTCCTTTTCATAAGTTTTGCTGCTTCTTTTGAAGGTTTTGCCATTGGGAAGGCCACTGAGCGGGTGGATGCTTTCAGGAAAGTACGTGCATGTTTTTCTTTGTTAACATTTAGTAGAAGATGAAAAGCTCTGTGTTCACATGGGGGCACTGCAGGCACACAGTCACGTATCACGAAGGAATCGTCAGTGTATGTGTGATAATGATATTGTGGCTAAGTCCTTATCTTTTAAGGTGCATAGGTGGAATTTTTTATAATAAAATACTTTATAAAATAGTTTTGAAACCCAGCGAGAGATTTAGGAGAATTTGTTCCTTCCTTTCTTCAGGCAAAGAACAAAGCCATCCACTATTTGCATTACATAGAGCAGTATGAAGACCATACAAGTGAGTGTGGGTCTTTTCTTGTAAGATTTGCAGAATGCCACTGTGTCCTGGTGTGTCTGTGACATGCCCAATGGGTGTCTTTGTGTTGCTCTGACTGCATTCTTACAAATGTGCAAAATGAGGAAACAGCCTGGCCTGGGGGGGGGGGTGGCAAGAGAATGAGTGGGGTCAGCGTCTGTGTGTCCTGTGGGCTGGCTGCTTAGGGCAGCACCCAGTGCTCTGTGGCTTTTGCAGACATTAAAGCCACATGCCTGACGCTCCTGTGTCTGCTTTACCCCCCAGTATTCCATGACATCTCGTTGAGATATAAGAGGACACACACATCAAGATGAAGAAACAGCCCAGAGGTAACTGGAAAGCTCTGACTCTCTGTTGAACATAAAGCAGAGAAAGCTTTATGACCACAGTCCCACCCTCCCCCCTGGGGTTGTTCGCCTCTCCTTGAACTCATCCTGAGAGTGACAGATGGAAGGCCTGAATTAGGCTGAGGAAGGCGAGGCTCCTGGGGAAGAAGCCAAGGTTGGGCTGCACAGGCCCAGGCCTGTTCCGGGAGTGGCTGAGGCGGGAGGAGCAGGTGGAGGTGGTCTGGTTGGATGAGTGGGCACGTGGTTCCTCCTGGAGCCTTCACCCAGCTGGACGGTGTTCCTTCCTGCCAGTCACGTGCTGTTCCTCTACAAGTGTCGTGGTGGTAGGCTTGTTATTTGGTGCTGGGGATTAAACCAGAGCCCCACACCTGTGAAGCACGCGCTGTCACGGAGCTCCCCCAGCCCCTCACCATTGAGTTCTGTTGAACTTCTATGATCTCTATTCATTGAGGCACTGGGTGAGCAGAAATGGCCTTTCTTGTCTTGTGGACAGGCCACAGGCAGTGTTGGTTATGGGGACAGTCACACCCAGTGCACTCTTGGTGCAGAATTCTTAAACATTTGGATTTGCATTTTGCTTGCAGTTCTGTAGTAAGAACCTGTTTCATTGGACTGTAGTTTTTTTAAATCTCAGGAGTTCAGGTCAGGAGCTGGGCGCAGTGGTGCACACCTGTAATCCCAGTGACACTCAGAAGGCTGAGATAGGAGGATTGCAAGTTCCAGGCCAGCCTCAGCAACTTAGTGAGGCTCTAAGCAACTGAGCTACTGCCTTGTGCCTTCCTCAGTGCTGTCAAGAGGAGGAGGAGGGCCACCTTCATCAGGGTGGCCAGAGGTGGCCTCTGAGCAGGGGCAGTGTGAGTGAGATCCTGAAGGAAGAGGAGCAGAGGGGCAGGTCTGGGAGAACGTTCCAGGCTGGTGCGTGCCCCAGGTGCAGTGTGCCCTCGTGCACAGGCCATGTGAGGACAGTGCAGTAAGTGGGGTCAGGCACGGTGTGTGTGTGTGTGTGTGTGTGTGTGTGAGATAATGATATTGTGGGGGGAAGATCCTGCAGATGTCTTTGTTTAATTCAGAGAGCAAAGGCCAGTGAGAGGTTGTGCCCCGGAGCCTTGATTTGCTGAGGATCAAACCCAGTGCCTCACACATGCCGGGCAAGCGCTCTGCTCTATAGCCCCAGCCCTGGCTTGTGTTTTTGAAGCTCTTCTGGAGGAGGGATTGCCGGTGGCCAAGAGCAGGGCACGTGGCTAGAGGGGAGGAGACCACCCCAGCACTGAAGGCCATCAGGGAGGTGAGAAAACACTCCAGGAGCCACCAATTCAGGAGACGCTGCCACTTAGGCCAGAAGGTGTTCCCAGGAGAGGGAAGTGGTGTCGCTGCCAGGGCAGCTGAGTGGTCTAGGAGGGTGAGGACAGGCGTCTCCCTTGATGGTAACCAGGCATGGACACGGGAGCTGGCCTGGGCAGAGGGCCAAGAGTTTTCAGGCACTTAAGTTTTAATGTAAGTAATATCCTGGTTTCCCCCCCACTACGTTTAAGGTAGATATTCTGTTTAATTTTTGTACATACCATTGAATAAATGTCGTCCTAGAAGTCACACCAGCTGGGGGTGGTGAAGCCAAAATGTCATTCCCTAAACCCAGAGCCACACGAAAGACAGCATGCTGGCAGGTGCTCAGTCCATTTCCTGTCTCCTAGGATACGGCCTGCGCTGCCACAGGGCCATCATTACCATCTGCCGGCTCATTGGCATCAAGGACATGTATGCCAAGGTCTCTGGGTCCGTCAACATGCTCAACCTCACCCGGGGCCTCTTCCATGGGCTCTCCCGCCAGGTAACCTTCCCTGGGGTTTGAGCAGGTCTGGCTGTGCTGCAGACCAAGGTGCTGAGGGTCTCCTAGGGGCTCCCACGGCCACCTGCTGCAGTGACCCCAGGGCTCTGCTGCCCAACCAGAGCCAATCTTGTTTCTCAACATCACCTCACCGAGTCGTTTTGAACCAAATCTCAGGTCCCATTTTATTTCATTCGTAAATATTTCAGTGTATTTCTAAAGGATCAGAATCAGAAACCTGAGAAGTGGTTTCTGATTCTGATCCTTTAGAGGATCTAAAGGATCCGTTTACTTCTATGGTAGAGCGCTTGCTAGGAACACTTAAGGCCCAGGTTTGATCCCCAGCACTGGGGAAAAAAAAATGTCATGGTACCCTTACCATTCCTAAATATCATGACTCAGTATTATCAAGTATCGAATCTGTTCATTCAAATCTATCCAATCGTCCGATTTAAAAACATTTTTTTTACACAGTTTTTGATTCAATCCCGTTGATTTGATTCAATCCAGTTGAGAAGATGTCAGCACTTCTAAAGTTTCTCCTGTGTCTTTTAAGTCTCTCTTGGTCTGTCCCTCTCTCTTCCCCTCTTGCTGCTGTTATGTTGAAGAAGTCAGGTGTTTTGTCCCATAGTGTTTCCAGGGTTGAGCACCCGTGGGGTCCTTGATGTCCTTTCCCCCCTGGACCTCCTGTGATTTGGTTGTTAGATCTCAGGGCTCCACCAGTTTCAGGCTTGGTGCTTGGCCCAGCAGGCACGTGCTTAGGGAGTTTGGAAGGCGAGGCCTGGCGTACCCCAGTTTGGGGTGGGAAGGTGGGCTGAGGCATCCCCCTGTGACAGCCACTGTGGTTTAACCACCCAGAATCAGCTGGCACTGCTCTTTCCCCCAAGCTCTCTGGTGGGTTCTGCACTCCCACCCCCACCCCACCCCTGTGGTGGTGCCTCTCACTCCTATAGCCACAGGGACCCTTGGAGACCTAACTGCTGTTCTCACTTTGGTCTTGCCCAGGAAACCCACCAACAGCTGGCCGACAAGAAAGGTCTCCATGTGGTGGAATTCCGGGAGGAAGGTGGCCCCCTGCCCATCCTGGTCGGCTCCCCCCGGGAGGCCTTGAGGAAGGATCCTGAGCCAGAAGAGGAGGTTCCCGACATCAGGCTGGACTGGGAAGAAGTGAAGGCTGCACAGGGAATGAAGCGCTCTATTTGGTCAGGTCTCAAGAGGGCCTCCACCTGACCTTCCTGCCACCTGGCTCCCCCACTGCAACACCGTGCCTGCTGCCCTAGGCGCCTGGGACTCCCCCGTCACATCTTGCTGTGTCACCTCTTTTTTCTTTTTTGAGGTAATTTCAACCTTCTTTATTTACAAATAAATAATTCTAGTTTTGATTTATTGATCACGTGATCTGTGCCAGGCAGTGTGGCAGGGACATTATGTACTGACCTCAGTTCAAGACTACTTTAAATACTCCATGAAACCAGCAAAAGCAAATGGAGCAGGGAGACAGGAAAAGACCCACCCAGGGGTAATGTGCACAGGGACATGAAGGGCTGTGGTGGCTGTGCCCGACGCCCGCTCGGGCTGACCCATCCCTGGGAGGTGACCTCCTGCCCTGTCCCTCACAGCTGCACCCACCTCCAGCAGGGCCCAGGCTGCCCTGGTGGCAGGAAGTGCCTCATTGTTCCAACTTGCACATCAAGTGCCAGCAGCAGGAACCTCTTGTCACACGCTTGACACCTCTTGTGTGGTGTCTGGAGAAATGTCTCTTCACCTCTTTTTGCCCATTTGAAAAATTGAGTTATTTGTGTTTTTATCATTGAGTTGTAAAGATGCTTTAGTATTGTGGACACAGGCCCCTGTAAGGGGTGTGACCCACCATGTTCCTCCTCCGTGGGCAGATCATCATTTCCTGTTTCTTTGAATACTTTCTCTGCCCCCATCCTCCTCCAATCCTCTGCCTACCCAGGTAGGCCCTTGTCACAGTCCCCCAGTTTATTGCCTTTAAGACAATAGAGTAGTTAAAGCACAATTAATGCCAACATTTTTTTTACACATGTAGATGTGCAATGTATGATAACAACACAGAGACCAGGCAGGAGTCCTGGAAATATGCTGTCACCTGATTCTCTCAAGGGGTCATTTGAAGGTGGACTGGTTAAGGTAAAGATGTGCACTTAAACCCTATTGTAAAGGAGTCACTAGCGTGACACAGAGCTGTAGCTATTAAGCCAGCAAAGAGAATGAGGTGCAATCTTAAAAATACAGGTGTGTGCTGGTGCAGTGGCACACACCTGTAATCCTAGCTGCTCAGGAGGCTGTGCAGGAGTTTCCCAGGTTCAAGTGCAGCCTCAGCAACATAGCAGGACCCTGTCTCAGAAAGGGCTGGGCAAACATACAATGCTCTTGATTGGTTGATTATACATATCCTTTGATTAAAGTCCAAACATAACGAGTCTTTAGAGACATTTTGTATCAGAAAAAAAGAAACTTTTCTTTTGCAAGTTGCTAGATAATGTAGAAATTTGGTACAAAAAAAACAAAATGCAAAAAAATGTGTATGTATTTATACTGAATAGGGTTGCCTGAGGCGCGTAATACTTGTTTATTTAATGTGTGCCCTTGAAGACAATTTTACATGTTTGTATGACAGGACATACATGTATGTGTGAGTGTGTGTGTGTGTGTTTGTGTGTGTGTGTGTGTGTGTGTGAAAGAGAGAGAGAGAGAGAGAGAGAGAGAGAGAGAGAGAGAGAGTGTGAGAGTGTGTGTGTGTGTGAGTGAGAGAGAGAGAGAGAGAGAGAGAGAGAGAGTATGTGTGTGTCTTTTATATACAAAAGAGGCTGAAATATCTATCCAGGCAGAATATGTGATCAGACCCAAGCCTGTGCAGGGAGTTGGGTGACCATTAACTACGCTGATCTGATGGGTCACAAGTCCCAATGTGTATCACCCACACTTCAGTCAGCAACAGCAGCCAATCTCCCAACTGTAGCAGCATTAGTTAGTTTCCCTGCACACTCTGTGTTCCTGACATCACAGTGCTGTAAGTTGGTGGCCCTCGTTAAGCAAAGTCATATTTGCAAAATAGCATTATTTGTTTTTAAAGCTTTTAAAGACATGGTTTTCTTGGGGGGGGGGGAAAAAGGCTTGGGACCCAGCTCAGTGGTGGATTGCTTGCATCGATGTGGGAAGCTATGGGTTCCATCCCCCGCACCACAGAACAAACTCAATAAACCCTCAATCCAAGAGAAGGCAAGAAAAGAGGAGAAGGGGAACAAGGAACAGGCGGCCCCAAAGAGAAGCCTGGGAAGTTCAAAGCAGCCGTTCCTCGACCGCACTAAGTGCAAGCCCTCTGAACACCTGTGCACATCCTGTCAGCGCACTGTGCTGTGTTCTGTTGAGCTTAACTTTGTCCTCCTGGTGTTCCCCTTCAGGGTCTGTCCACTTCTGGCAGCAGGCTGGTCCTGTCTCCAGCTTTGGTCATGGCATCACCCACCTCTCCTCGCAGTTCTCAAGTATTTTAATGTTCTGCCGTGCAGTGCGTGCTCCCTGAGTATGGTACATCTTGGAGAACTGTCCCATCATCATTCAGGTGGTGTCCCTCTATATGATTGGCAGTTTTCCTTGCACGTAGTTAATATAGTCTGAGCTTCATACAGTGACTACTGCTTTCCTTCACTAGAGTTGGCCCCGTGTTTCCCTCTTCAACACTTCACTCTTAATCTACGGTGGTCCCCTCGTACCCACGATTCAGCTCGCCAAGGTTTCAGGTACTTGTGGTCAACTGCAGTCCCAAACTGTTAAGTGGAAAATTCCAGAAATAAAAAAATTTCCTAAGTTTTAAATTATATTTCATTGTGTGTAATGCTATGAAGTGTCGCACTGTCCCCCTGAGGTATGAATTGTCCCTTTGTCCAGTGTGTCAACACTGTATACGCTCCCTGCCTGTTACTCACTCTTGGTAGCCATCTTGGTTATCAGATGGACTGTTGCAGTATTACTGCTGACACTCACATACCCCATATTTTACTTAAAGCTTAAGGGGAATGATGGTGGGAAGTTTATTGAATTATGTTAAAATTATTCTATTTTACTATTAGTTACCATTGTCAATCTCCTCCTGTGCCTAATTTATAACAGTCATAAGAATGTAGATATAGGGGGAAACAGTGTATATAGGGCTCAGTGCCATCTGCAGCTCAGGCATCCACTGGGAGTTTCGGGATGTATCCCTGGGTGGGGGTACTACTGTATATTTTAAGTGGACTTCTAGACACCAAAGGGTTGGAACCTGTTTTTTGAACCCCTCTGATAATCTCTGATAATTGGTACGTTTAGGCCCCTGACGTATAATGTGATTATTGATCCAGTTGAAATAGCATCTGCTGTGCTTGGTACCATTCTGTGTAATTGCCCTGGTTCTTTGTGCCTGTTTTTGTCTGTCTCTTCTTTTCCTGCCTTTTGATTCCATCTACTCACATTTCTCAGCACACCTGTTATACTTCTTTTTAAAAACCTTTTTTAGTGGTTGTAGTGTATACTGATAACTAACCCAGGTCCACTTTTGGATGACACTGCCGGGTCGAGACTGGTGTCAGTACCTCACAGCAACAAAGCATTCCTGGTGCTTCTGCCACCCCGCACCAGGGTGGTGTCACACTGTCATCTCACATGTACGTATACAGTTCTCATCGAGGACATTTGTTAATTTTGTTCTGAACAAACTTATCCAAGAAAACTTAAGTTGTTTTTCTTTTTTATGTAAGTCTCTTTCTGGCCGGGATCATGGTCCTTGTCTTTAAAGGACTTCTTTTATCATTTCTTGCCAGGCAGCTTCCTGGTGACACAGTCCCTCCGTGGTGTGTCTGAGAGTCTCTATTTCTCTTCACTCTGAGGCTGAGTTTTCAGGACATGGCTGTAGGTTGGGGGGCTTTCACCTCAACACTTCTAAGTGTTTTGCTCCACGCTCTTCCTTGAATACTTTCTGAGCAGTTGGATATATTGTGTCTCTGTTCCCAGAGGCCGGGCTTCTTCCTCTGGCCCCTTTAGGGTGTGTGTGTTTGATGGTGGTTCTGTTTTCGTGTTGGCTTGGCTTTCTCTTGGTGCTGCAGTTTGGATTCCTGGAGGCTGAGGCTGGGTGGAGTTATTTTGTTGTTCCTTCTGCTTGAAGTTCTCTGAGCCACTTTGATTTGGTACTAGTTTGGGAAGTTCTCCTCTTCTCTTCCTTGGATTCCCATCTTGTCTACATGACACCTCTTATCTTCCCACAGTTCTTAGATGTTGGTTCTTTCTCTCCCTGTCTCCCTCCCCCTCAGCCTCTCTCCCTCTCCCTCTCCCTCTCCTCCTTTCCCTCTCCATCTCCCTCTCTCCCCCTCTACCTCTCCCTTCTCCTCCCCCACTCCTCTCCATGTCTCCCTTTCCCTCTCCCTGTCTCCCTCTCCCTTGTTGCCCCCTCCTTCTCTCTCTCTCTTTCCCTCTCCCTCTCCATCTCCCTCTCCATCTCCCTCTCCCTGTCTCCCTCTCCCTGTCTCCCTCATCTCCCTCTCCCTCTCCCTCTTCTCCCTCTCCCTCTCCCTATCTTGCTTTGCTTTCGTGTTTTGGAAGCTGAGACATTCTTTGCTCAGTGGAGTCCAGTATGTTAATGAGCTCATCAAAGCTCTTCCTCATTTGTTTCCCACCATTTTGTGTCTCCATCTCTTTCTGCCTTGTCCCCTCTGCTCCTGCCTGTTCTCCCTCTTTCCTTTAGAGCCCTTGGCAGGTTAGTCGTGGTTATTTGAGGGGTTCCTGGTCTGAGGGTCCCAGCATCCCTCCTGGTGGGAGTCTAGTGTCTGTGCTTGCTCCTCTCTCAGGCCCTTGCCTTTTAGTCTGCCTTGTAACTCTAGCACTGGGGAAGGGAGCTCCTGGAAATAGGCCTTGGGGAGTGTCCAGGAGTGGGAGGCAAGCTTTCTGTGGCCCCTCCAGTGGGTCCCTGTCTCCTGAGCTTGCATCCTGGGCTGGGAATGTCCCCAGTGCTTCTCCCTGTTGCCCTCTTAGGTGGAACAGCAGGACTCAGGGTGCTGGAGCTGGGTGCCTGCCTTCCCCCAGGTGACACAGGCTCTGGTGATTCCCAGTTGATCAGACTCTGATAAAGCAGTTTCTCTAGAGGGCAGCCTTTTTAGGAACAGAATGCTCTGGCCTATGTCAGAAAGGTCCAGAAACATGAGGAACCTGGAGACAGTCTCAGTGGGAACACTGAACTCCTGCAGGTGAAACCCACAAAGGTGGAGGGCCCCTGTGATCTGGCGGTGGTTCTGAGTTTTTCTTTTTTCTGTTTCTTTCTTTCTTTCTTTTTTCTTTTCTTTTCTTTTCTTTTTTTTTTTTTTTGGTGCTGGGGGTTAATTAAACTCAGGACTTCACTCTGCAGAACAAGCTCTGCCCACTGGGTTCCCTCCCTGGAGTTTTCAATATTCAACTTTCCTACTGAGCCTCCAGAAATCCATCAATTACAACCTGCCTTTGCCAAGACTACTATACACATTTTCATAGCAGCTTTGTTTATAGACAAGAACTGGAAACAGTGTAGATGTCTGTCAGCAGGTAAGTGGATGCAGACTCCCCAGGCCCACCTTAAGAGACAGTTGATCACTCCAAAATAGGAAAGGGTGAGCTATTGGCACTTAACCTTGGTGATGCTCAAAATAATTATGTTGAAAGAAGCCAGATTTAAAAAAAAAATAAAACATGCTGTATGATTCCGTTTATTGAAACTTCTAGAAAGTATATAGTAACAAAAAGCAGATCAGGGGTCACCTGGAGATGTGAGGGGGGATGGTGGAGGTGTGAAGGGATTGCAGAGAGGCAGGAGGAAACTTTTAGGGTGATAGACATGTTGTTTATATTGATTGTGGTGCCCTCACAGCTGATGCATAGTATTGGAACTCAGCAGAGTATGCTTGAAATGTGCAGGTTGCTGCCCTTCATTGAAACTGTTTTTTGAAATTAGCTACAACCAACAGGGGACAGAGAAGCCCCCAAGTGGTCTCTTCCTTTACTGAAGACTATGATGTAGAAATTGATTGCAGAAGAAATCTCTTTCCTGTCCATGCAATGTTTTGAGCTTATCAATGCTTACCTGCTGCGTGGCTAAATCAATCCTGCTTCAAATGCTGGGCGAGATCTTCAGGGGTGTAAGTACCACGTAGGCAACATGATGCTAAAGCGAGGTCTCTGCCCCCAGATGCAGGTCCCTTCCCTCATGCATCAATCCTTTGGGGATTCCAAGGCCTTTGGAAAGAAAGGTGAGGGGTCCCGGGAGCAAAGAGGGTTGGGGATGTGCCAAGGGATGAGTAGGAGGTGCGCACTGGGAGGAGGACACTCCTCACGGGCCTCCACTGTGCACCCAGTGTTCCACGAGGCTGGTTCAGAGCCAGGGCTGCAGGCCAGGCACATCTGGGCACATTGCAGGTTCAGGGGACTCTGCCGAGCCTAGAGAAGGGGATACTGGTGCTGAGCAGCATATATCAGGGAAATCGGTCACTCACACCTGACAGATCCCTTTCCAGGGCAGTCTTGGGGCCCTGCTGCAGGGACACCCAGTGAGGATGGAAACCTTTCTGTCCAGGAACGCGGTGGGGCTGGTGAGGGCTGGGGTCCTAGGGCGAGCTGGCTGCGGCTTTTTACCTGAAGTCCCCCTGTCCCGCCCCTTGATGATCCTCCTGGAGTAGGGCCCCAAGTGACTTCTCCCTTGACAGCTTTTGGGAGGCACGGAGGAACTGTCTGGGGCCCTGTCCCTGAGGGCGACAGGGCTTTCAGTGTTTGCTGACTTGAGTCTTGGGGAGTTTGTAAGGAGGACTCCAGCCCTCCACCTCTACCCACAGACATCCAATGGATGGCTAAAGGCAGAATTAGAAGGGCAGCATCTCTGCCTCAATATATGGCCCATCCATCCCCTTTGCCTGAGTCACCTTGGATTTGTTACTGGACCCTGCGGGCTGCATCAGTGCCCACCAGCACAAGGAACAGGCAAAAAAAAAAAAAAAAGAAAGAAAGAAAGAAAGAAAGGAAGGAAGGAAGGAAGGAAAGAAAGAAAGAAAGAAAGAAAGAAAGAAAGAAAGAAAGAAAGAAAGAAAGAAAGAAAGAAAGAAAGAAAGAAAGAAAAAGGAAAAAATAAAGAACTTTGATCAAACTGGGGAGAAGCAGCCAGAAGGCTTGGAAGAAGCCTCTGACCCACAGAAGTGGTTACAGTTTATAGAAACAAAACCCAAGTGATCTACATACGTGAATTTCCTTGGCCTGAAGAAAAGCAAAAATGGGAAAAACACAGAAAATGCCTAGGCCTATAGCCTGTGTTCAGGCCTGAGGAAGGGTGGGACCCATCTTAGCTTTTCTGGCTCCTGAGGTGGGCGTGGGGTTGCAGCCCGTCTCTATTTTCAGCAGAAGGAAGTTGCTCTTAATTCAGAATCCAGACCCCCGCCCCCATGCAGTCTGTTTCATGTCCCAGGAACAAGGTCTGATTGATGTGCATCTGAGAGCCAAAGCAGGTGACACTGCTCTCCTGACAAGGCACCACCTGGCCAATCCTGGGAAGATGGACAGACCTCAACTGGTCAGGACCACCTGCTTTGGAAGCTGTGCAAAGCCCAAGCCCTTGCCCTCATTCCCCTCTCTATAAAAGCTCCAAGTCATTGTCACCCCCTGAAGACAGGCTAAGATGTGGGTCCCCTGCCTTTCCCGTGTGGCTGCACTGATAAAAGTTCCTTTCCTGCTGGGCATGGTGGTGCATGCCTGTAATCCCAGAGATTCTCAGGAGGCTGAGGCAGGAGGATCACTTGAGGTCAACCTTGGTGATTTAGTGAGACCCTCAGCAACGTAGCAAGACCCCTTCTCAAAACAAGAATAAAAAGGATTGGGGTGTGCTCAGTGGTAAGGCACCCGGGTTCAATTCCTAGTCCTTTACCTGGAGCTGAAGCTCTCTGCCTCCTTTTCTTTTGGGGGTTAAAGCTTCCCCTGTGCATTCAGTCTCATTGGACTTGGAGTTACCATTGACCCAACTCAGAAGTTCCCATCTCTGGTATCTCCACCTCCTCTTGGTACTGGGGATTGGACCAGGGGCTCTGCCACTGAGCTACATCCTCAGCCCTTTTAATTCTTTATCTTAAGACAGTGCCTCAGTAAGTTGCTAAACCTGGCCTCAAACCCACAATCCTCCTGCCTCAACCTCCGGAGTCACTCTAGCACAGGTGGGTGGCACTGTGTTCGGCCTGTGGTTGCATTTGGATGCAGTCCAAGCTGCTGCAGGTTTGAGGAATGTTCTGTGGGCATCTATATAACAGTACCTGGACAGGGGTGCTTTCTGCAGGGGGCGCCAGACCCTCTCGCTGTTTTTTTTTCTGTGGATGTCTGCCTGGCCTGCAGTGGGTTGGTCACAGGACATTCAAGAGAGATCTAGGGCACTGGGCAGTGCCCTCCATCCAGCAGGTGACCTGGCAGGAAGAGCCCTTGCAGCAGGGAAGTGGGGTGGCACTCTGTAGGTGAAAGCACAGAGCTCTCTGATGACTAGTGACTAAAACAATGTGAAGCAGAAACATCCCATGAACTTCATGTTCAAGTACAAAGCTGGCTACGATGACTGGGTGGCATTGCAATCTCCTGAAGGTCCTTCTTGGATTCATACAAAAAAAGAGAGTGAGGGACTAAGGGGCAGGAAGGAAACACAACTTTTTCAAACACTGAGATCTGGAGTCCAACTCCTGCCATGTAGTCAGTGAATGAATGGATAATAATTGTTTTTACGGGACCATGTGACCTGGGGCTGCTCGGCTTCCTGTGAGCCCTCAGCATCCCCATCTATAAAGCGGGGTCACAGACCAAGGGTGCTGTCAGCTTTCTGTTGCTGTGACAAAGCATCTGAGAGAATCCCCTTAAAAGGAAACAGGGTTTCTTTTGGCTCATGGCTGCATACCTCTCAGTCCATGGCACCTTAGCCCTGTTGCTTTGGGCCTGTGGCAGCACAGTAGGACATCCTGGCAGCTGGAGCACATGACAGAGGAGGCTGCTCATCTCTGGGTAACTGGGAAGAGGGTGGGTAGGACTGGGCTGGGTCCCAATATCCCCCTCAAGGTCACACCCCTAATGATCTCATTCCTTCCAGGAGGCCCCACCTACTAAAGTTTCCATTATGTCCCAAGGGCCACAGGCTGGTGACTTTAGCACATGGGCAATGGGGACATTTGAAATCCAAACCACAATACCAAGTGATCATTAGCTGGGGGCTAACCCCTGGTCTCCGGGCCAACCCCTACCCACAGCCCAGGCCTGGGGAGATTGACTGCATTCTGCAGGACACCCACTGCAGGCAGCTGCCTCAGCCAACATGGAAGTCCTTAGCAGAGGCTCTTTTATTTCGTGGGGGGTGGGGGGTGGGGGGTGGTACCGGTGATTGATCTCAGGGATGCTTGACCACTGAACCCCATCCCCAGCCCAATTTTGAATTTGATTTAGGGTCAGGGTCTCACTGATTTGCTTAGTGCCTTGCCATTGCTAAGGCTGATTTTGAAATTTTTGATCCTCCTGCCTCAGCCTCCTGAGGTGCAGGGATTCCAGGAGTGCACCACTGCGTTGGCCAAGGGGCTCCTTTTTCGCAGTGGGGTTTCCTTGCGAGAAAGCTGACCCTGTCCTGGGGTCATTAATGATTTGCCCACACAGCAGTGCTTTGTTACTTTTCCTTTTCTCTGGAGGGCAACTCAATTCATAACTAGTAAACATAGCCCCACATGTTCTCTGATTAAGAATAGTGCAGAGCTGGAGGGCAGTGGTGCATGCCTGTAATCCCAGCAACTCTGGAGGCTGAGGCTGGAGGATGACATGTTTGAAGCCAACCTTAGCCATTTAGTGAGGCTCTGAACAACTCAGTGAGACTCTGTCTGTAATGAAGTATTTTAAAAAGGGCTGGGGATGTGGCTCAGTGGTAAAGCACCCCTTGGTTCAACCCCTGGTACCAAAAGAGAGAGAGAGAGAGAAGTGAAGAAATAAGGGAAATCAAAACTCAAGCTAAGATCTTAACCCTGCAAACGCAGCTGGTAGAGAAACGTGCTGACTTCAGGGCTATGAGGATTCACCTCACCAAGACTCAGGTAGCAAATGCTCTCCAAACCTGTCACCCTCAGGGCTGGGTGAGCTCCGCGGTAGAGCACTTGCCTAGCATGTGCAAGGCCCTGGGCTCAATGCCCAGTGCGGCAACAAAAAGAATTTCAAAACCCCATGTGATCCTCAGGTCCAGGGAGAGCAGTCAGAGCAGCTGTCTGCCCCTGAGACTGGGCCTGGGAGGACTCACTGGGAGGATGCCAGGGGGCTCATCAAAGGTCCGGGGAATTGCCACCAGTGCGGCCAAAGTCACGCCTAGATGGCAAAATGAAACCTGTGAGCCACGTTTTCTGTGACTCTCAGGAATCCCTTCCACACCTCTGTCCTTAAAACAGGGAAGAGTAATAATGTCACTCAGTCCCTTTGTACTGCTGGGACCACAGTGTTCTTTAGAGGAGATCTCATGGCTGCCCTGGGTCACCCCCTGCTTCACATCCCCTTGGTGACCAGTGGTCTCTTCCCACCTGAATGCTGTCCAGACCCGACTCCTGGGGTGCAAGCCTTCCCCTCCACCCTCCACCAGTGCTCACCAGCTGCCCTGGGGCATAGGAGGCTGTGACCCAGGCTTGGGTAGGGCTTCCCCCTTAGCCAGAGCCGTCCTGAGAGCCCCAGGCTGCAGCCCCAGCCTGGAAGTGGCTGCCTGGAACAGAGCAGGAGGTTGCTCCCTATGGCCCCTCTGGTCCCTCTCTTCCTTTTGTTGAAGGAGCATGTGAGGAATGGCTTGTCCTTAACCCTGTGCAGAAGCTTCCAAAGAAACCGCTTCAAAGCCCTGGAGCAGGGGAGGGGGTTTGGAGATGGAGCCATCTGAGAAGAAATGGCAGAACTTCAGAGATGAACAAGAGAGCAGGAGTTCCAAGCCTCTTTCGATGGAGTTTCTAGCAAAACAGGATGTTGCTTGCAGGAGCCAGATGCAAGCCAGGCTCAGATGACCCCATGGAGAACCATCAGGCGACCAATGGCCACTTGAAAACTGTATCGTAAAAGAGCTTCCAGTCCTGAAGCGCAAACTATGCCAGGGGCCTCCAGGCTAAGTGACAGAAGCAGGCACACAATGACACATGGCCTGTGACCTCACTCATGGAGAGTATAATACAGTTGTACCATAGAAGTAGAAAACATTATTGTGACCAATATTTTAATAATGATGATTATTAGGATGGCCTTTCATGTTGGTTGTGATAATTGACAGCTGTCATTTTACAAATAATGTTGATCAAACGCTCCCTCTGGGCCATGCTCTAGGCCAGCCACTCTACCTGCCTTGCCTACCTGATCCTCACAGTGTCCCCAAGAAGCCAACACAACAAACCAGAAAGCACAATGTCCCTGCTAGCAAGTGCAGGACCTAAGTCTTGAACCCAGACACAGAGACCAACCAAATTAAATGAAATATTTACTGGAATACTGGTAGAAATCTAGGAGAAGAGGCTGTGGCCTAGAAATGGGGAGGGTTGGCTTCAATCCTCAAAACCCAAAGCTGTCAAGATGGTTCAATTGACCATCCACGTTAGAAACTACTCTCCAACGAAATATGCCCCAAACATTGTCAAAACAGAGGGACTGATTGGGAGGAAATGGCAACCCAGTATAACAGGAGGCACGAGGAGAAACACAGATGAGCACTATGCATGGGAGGAGGTCACTGGAACACAGCTGGCAAGAAGATGAACACAGGCTCAAATGATGTGTTTTATTTATTTATTTTTTACCAAAATTAAGGATGTTGATAATATGTGCTGGGAGGGGATAGGAAGATAAGCTTTTTTCATACACTTTGGAGGCACATTTAACATTATCCATGAAACTTAAAAAATGCACGAATGCTATGCTCCCTACAACACAGAAATTCAGGTCTTGGGACGTGCCCTGGGAAGCTCCCAGAAGGAAGTTCATTTCAATGCCGTGTTAAATTATAAGACATGTACAATGCAATGGCCATTGGCAGGAAGTCTGTGGCCACAGTGAATAAGGAGGCACGTGCTGACTGCAAGTTCTTAGGACCTGTGGGTGGAAAGAAGACCCTGGACCACATGTTTCAGCTGTGGGACACAGACACAGCCCTGAACATAGGCTGGTCCAGCAGCACTGTGCATCTCTCCAGATCCACACAGTGTGGAAACCGCAGCCATCAATTGGCTTTAGGGACAGTAGCTGAGGTGATTTTCTTTTCTGAGAGATAAGGGACCACGGGTGACTCCCTAATAGACAGATGACCAGAGCCACCTCTGGGGAGAGTCTGGGCCAGGAAGTGATGGGAGAAGAGGAATTCAATCATCTGTTTCCATTTTTCTGTGATTTGGTTCAAGTGGTAAAGCGGTGCTATTTATTAATTAATGGATCAAATAGGTTCATCATTGTTTTAGAGTACAATTAGGTGCCTTCAAACTTTAGGCTACATGGGCACATTTGAGAACGGTTCCAGCCATTCTCTCATCCTTTGGGTCATTCCCCTCCTATGTCCTGTGAGACATTTTCTATGTGAGGCTTTAAGAAGAAGAAGAAGAGAATATTCTGTAAAGAAAACCTTATGATCTGTGCATTATAAAATTGAATGGGTTCATTCAGAAATCAGAAGTTCTATTGAAAGCTATTTGCATGAGGCAAATAAAACTTATTTTTAGGCATCCTGGTGAAGACAAGGTTTTATCTTTATGTCTCATGTCTGTGTTTTTCTTTTTATTTGTTAGAATGAAATTCATAGGTTGGCAGACCATTCTATCAGATGTGTACCTAGATGACATTTCAATTACCCACTTTTACATGGTAGACATTTTGTACATGAACACTGCCTGTCTGCAACTTTTTTTAAAACAGGACTGGGCTCAGGAGCCCAAATACCAATGTTAGCTGGAACATGTTCTCCAGTTTGGCCTATCTGTCAGTATTCCCTGAGGTCACCTGTTCCATGAGCTTCGTTACTCCTGCTCCCTCACCAGCTTTCATAGAAACCACATGCTGTCTATGAGTCAGAGACACCAATCTCACAACATAGCATTCTTTGAGTATCCAAAGTCCCACTTTTCACTTCGCCATGCCTGACATTGTCGGTAATATTTATCGGCAAATGTGAGATTTGCAAAGATCCAATTCTATGTGCTCCTTTCTCAAAGAGCCTTAGGCAGGGCTATAGCATACATAAATATGAAGTAAAGGCCTAGTTTTTAAAATGTCATCCATCGAATAGTTGACACATGTCTGAGATATTTTTTATTTTGGAGGAGATATTATTTAATAGGGAATTCCAACAGCTACATGATAGTGAAATGAGAAGTCTTGCATCCATTTTATTCTTTGTGATGATTTTGATGAGTAAGGATAAGATACTTCCTTGTTCCAATGAAGATGTTGCCCACTTCTGTGAATGGATGCACCGTGTCACCCACTACTTGCATATCTGCATGTTGTGCTTGACATTAACATCGTACTTGGCAGGTGGCAGAAAGTCAATACTGAAGTTAAGCTCTGGTGTTCTAGCAGCTGTGCTGCAGATCCTTGGTGTGCCACCTTCTGCAATCCATGCTGCTCTGTTCATGTTCCTATTGACTTCCTGGTGATGAGCATCATGGTCTCCTGGTCTTGAGAATGGCCAAGCATTTCTCTGTGAGTGTGGAAGGTGGGCATGTGGAAGGCTTCAGGGAGGAGGGATCATTGATCATGTACTCTAATCCATGTGCCTGTTTAATGACCTGTTTTTCTTCTTGGGTTTTAAGGGAGACACTGCCCTCAAACACTTCTGTGCAGCTGGGAATGCAGGCTTCTGCTTCACCTTGAAGGAAGCATTCCTGAATCCTTTCCAGAAGACATGAGAAGAGAGAGTGAGCCTCTGGTAACATGCAGGTTCCTTGCATTGCCCATGGGCTAGAGGAGAGAAGAGTTGCTTCATGAGATTTGATCCCCTTTATCCTGAAAAGTTCCACACGGAGGTGAGTCCCCAGCATGTTTAGACATCATTTCAGACATCTTTGTTGATGGAAATGAATCACACCCCCTGATGATGTGGAAGAGATAAAGAAGGGTTTGCTATGAATTTTCTATTTCATTTCTCAGGGCCTGAGTCAAGCCAGCCATTGTGCTGTCAGCGCATGAGCTGCTGGTCAAATGTGAGGAAGTGGTCTTGCTTTATGAAAACACCACCCTGAGTCAGTGAGCCAGAGGCAGCCTGGAGTCCCTGTTTTTCTGTAAAGGCAGATTGCTGTGGATGGCCTCTGGCCTCGTCATGCAGCCCTGCTCAGAGTAGGGGATTGAGGGTCCAGGTAGATCCCAGTTCCTTTTGACCTTTCTTGCCATTGGGCCGCCCCAGGGTCCTTGGACTCTACCTGGTCTTCTGGCCTGGGTCAGGGGATGTGAGGTTTGTAATCCCCCTCTGTGGCAGGATCCCAGGCCCCCCAGCCACTTGAGGGCAGCACATCCTTCCCTAATTGTGTTAGAGGGGGAGGATATTCCCACCCATCCTCATCCATGCTCATCCCACATTTTGTAGCTTGACACCTGAGGACCTTTATTCATTGACTTACGCTAAGATAAGTCAATCAGCAGTCTCCCAAGGATTTACATTGTGGTAATTGACACCAAACATCCGTTTTGTAATTAAACCATTTTGGAGGACACAGTTGAGTGGCATTAAGCATGTTGATGTTGGTGTATAGGCGTCACCACCATGCATCTCCAGAACTCTCGTGGACATACTCTTGCCATCAATGCGGAATTCTAGTGCCCTTGAGGCCCAGGAAAAGAACATTGTACTTTATCTTTTTATGAACCTGATAATTGAGAATCTGAGATAAGTGAAATCCTCATAAATTTGCCTTTCTCTGGACACGATCATTTTCAAGGGATGCAGTTCACCCCCACTCGTGGGCATATCAGGTCCACTGCTAACTCTGCGGGTGTTTCAATTGCACTCTTAGTGACAGTGGTGACTGTGTGCACATGAGCTGTGTGTCCAGCTCAGATCCCAGGATCTAGGGTCTTTGGTTCCACGCAGCCTATAGGTTGCCTGTTCCTCCAGGTGTCTGCAGGCCAGTGGCACGAAGGCCCTGGGCCTGGTGGTTTCTTTAGGTGAGTGCAATACGTGTCCACAGTGTTGTGGGACATGATGGACTATAAATAGAAGCAATGCCTGGATACTCCTGGGATCTCAGTAGGCTCAGCCTGTGTGCTGAGAATTGTTGTGACCTCCTAATTAATGGTCCCCCAGAATCCCAGAGAAAAGGGCAAGTCCAGAGCAGTGGAACCTCACTGTCTCTGAGAGAACTTTTGGGGTGGGGGGCCGGGATACATTGATGTGAGGACTCTGATGCAGAGTCACGTTTTTCGAATCCAGGTAGAGGTGCTCAGGAACAGCCTGGGCTGGCACGTGGGTTCCCCACCTCCACACCTGTGGAACATCTCGGGGCTCTGATTAGCACAGCAGCCTGACCACGTGAGGGCATCTGCTGTCTCTGCGTACAGTGAGCTGGGTTTTCTTCACGTCCCTCAACAATTCCACATAACACCAGCTCTGAACCCAGAGTCCTGGGCACTTAGTTGAGGCTCCATCAGCTCCCACCTCTCTCTACCTGACAGAGCCCTCTTGGCTCCCTCTGCACTCATTACATTGAAGATGAAACCCTGGAGGGTGGGACTTCCCGTCATCCAGAAGTTCCCAAACACATTCCACTGTTCCTGGAACTCAAATGGTTGGGGGGGGCCACAAGCACCCTGGCATCCATGTGTGGGAACCATGGTAGTATAATCAAGAAACAGGAAGGAGAGGGGTTGGACTGATCAGTACAGATGGCAGGGCCTAGTACAGAGTGGAATGGAGAGTTCTCACCCGGGGTGATTGTTGTGATGTGCACAAATGCTCTGCTGGTGCTGGGGTGCCCGCATGGTTTCTGGGGTCTTGAAAGGCTACAGATGCCCACAGAGTGTTCTCAGATGCACAGTGGGAGGCCCGTTGCAATATGTACATGTGGAAGAAGTAGGAGACCCCCTTAGTGTGGACGTGCCATCTAGAAGGCAGCCTCACTTCTCTGAAAAAGTTGATTGGAAAAAAAGGGTCCGTACCTGTGCCCAAAGGGCCATATATGCCCCTGGAAGTTGGTGGTGGAAATAGTTCTCCATCCATTAATCACTCCCTCACTCACTAATGTCCTTGTGTCCTTGAGAAAGGCTCTCCCTTTCCTGGTTTTCCTGAATAGAAATCCTCTTGCCTCTTGGGTGAATAGGGTTATGGGTTGTGCAGAGGGTGGTGGTTTACTGAGCATCTTAGAGACTGTCCTTTATGGAGCCTAATGATCCCAACTGGGGAATGAGGCCAGGGTCCTAACTGTGGTTAGTGTGAGGACACCATGGGTTCAGAGAGGGAAAGAAGGACAAGGGAAACTCAGATGTCCCTTCATGGCCCCTGGAGTTAGAGGACTTACCCCTTTGCACCTGGGATCAGGAGACCTCATTTCCTCGAGGACACGCACACTCAGACGTTAATCTTGAGTGTGGGTTCCTTTCTGGGGTCCAGGGCTGTTGTTAGCCACCAGGAATGACAGTGCTCTCCATGCTTAGTGGAGCCAGTTTTTGCCAGGAAAGAGCCCGTGGTCACGCCTTGTGCGAAGCATCCCACGCCAGGGGCTCCCATCCCTACATTCCTGTCCTGAAAGGAAACCACTCATAGGCAAGGTGGGTCCAACCACCTCCCATGTGTTCACTCATCACTGTGTTCCAGCAGTCACCCCAGTTAACAGTCCTGATGGGATTGGATGTGGCTCAGAATGTCACCTTCATGAGCTCTACCCTGCCACAGCTGCAGTTCTGCAGTGGGAGAAACTCAAAACTTCAAAACACATGCACATGAAAGAAAAGAGCAAGAGCCAGAGCCCAAACAGGGCCACATGTGGCAAGGACAGCTGGAGTGCCTAGGTTGGGACTCAGAATGATGTCAGTGGGGTGGCATTGCTGCTGACACCAGCATGATAACAGAGAGCCAGCCCTGCTCATTTTGCGGAGCAGTGTGTTGGGGAAGGCAGAAGAAATTGAGAGGCAGGATTGAGTTTGGCCCTAGGAGGAGGTTGGGTAAAAGGCCAGTGTGAGTTGGAGGGCCTGGGCAGATAGAGAGAGGCCAGGGCACACCCCAAAGCCTGGAGACTGCACTTGATGTCCAGGGTTGTGAAACACCACCTCCCCTCTTACTCACAACTGAGAGCAAGGGGCATTGATGAGTTCAGTTTGTGTGCGGCTGCATCCAAGGTGGCTCGGCTAGGCACCTCTGTTTCCTTGACTCAGGAGGCTGGGAGTCCAGGCTCCACTGAGGCTCGGCTGGGAGGATCGGACTCTGAGTTTATGCCTGTGTTCCTGGTAGGATCCATGTTGGCTGAGCCTCAGTGTTTTTGCAATGAGAGGATGGGTGACTGTCATGTCTTTATCACAGGACACACTTGCTAAATGGATTTGTTTGCTCTGGGGAGGAAAGAGAGAGAGGGGAGTGGTGCTGGAGACAGGGATGCAGACAGGGGTCATGGACTTGGCATAACTCAGTCTTGGAGGTGATATCCCATCACCTGTACCCACTTCAATTCCCATGAATCCAGAGGCTGAGCCCCCTTGAGGTGAGGGGTGAACCGGTTCTGGGCAGCAGGATGCTGTGGTACCTCGGAGTCTCTGTGAGACCCCAACACTAGACACAATTGGCCCTTTTGAAATCTTAGGAGAAGCCTTGGGAAGTTGTATGGCAGAGGGGAGCAGCCTCTGCATCTCAGTCCCCTCCAACTTGCCATGGTGTAGAGAGGAAACTGCAGCCACGATGGGACGGACATTGGCCACGTCCCTGTGTGGGACACAGGCCTGATTGAGTTGGGGTGCATTCTTTGTCTCTGCCCTTCTTGTGATTGTCCCATCTCTACATTTGTGCTTTAGCCACCTGTGAGTCCCATCTCTGATTTCAGAGAGAATAGAGGGTGTTATGGGCCAATAGACACAATAAACCCTAGAGATTAGATGCTACCCTACTTTCCAGAAAATACTGGGCACACCATGAGTTGCACAATGATGGGACCAGGGTCCAAAAGCTGCTGAGAGGGAAGGACTGGTTGTGAATGCATTTTTGAAGGCTCCAAGCTGGAACTCTAGTGGCACCAAGCAGGGCAGATGCTGGTGGGGATGTTTGGGTAGTTGTTGGTGAACACCTGCGCACCTGAGATGTTTAGGCATGGAGGAGAAATCAGCAGCTCATAGGGCTTTTGAAAGTGGTCTTATGTGAAAAGAGGCTCAGGTATGGGCACAGGAAATGACATCATTGCCTTGACAATGGATCAAACAGAACATGGAACCCTGGTATCCAGGCACCCACTTAACTGACCAAGCCATCCGAGCTCATTTGGTTGGAGAAACTGGAGTGAGAAGGATGTTCTCCTGTGGTTGCAAACAATGCCGAGCCTCAGGCTCCCAGGAATCTCAGGGGGGCCAACTAGCCCTTTTGTGGATGCACTGGGTGAGGCTTCATCTTAGACGCCAGAGCCTCTGGCAATTGTCGCAGAGGAGCTCAAGAGTAACAGTGAGTAGCACAGGGCAGGTGAGCCCAGCAGGCCCTCTAGTCTGATCCCTGATGAATGGCCCAGGACTCCTATTCTGACTGTGTGTGTGTGTGTGTGTGTGTGTGTGTGTGTGTGTGTGTGTGTGTGTGTGTGTGTACTGATGGGAACTGTCCCATTGTGCTTTGACTCTAGTGTATTGGCACAAGTCATTTTTCTGTTTGTCACCATTTCCATTTTAAACCAACATTCTTGGTCCCAACCCAGGGTGAAAATGATGAGAACACGGAGGAGCCCTTCAGGGTACAGAGCCTTGAACTTTACAGGCAGGACCAGCTGAGGAATGAGCTCCTGCCTGTCATTTGTGGGAGGAACCTACATTTCAGCAGCAACATGGGGTTAATCTCCTGGGATTCCATCCCCACCCAGCAGGTGCTGGATCTCTTGTTCCCAAGGTAAGCACCAGACCACCAAGCCCAAGTGTGTAGCCCCCTCATGCCTGGGTCTTGGGGCTGCCATGTACCTCGCAGGGACCCAAAGGTTTGTGATACCTAATGAGATAGAGGACCACACTCATAGTGGAATGTCAGTCCCAAATGGGACGAGTCCTGGAGGTGCCTGCCACAGCCTTGCAAGGGGAGTGAACTCCCCTCTCAGGCAGAGAAACCATCCTGACTCCAGCTGATCCACAGAGGTCCATGGAGCAGTCCCCACACACTGGGCACCACAGCTCAATGGTGTGCACTGAGCTCATTCCCAGGTGGACTCAGCGAGGCCAGGTGGTCTTTCTAGTGTGATATTGGCTTTGTGAAGAATGTAGATCTGTGCCAGAGGCGTCTCAAAACTCAGGCCTTGGGAAAAGCACTTTTGGGTTAATAAAGACATGTTAATTTCCATAGTGGGACAGGGCATCCTAGCTGGGACATAGCTGGACAGGGGCTTTGGACATGGTGGCTCCCACACCCAGAGATATGTGGGAATCAGCAGTTTGGGCTCATTCACTGATGAACATGGAGAAAGCACCCACTGTGTGAAGATACGTTTCCAGTCACATTTCATAATTCATTGAAAAATAGGGTGCAAATGACTGCCATTTTGTCCCTTTTCATGGGGGTCAGCCTCAAACCGCAGGTGCCATGAGTACATATCCTACATGTGACTGCATCCCTGACTCCATGGGGAAAAACTGCACGTTGTCCTCTTCAGTGACTATGGTGGACCCGTGGACCAACTTCAACATGGAATGGGCTTGGGGTCAAGAGGGTGGGCTCCTGTTTCCAGAATAGGGACCTGCAAGGTGATTTGACTTGGGAAGGCTGAGGAAAGACTGCTCTCCCCAGTGTAGGGTCAGAGGTTTTCTCTGGAGGCCATGGCGAAGGCAAGGCCAGGGTTTTGCTGACTCCACACCTTCCTCCCCACAGTGCCTCACCTTCCTTCCTGGGGACCTGGGTGAACCTCTACTCCGAGGCTTCCCATCAGCCTCCAGGCTTTCTGAGTCTGCAGCAGCTGCTATCCATGTGGCTCCTGCTGGGAGGCTTGAACCTGGAACACCAAGCACACCACCTCCTGGCCGCAATTGAAGATGGCAAATCAAGCCAGGCAAAGCCTGAGAGCCAGGCGGACTGTGGTGAGTACCTAAGGGTATATGAGGAAAGGTCCGACTCTTGTCCCACTGCAGGGAGTCTGTATGCCTGGTGTTGGGCTGGAAATTAGGACAAGCCTTTGTCCATTCAGGAAGTGACCCCAGTCTGCATAGAGGTCCTGTGTGGGCTAAGGGCCTGAGTTCTTCCTGGCAGCAGGGGTATTGTCTGTCTGTGGAAAGGTCTGGGCAAGGAAGTCATGTTGGCATCTTTTCTCCTCTAGCTACATGCTCAGTTTCTGTCACGGCTCCTCAGCCAACCCCAGAGCCAGAGCCTTCTCCCAGGGAAGGGGCAGAGCCGGAGTCCAGGACATCAGGGGTCTCTACTCGGTTCTCCCCAAGGCCCCAATATAACAAGCAGATGAGAGGCAGGTGCCTCATTCACGTCTACCTGGAAAAGGAAAGGACAACACAGTATAGGAGCATCCTGGTGAGTCTTCGAGCAGGGGAGTCTCCTGGTAGCCCACAGTGGGGAAGACCGAGTCCACAGCAAACACTTTGGACTAGGCCTGTCTTCTTGAACTGGAGCTTCTGGAAGGTCAGGAAGGAGAGCAGAAAGTGAGCAAGAGAGAGGCGGGAGAGCAGCAGCATGCCAGGTCTGGGTGCGAGTGGGCCTGCGTGTTTTGGGGTGTGCAGGTCAGAAGTGCAGGAGTGAGTGCTGGGTTCAGAGGAGGTCAGAGAAATATCGAGGGTACAGGCCATCCTCTACTGACCTTGCTAATGAGGAGGAGTATATTGAACCGTGGAGGTTGAAGCACAGGAGTTGGCAGTCATTTTCTTGTGTGTGGGAGGGGATATGTTGCTGGTTGAAGGGAAGGGAGCCATTGTAGAATGATTAGGGTGGGTAGGTGTGGGTCACAGAGAACTGGGGGCCTTGGAGGGGCCCATTAGTGTCCTAGTTTGCATGTATGTGAATAGAGATTTAGCGGCTCTCTCTGCAGAATTTTCCTGGGTGTGGAGTATCCATCATGAGACTCTGGTGTCCACCTCCAGGGGAGCCATGTTGAACCACTACACCTGCTGGGTCTGAAACTCCTGACACCCCAGCAAGCACTGACACTCTCGAGCCCAGCAGCTTCCATGCCTATCATTAAAGAGTCCTAGTGTGTGTTGTGCCCTGGCTGTCAGGACCAAAGCAACTAGGGTTTGTGCCTGGTCCACACAAAAATGCAGCTGTATCCCAGACCAGAGCAGGGATATGGAAGTGCACTGGACCATTCCACCCATCTTGATGGGACTAGAGTGTGTCTGTACAAAGTCTTTTGGTCCTTATTCCCTTGTCCCTGTAGGGCATAGCAGGTTGAAGCAAACTCTTGTACCAAGATTGGACTAGAGGCTCATAGGAAGACCCCCACATGATCACATGAAGGCCTCAGGTAGCAGGGTATCAAGATGGTTCCCTTGTGTTGAGAGCTCACTTGTCTCTGATTGTCCTTGAGCACTGTCCTCTGGGTAGCTACTCCCAAATTCCCTCTCTGATGAGCTTTCTCCAACCCTGCTCAGGTGACCTGCCAGGACAGGGCTCCAGTCATCATCCGCAGGGCCTTAGATGCACACTTGCTCCAGCAGGAGGACCCAGAAAACTACGAGCTTCTGCAAATTCTCTCGAACCATCAGAGTAAGTGGAACCATCAGAGGGTAGGGAGCAGTGAGTCACAGTGGGCTCACGATAACTGGGAGCCAAAACACAGTGTGCATTGACTCAGTGCCCAGGATGAGTATGGTAGGACTTGTGCATAAAACAAAGTGTAATGATGGGGCATCAATCTGCAGGTTCTTCATGTTCCCCAGGCGCTGTGGACCTGCCTATCATGTGTTCTTTCCTTGGCCTGAGGAGGCATTGCAAAGCTATTATCCACAAGGGGCCAAGAAGAGAGGCTTCTTTGTCTTGTGTCAAAGAAGACAGACAACCACAGGGTGCCTACTTTGGCGACCTTTCCTGACCTAGTTGAGTACATGAGAAAAGCAGTTCAATGAAGAATCATTTCTGGTTTCCAATCTTTCTATTCATTGCAAACTGAGTCCACTTAGGACCAGAGGCCATTTCCAGAGAGAAGAGTGTGGTAGAATAGAACCCTTCACAGCTTGTAAACTCTTCTTGGAGAGAGAGAGAGAGAGAGAGAGAGAGAGAGAGAGAGAGAGAGAGAGAGAGGGGGGGGAGGGAGAGAGAGAGGGAGAGAAAGAAGAAGAAGAAAGAGGAGGAGGAGGAGGAGGACGAGGAGGAGGAGGACAAGCATGAGGAGGACGAGGAGAAGGAGGACATGGAGGAGGAGAAGGAGGAGTAGAAAAATGAAAATAAGTTGAAGGAGGAGACCATGAATAAGAAGGTCAAGATGACTTTAAGAAAGAGCATGAGGAGAAGATGAAGAAGAACAAGAACAATAAGGAGAAACACAAGCCGAACAAGAAGTATAACAATAAATTGATTAAAAATGTGAATGAGAATTATACTCATGAGGAGAAAATGCAGAAGTGGGGAACTCAAGAGAAATATATATCTCTGGATGGCACAGCCCTGCTGTGGACATCCTCCACCTACGCTCAACACACCTCCAAACCATACCCCTCCAATTATTGTAGCCCTGTATGAGTGGATGAATCCACTGGCAAGGTGGAGGCACCCACCATCAAGTGCTTTTCCCCAAACCCACCTGTGATCATTGCTGCAGTGTGGAGAAAACCTTGAACACATGAGTCTTATGGGACCAATCTAGATACAAAGTGTAGCTGTTTGTCTTTGGTGGGTCCAACGTGAACTAAGAGGGTCTAGGGTACAAGGGGCTATTTCCTTGAAAGGTGTTCCTGTAGGGGACCTCCTGTGCATAGAGGGTCCTCAGGGAGGAATCAGTGGGGAGTCTTTGGTGGAACAGTAGCTGGATTCGGGGGCTCTCAGGTCTGTGTGTGAGACCTGAGCTGGCAGAGGCTCTCAGTTGTGGGGGATGTTGGGTAGTGTATTCCTTGAGTGTCACCTACCACGCCTCTGCCCCTGCCTCTCCAGAGCTGAGGATCCCTGCAGATGGAAACGTATATTACGCCCTGGATGGCAGAGTGGATTATGACTTTCTTCTTCGGGAAACAGCTGCCAGCAAGTTGTTTAAAGTCAAGCCAAAGGAGGTAAACAGCCACCTTCTTCAGTCTTTACTCCTGGTGCCACTCCACATCCTCCAAGGGGACAAGAACCTCAGGTTCTGGATGGATGTTGTAGAATGCCCACAGAGCCAATGCCAGGCTGGGTGGGGTGCAGGTGCTGGGCTTTGCTGATGTTGTCATCCCCCACAGTTCTTGGAGCCTTCTGTGGCAGTGGCATCCAGGATCCCAGCAGCTGTGAGCAGCAGCTCTGCGGTGGCTGCAGGACCATTGCCCCAGGCCACCCAAAGCAATGAGTGGTGCATGAGAAAAGTCACCAATAGCAGCTCCTCACCGCTTCACTCCAGCGAGCAGGTGGAAGACAGCCGCTTTGTCCACGTCCTCCTAGAGGGACAGAGCCTGAGGGAGACAAAGCGCATCCCGGTAAGCCTGACAGCAGGGCTGCCTCCTGGGTGTCCACACAGTGGAAGGCAGGAGACACAGCTAACCCTGGGGCTGTGGTGGGAAATTAAGAAGAGAGAGGTCAGTCTTAAGGGCTTGACCTGAGGGGGGAGAGCCTCAGCATGCCCAGCTGCAGCGGTGAGTGGGCCTGTGTATTGTGGGTGTGGCAGGCCAGAAGTGCAGACGGACAGATGAAGGCATCTGCTGTGGACAGATGAAGGCAGAGATATGTCCAGGGTGCAGGCTGCAGTGCCTAGAACTTGGTATTCTCAATGAGTGAGGTTGGAGCAGAGGAGCTGGCAGTGACTTGTCACATGTGTAGGAGGGGGTGTGTTCCTGGTAGCAGGGAAGAGAACCTCCTTAGCATGACTAGGTGTGGAAATTTGGGGTCGGGATCACCTGGGGGGTCATGCCACAGCTTCGGAATGTCAGCCTTTGCATGTGAGTAAATACAGAACTATAGGGGTTCTTGGCAGAATTTCTATGGCTGTGCAGTAGACACGCTAATGCTGCAGGTGTCCAGCTGCAGAGGAGACATGTTCAGTGACTGCCAGTGCTGAGTCAAGTACATCATTAGAACCAGACCCGCACCGAGCTTCCAGAGCCCAGGGCCTCTCCAGGCTATCATGAAGCACTCAAGTGCACACTCTTGTATCTGAGTCTGTTTTGTGTAATGGCAGTCAGGACCAAAATTTTCAGTGCATCTGCCTCTTCCACCCACAAAGGCAGCCTGCATCCCAGAGCACACTTGGTGCGCAGATCCCTGGCCCATTGCTGTCATCTCAGTGAGATGAGAGTGTGTCTGTGCATAGGTAGTTTGGTCCTTTGACCTGAGTGAAATGTGGCTCCCCAGGGGGAGGGGAGATGGCAGGTACAGGCAGATATTTGTACCAGGATTGTTCTAGTAGCACGTTGCAAGAACCCAGGGGGTATATGGAGGCCACACTCAGGTAGCAGGATAACAAGATTGTGCCCTTGTATATGTAGCTAACTTTTCTCCTGAATGTTTGACCACAGTCTTCTGGGTAGCTCCTCTAAAAGCCATTCTCTGATGACATTTGTTTCACCCTGATCTAGGTGACGTGTCAGGAGAGGGTGACAAGACTCATCCGCAGGGCCTTGGACCAAAATTTGTTGCAGCATGAGGATGTGGACAACTTTGAGCTGCTGAGAATGATGTCTCTGCAAGAGAGTAAGTCAGACAATCAGACAGTGGGGAGACATGATCCACAGTGGGCTCAGGATAACTCACAGCCAAGAGAAAGTGGGCCTTGGCCCTAAAACAGCCAGAGTGTGGTGGGCCTGGTGCAGGAAACCAAGTGCAGTGATGGGCGTGTCCAATGTGGAGGTGTTCAGTGAGGCCCCAGGGGGCTGCTGGACCTCCCTAAACGTGTTCTCCCCTGGACCTGGTCTGGCAATGCAAAGCTGATATCGATGAGGGCAAGGCAGAGAGAGGCTCAATCCATCATCAGTTTGGTTTATGGCTCACTGATAAGGATGCCATCAAATGAAGAGGAGCAGAGCATGGGTCCTGATTGGATCAGCATTGCTATGGACGGAAGCCGCACAGGTCCCAATCCATGGCCAGGATATGAGAAGTCCTGCCTACTCAAGAATGTCAGGATTGCAGCAACTGGGAACAGGACTCAGTGAAGAGGAAGTCAAGGCCAGGGGACAGCCTGTTTGGGTTCTTTTTGGAACAATTCCAAGTCCTCTGTGCCTGGGTGCCCATCTCCTGGAGATATCAGAATGGCCAGGTTATTATTCCTTCCAGCAACAAAGAAGGGCATCTGAAGAACAGAGGCCACAATGCTGAGCTGTCCACAATGCCAGTGCTCTTTCCTTTCTTGTGAGCCCGACACTCCTAGCCTCCACCATCCCAGCCTGTCCACAGTAGAACCCACCATCTGTCTGGCACGTAAGTGAGTTTTCCCATTTTCACACACCGCCTCATTTGATTTGGCTCTGTCTCACACATGAGGAAGACTGAGGTGCAAGGAGCTGGGCAAGGGGCAGTGTCTGCGAATCTCAGGGACTTGGGAGGCAGTGCAGGGGGATGGGGATTTCCAAATAGCCTCAGAAACTTCGGGAGACCCTTTACCCAAGTCAAAAGGCCTGGGAATGGTCTCAGTGCTTACGTGCCTCTGGTACTAGCCAGTCAAAAGGAATTACCAAACCGAGAATCTACAAAGGTGATTTTAGAAACAGACTTTCAATCCAAGCATCAGTTGAGAGCAGGCTCCAGACCAGGGGAGGTTTGTGTGTAACAGACATCAAAAGGGAGGACTCCGGGGGGCCTGGAACCCACTAGGTGTGATGGCATCTATGCCTTATGGCAGGAGGGTGGCAGTGATGCTGGCCCTCTCCTAGATTTTGGAAACCTTGTTTTCATTGGGGAAGCTTTATGGAGGTGGAATCTATTTTAGCAATCCTGGTCCAGATGAGGTGCTGACTACCACAGGTAGAAGCCTATCCAGAATGTGGTGTGTGTTATTCAGTCTTTCCTGACTGTGACAATGACAAAGAAAGGAAGTCACTTGTCTTCGGTCTTGGTTTCACTCCTGGCCCTTGATTGAGAACTGATTTCATCTTGGACTACTGAACAGAGGCTGCATCTGGGCAGAAGTGTGTGATAGATTTGAACTCCTCAGGACGCCCCACCATTGCCAGAGAAAGAAGGAGAAAGAGGAGGAGGAGAAAGAGACACTCCTGAGTGGGGAGGGGATCACACGATAAAGAGCAGGAGGCAGAAGAAGAAAAAGAAGGAGGTGAACAAAAGGAAGGGTGGAGGGAGATACACAAGAAGAAGAACAAGAAGGAATCATGTAAGAACAGGAAAAAGACCCAGAAAGAACTACAAGAAGATGCAGGACAGAAAGAAGAGCCAGAAGTAGAACAAGAACCAGAATAAAAGTACCAAGCAGACAGCTCCTGATGAGAAACAAGGGGAAGGAGAGCGATCCTAGAAAACAATAGAGTTCTCCAGGGCACCACCCTGCTGAAGTCCTCCCATGTCCATGCCCAACACACCTCTGATGGATACCACCTCCCCTCCGCGTATTCATCCATGAGTGGATTCATCCAGGGCAAAGGGATGAATTCGCCCACCATCCAACGCTTCCCTGAATGCCCATGTGTGAGCATGGCTGCCCTGGGGAGAAAGGCCTAAGCACAGGAGCCTTTGCCAATCCTGATGCAGATCCGAGCAGTGTCCCTTTGGCAGAGCCAACCTGCACTGAGAAGTTCTGGGCCCAAGGTGCTGTTTCCATTGCCAGGTGCTCTTTTGGTTTAGAATCCTGTACATCATCTTCTCCAGGGAAGAATCACTAAGGAAGTCTTTGGTGGCACTGTAGCTGGATAGGAGGGCTCTCATTTCTGGTGCAGGCTCGCCCTGGCGGAGACTCTCAGGGGTTGTGGGTGTTTTGTGGTATAATCCTTGAGTGCCACCTAACAATTCTCTCCACTTTGCTCTGCAGAAATCAAGGTCCCTGACCACTCACTGATGTATCTGTCCATGAATCCACAAATAAAATATTATTTCATCGTGAGGAAACGCCGCGAGGTCAAGGGAAAGGAGGTAAACACCTACCTTATTCAAGCTGTACTTGTGCTGCCATTCCACTCCCACCTGGGGAAATAAGAAGCCCGAGCACCTGGACATATGTGCTAGAAGCCCATAGAGCCAACTGACAGGCTGGGGTGGCTTTCTGTTTCTGGGTTTGCTGATGTTCCATCCCCCACAGTTCTCAGAATCAACCTGCAAGTCCTCCAGGCCGCTTTCCCACAAGCAGGTGGGAGACACCTGCTTAATTCGTGTCCACTTAGAAACACAAAGTCCAAAGATGGCCAAGACTGTTTTGGTAAGCCTGGGAGCAGGGGTGTCCCCTGGTGCTTACACCTGGGTGGGGAGCAGACACTGGTCCAATACCATGAACTACTCATGCCCTCTTGAATTTGGAGCTTCTGGATGATCAGGAGGATAGATGGGAATCAACAAGGAAGAGGTCAGTGTGAAGGGCTGGAGCTGAGATGAGGGAGAGCAGCAGCTTGTCCACCGCCATGTCTGAGGGAGTCTGTGTGTCAGGTGGCAGCATGCAGTCCAGAAGGGCAGAGGCAGGTATGGGTGACAGATGAGAACAGGCCAGGACCTAGGTTGCAGGTTCCCCTGTATGGGATGCTGGCCTCTATGGAGCAGGACACCAGTATGAGGTTCTGCATGTTCCTTGAACAAGGAGCTGAGAGGGTCTCTCTGCAGAGTCAGTATGGATGTGGAGCAAGCACACTAAATGTCCAGGAAACCCAATTACCACCCTTGCCGGATGAGGTGCCCTCGTACACCCCAGCCAGCACTGAGCCTCTGGAGGCCAGGAGCTCTCATGGCTATCTTTCATCACTCCTGTGTGTGGTCATGTTCCTGGGTCTGATTTGGGCCCTGGCAATCCAGACCAAAGCCTCTCGGTTTTGTGCCTAGGCCATTCCCAACGCCGCCTGCATCCTCGGGCAGACCTAGGATCTTGGAGGCTATTGTCCCATTCCTCCCAACTTGTGGGATGAGATTGCATCTGTATGCAGGTAGTGGGGTCCTTTCACTTGGAGAGAAGTGCAGCTCCACAAAGAGCAATGGCAGGTCCAGGAAGTCCTATGTACAAGGATTGGGCTAGTAGCCTGTGTGAAGAGCCCACGCGATGAGCAGGAGGTCAGCCTCAGGTCGTAGGGTCATGGATGTTGCCCTTGTATTTAGAGTGGAGGTGCCTCCAGAATGCCCCTGCCCACTGTCCTTGAGTAGTCACTTCAAGGCCCATTTCCTGAAGGCCTGTCTCCCATGCTGCTCCAGGTGACCTGCCACGATCGGGCTCCTGTCGTCATCCGCAGGGCCCTCGAGCTACACTTGCTTACTCAGGAGAAGCCGGAGGAATATGAGCTGGGCCAAATCATGTCTCACCGTCAGAGTAAGTGGGACAATCAGATGACAGAGAGCAAGGGTCAGGATGTGGACTCAGGTCAACTCTTAGCACCAACGAGTAGTCTCTGACCCCCAAGAACACTCCAACAGGGTGTGTTGGGCTCGTGCACAAAGCCAACTGCACTTCTGCTGGTGTAAGCTCTCCAGGTGTTTTGGTATACCCCAGTGGCTAGTGCGGCTCCGCCACCAGGTGCCCTGCCCAGGACATGAAGACGCATGCAAAGCTGACATCATTGAGGAGTGAGGAGGAAAGCCTCTTTCCAGGAGCAGTATGGTTCTGTGGTCTGAGATAGGAGTGGTTTCAGAGGAACATGGGCATGCATGGGCTAAAGATGGAACTGGCATTTTGTGGACTGAAGCAGTAGGATTGAAAGCCTTCTGTGTGACAAGAAAACCACTGCCTGGGCAGAGCATTGCCAATATTCTAGCAAGCAGTAACAGGATGAAATTGGGAAGAAAACACAGCCTGGGGGACAGCTTGAATCATCTGTTTTTGCATAAATTCCATGGTCTTCCGCACCTGAGTCCACTAGCCAAGGAGTGATCCCAATAGCCAGGTTATGATCCCTAACTAGAGTCAGATGAGGGCTTCCTGAGCACGTAGCCACAGAGCTCATCTGATAATAATGTCAGCACTTTTTCATTGGTTGGTTGGTTGGCTTTTGTGAGCCAAACACCTCAGCAGCCATTATCCCAGCCTATGTACACTGAAGACCACCATCCCAATGAGTTCTAGGATCACTTGTCTCCTATCTTAACCTTCTGTTAGGTTAGTAGAGTCTATGGAAGAGGAAGTCTGTCTGGGGCCTTGGTAGCCTAAGAAATTCATAGCAGAGATCCCCACATCCAACCCAGAAGGGATGGAGAACAGGCTCTAGGTTAGAGGAGGGTGACAGGAAAGAGGTGTTCAGAGGAAGGAGAAGCTGGCTGTTGTATTCCCCCACTCGGGGTCATGGCACCACTGGGCCATACACCATGTCGGAGGGAAGCAGTCCCTTTGCTGGTCTTTGGAATCATTGTTCTCAGGAGGGCAGCATTTGGAATGTGGCCTCCATTCTCAGAAGCCTGGTTCACATGGAAGCAGGCTCCACCAACGCAGACGCGTGGCTCTAATGTGGTATCCGTGCTGGTCAGCCTGTCCTCACTGTGGCCATACTTGAGAATCCTAGGCCTTTTCTCTGGGTTTCACAACTTTCTCTTTGGTTGTGCACTGAGGCTGTCCATAAAGCTCTAGTGTGTGGCAGTGGACAGCTCCTCAGCCCTTGCCACAAAGGCATAGACTGGGAGAGAGAGAACAAGGCTGGGAGAGAGGGAGAGAAAGACGGAGAGGAGAAGGAGGACCTCTACTTGGAGAATGAGGATTCAGTGGAGCCAACTGGGACAAGGTACTGTTGCCCAGGGCGCACTCCTGTTTAGGTCTTCCTCCAAGCATGCTCAACCTTTCTTCCAGTCCCTCCCACCTCCCAGTAGTGTATTCATCTTGAATGAGAATTTCATGTTGACATCAGAGCACTCACCATCCAATGCTTCCTTCCAAACCCACCTGTGAAGATGGCTCATGTGGGGTCTGAATCTTCGGCACTTTTGTGGGAGATTTCAGATGCAAACCCTAGTGGTGTGCTTTGGCAGACGCAAGAGGACCTGGGATGTTTTGGAGTCCAAAGCCTTTGGTAGGAACAGACATTAGGTCTGTTGAAGTGCTCTGCCTAGTTCTTCCTCAGGGAGGACTGTGGAGGCTGTCTTGTTGGTATTGGTGCTGAATTGGAGAGCTCTCAGGTGTGTGGCTCAGTTCGTTTCTGGCACAGGCTCTCAGATGTTGGGGTGTCCCAGGGAGCACCTCCCGAGCCACCTTATTTTGTACACCCCTCTCTCCCCAGAGCTGAGGATTCCAGCGCAGGCCAACGTATTTTACGCAAAGAACCCTCACACAAAACCCAACTTCGTGCTGAGGAAAAGGAGCCTCTCCCAAAAGAATGATGAGTGGATCCAGCCTCAACCTCCCTCTCGTCCTGCAAAGAAGGCTCCAGCCCTCCTGAGGATGCTTGCAAAACCATTCTGCTGCTGTGTGCCTGGGCGGGGCTGAGGCAGCCCAGGAATATTTACATTGATTACTATTGGCTTCAAAGTTTGAATCTATAGTTTGCCATTGTCCTTGACCTTGTTTAGTAACACAGTTGATACTCTATCCTGTATTTGTTGTTTCCATTAATATATTATTATTTTAAAATATATATGTTTTTGTTACCTGATCTACTGTGATGATTTGTTACCTGATCTACTGGTGATGGTTTTTGATCAAAATTGTGCATTTGATGACAATGAATGCCGTGCATTTAGGAACCAGTAGACTCTAGACAATGAATGAATGTCTACTGTTGCATGGACTGGTCTGCAGAGTCCTGTAGCATTTGAGCTTGTGTGAGGGCTTCATAGGGCTTGCAAAAAGTCCAGGTCAGATGGTCCTGCATGAAGCTTAGCTCCTAGTGGTCTCCTCCACAGCATAAGGGCCAAGGAGAAACCCACTTCCACACAGAAGATGGGAAGCTACCTTATGAAGGTGATCGTAGGTGTGGGACCCTCTTGCTAGGACCCTTTTTCTATTGGGCCAAAACTGTGCTCTGAATGTGATTGCTGAGAAGAGCTTGGAATTTCCTGATTGAAACAGTTCATGCAAGCTGCTTCCACTTGCAGGAACAAAGTGTGTTCTCGTTGAGCACTTTGGGGTGTCCCAGGTTGCACTAGAGTTTGTCAGAAGCACTTGTAATGATTGGCATTCACGGTTTCACATTGAAGCCTCTGTGCCATCTGTCAACCACTGATGGCTGCAAGTGGGTATCCTGCCTTTCAATGAGTTTTCTGAAAAAGTAGGAGTTTTGAAGAACTGATCTTCTCAGCATTCCCCTTGCCTCCCCAAGTTGGGTGATGTCAATTATACAGGCTTCCTTGGGAGCACACATTTTATATTGAGCTGGAATTGGACTCTGGATGCGATTGCTGAAAATAGCTGGGGAATGGGAGAATGGAAGCTGTTTGCTGCAAGCAGTTTCAATTTGCTTTGTTGATTAACTTTGTTGTAAGTGTGCACATGCTATTTTTTTTCCTGTTGACCTAAAAGAATTCAAAACTGCTTCTTACAGGTGACAGGCATGCTTATACATTGAAGCCTCTGTGCCATTGATAAAAAAAACCAGTTCACTCATGTGGGCACCTGCACTTCAAGTGAATGTTGTAAACGAGTGTGACAAATAGATGTCAGTGAGACTTTGGAGAACTGATCTTCTCAGCTGGTCCTCTTTTCTCCTGAAAGTTGGTGATGCTAGATTCAAGAGAACTCTTTCTGGCACCCTTTGTGTTTCAGGCCTGAACTGTGCTCTGAAAGTTCTTGAGGAGAACAGCTTAGAAGTGCAGAAGTGAAGCTGTTTGTTGAAGCAGCTTCAAGTGGCACAAGCTAACTTGTTCTCAGTGAGCACCTGGGGATTCTCCCTGGTTGAAGCAGTGTGAATTAGAATGGCTTCTCAGAGCTGGTAGGCATGTTTGCATTTGGCAAACTTTGCCATCTGTCACCCAGAGTTCCTTGCATGAAACCTACATTTCCAGTGTTTTCAGAAAGGTGTGATGAGTGGGTTTCCATGGAATTTTTTGGAATTGATCTTTTCAGGCAGTCCTCATTGACTTCTCAAAATTGTTGATCCTGGTGCAAGGGCTCTCTTGTCAGCCAACATTGTATTTTGGGCCTGACCTCGGCTCTGAATGTACTTGCTGTACTTTCCATCTTTCCTCTCTCTGGTCCACTCCTCAGATCCCATCCTCCTTTCAATAGGGCCTCATCCAGGAAGCCTGTCCATATGCCTCCCACTTGATTTAACTTCTCCAGTGCACTTATTGTCAAAGCAGGGACTCCCAGGAGAGAGGGCTCTCCATTCTGCACACTGAAATTTCTCAGCAGGGAGGACTCCTCCATGCTTGGATGGCAGGGCTGCAATAACCTGGAAGGTGGAAATAGGAGGCTGGTTGTGTTCCTAGCCAGGATGCTGGTGACTGCAGTGCACTTAATCTATGACCCTCAAGGAGGTTTATGCTGCAGATTTGTGTACTTCTCCATCTGTATGCACACAGTTCTTCATTTGGGGACAAAAGCAATGTTCTCAAAGTTTGCTTTATATTATACTCAACTGGTAATTTGCAAACTCCAGTGTCCCATCTTAGCCCAGAGCCATTCCATCAGCCCAGGGCCAGTGGGTGGTCCAGCGGTCAGTACTATGCACAGCTCCCAGGTGGCTCCAGTGTGTAGCTGAATTTGAGAGCCAGTGTACTGTAGGATTTGCCCTTGAGGTTAGAATTCATTGACTTCCTCTTATGTCATTTCACTGGTTCAGGATATTCCTTGTCTCATGGACTATTCTGTGAAATCTTCAAGTTAGCCATCTCTGGTCATTTCTTCCCTTTGATGGCACCTGGTTCAACAGCTTGTTGTTGGGTGGGGTCAGTCATGGGCAGTCCTGGGTCACAGAGAGGGACAGGAAGACCATAATGTGGAATGGTGGTGTACAGAGTAAAGGTGGGGCCAGAGCCCTCACTGTGGTTTACGTAGGGAAGGGATCTGAAGAGACTACCTTGAAAGCGAGCTCTGGCTGCAGTTAACCAGGAATCAGGGCTTGGAAATGGAAGCCATGACAGGGCTTCTGACTAGAAAGGACACATCTTTCTGGGCTCAGTTGGAGGTCCATCGAGGCAGAGGAAAAGAGAGAGGATGCAGGAGAGGGGATGGTCTAGATCACAGAGTAGCTCCGTCATCATATCTTAGAGAATGGATTTTTTTCTTCCAGTTGTTGGTAAATGCTAATTCATTCTCGTGTTACATTCACATCCACCTCGTCAATTGGAAAGTCCTCTCAACCACCACAGGCAGTGGTATCTTGGTGGATGTGTGCATTCTAAAAGGAGGTGAGGTTGGTGCCAATAGAGTGTGTGGGCGCTCAGGCATTGGCAAGCTTGCTTTGGAGAGTGAATCCTCTAAATGTTATTGGGCTGTTTTTGAAAGATCGTGTGGTTTGGCTAGACCTAGAATGCTTCCACACAATTTAGCATGGTGTATATTTTAGAGAGCATGATCACTGAGGGGCAGGTTGCTGGTGTGAAGCCGTGAGCATTAACATCTATCAAGTTTCTCACCTGGAGTTGGCTACCTACAACTGGTGACAGTGTTTTGATCCTACTGAGCAATACTGAACAATTCTCTGGGCCAGTAATCCATTGCTGAATGACATCACCAACAAAAAGACACTGAGTGAAGGTGAGGACCAGAAGAGCCCAGGAACCACCAGACAGCAGCCCTGAAGTCCTGAGCTCTGGCACATCATATGCCAACTCAACTGGGTATCAACCTCTTCCTGGGCTCATTAGAACTGTGTGCTTCAACTTTCAGAAACAAATGCAGAATGATAGAATCTTCTCTGAGGTCACTTCTCTAAGTCTTGTTTGCAGCATGTCTTCACTGGAATGAGTAGTCATTTGGCATTCTGTTGTACTTAAAATTTCATGAGATTCTACTCCTACTTGGTAGGTGGTGTGAAAGTGACTCGGCCTGAATGCAATTTACATCCCAAAATATGGCTTGTCTTTTCTCCTATACCTATCACGGCAATCACAGCAGCCAAGGAGTACTATAAATTCAGGCACAAAATGGCCCGATAGACTGGGATCACTGTATATTTTTCTAGAACCTTCTTTCATGCTCTGGCTTCCCTGAGGTAAAGTGTGGAGACTCTGTAATCCAGATTTGTTACCAAGTAGTTTTCTTGGGAGGTGATGCTAGAAAACTCCAGGTGGGAACAGGAAGTGATTAGGAACTGGAAGACAGGGTGTACCAGCCAGTTGTTGTCACTAAGTGAGTAAGCACAGTTCTGATAAGGAGTGCTGGAGGTTCATGTAAATCATGTTATTAATAGAACCCTTCCTACAGGGTTAGAGAGCTGGGGGTTCTCCACCCACTCCTGCCAGCCATGGCAGGATTCTGCTGCTGGCCTTCACTGTAGGCAAATGGGCCATGGTGCTGGGGGCTCTAGGTCAGCTGGGGTTTGACGAAATGGCATAGTGCTGGACAATGTCATCCAGCTTTAAATCCCCAGACTGGGATCTTTAGCAGGGCAAGGTCAGAGACTGTACTCAATGCAGCATCTACTTCTCAGCATAGTGCCAGGCACACAGCAGACCTTCATCAATACCCATGGAATGCACTGGCTCACCCCAGCCCTGCTCCAGGCCTCTCTCAGCTGAGCTCTCTCTGCTGGTCCTGTCTGTTCTAGTATATTCAGCTCTTGCTTCTTTATTTCACTTTCCTGAATTATGTCCTCTTTTCCACACTCCTGTGGTCACTCTTTCTCCACACTCCTGTGGTCACAAATGGCTGTCTGGTGGGGCTGTGGCAGAGAGATCTCATTACTACCCGAGATGGAGTTTTTAAACCAAATAAGACACGTGCTCTGCTGCTTAGGATTGTCTTCAGCATAACGTGAGGTAGAAGGTTTGAAATTAGGATTGTCCTCCCAATCTTAAGGCATGTCATCCCTGTGTGCACACCAGGAAGTGCCCTAGGAAGAAAGGCAGGTGCGGGTTTGGAATCAGAGACCAGCATGAGAAGAACTCTTTCACTGCTTACTAGACAATGAGCTTGGGCTTGTTCTGTAACCTATTGGGACCTCAGTGTTTGCATATCTGAAATGGGGATAGTTGTATGACTGACTTCAGGAGGTGGGTAGAGAGAATCCTAGAAGTAGAGGAAGAAAACACACAGCATCTGTGAAGCACCCCGCCCCCATCTTTAGTCTTTCCATGATTTTCTAAGCATGTGTTGATTGACTGTTGGTTACAGCATGCCTGCAGATCTACCTGACGTCCCATCTAATCCACAGGGATGGAGAAGCCCACTTTTGCTCAGTTGCCACATTTGCAAGGACACCTTCTAATAGAATCAGATCTAGGAAGCTGGGGTCCCTTTGCAGAACATACAGGATCCACAGCAAAGTTCAAGCCCCTGAGACAGAGGGCTTCTGCTGATATCCTCATGTCCTCATGGGCACTGCAATGCCTTTATCCACCGATGTTCATTGAAAGCCTGGTCCAGGCCAGGCCAGGGCTCCCTGCTGAGGATGTGGCAGAGAATGAAGCACATGCCTGGCTGGCTTGTAGGGGACTCAACAATCGGGGGCAAGACAGGCCAGTGATGGTGAAGACAAGACCAGTTATTTGACTTGTCCAAAGGTCTTGGAGCCAAGCACTCTTCTAAGCACCTTATCATAAAAGCTTCCTCATCCCTCAATAGTTGCAGGAGGAACAGTGCTTTGGTTGTCCCCATTTTCCATAGGTTTCAACTGAGGCACTGAAAGATCAAGTCACTTGGCCAAGGTCATGATGATAGCACAGGGGGAAGTGTTGGCTGCAAAACCCTCCCAGGTGGCTATTGCTTTGGGCTCTTTATCACCCACGGCCTGCAACCTCTTGGTCATGCTGTGGCCCCTGTGACTGGTCTGTCACCAAATAGTGATTCACTGCAGGGCCTTTCCCGAGTCCTCTTCCACCTCAGAGAGCCTGTGTCTCACAGAGAGTTAACCAGTTTCCTGGGCCCCACTGGAGTACCTGGTTTTGCCAATCTGGGGAGGGGTCTGAGAATGTGTGTTTGTAACATGGTCTCAGGTGACCCTGAAGCTGATGGGTCTCAACACAGGTGACTTTCCCCCTCTCCTCGGGTCATTTGACAATGCCTGGAGACCTTTTATGTTATCACAAGTCAGGGGTGCTGGTGCAAAACTCAGGTAGAGGCCATGGGTGCTGCTGAATGTCTACACTGCAGGAGGAAGACCTCTACAGACTAAGAAGGATATGGCCTGATGGGCCAAGGGCGCCAAGGTGAGGAACCCAGGGTGGAGTACAAGCACATGAGCTTGGGTGTGTTCAGGTATGGCCTCAGGGCTTGTTTCAAATGTGGCTTCTGTCAGTGAAAAACTCCAGCACCTCTGAGTGGCAGCGTTTCTGACAAGCTCTGAGCAGGGATGCTGGTGCTACTGGCCAAGCGACCCCACTTTGAGTAGCCAAAGTGAAGTGGAGTTCTTAGGACACCATAAACTCAGAAACCAAAAGTGGACATCTCCTGTGTTAGATCAGAAGAAAAGAAACTCTGAGTTGGAATAATTCCCTTTCAACTCACCTAGTTGCAAGTTTGCCCTTAAAGCAGCGCTGAGACAGCGGGGCCAGGTGGGGGACAGAGCTCCACTCCTCTCCTAGCCACAGGCAGAGGCCTGCTGAAAATGAGGAGGGAGAAGAGGTGAGTGAGAACTACCTTGCTTCAGTCCCCAAGCATCCAGTCAAGTCTATTGTCACCTGGAGTGGTGGCTTCTTTTCCAGGGCCCACACTAGCATTGGGGTTTGCATCTGCCTGACTTTCAGTTCTGCGAATGGAAGGTGGGAACTGGCTGCTTGAGACAAGGTTGCTCTCTTGGGAGAGGGTATGGGAGAAATGACAGGACGCCCAGCCCTCCAGAGCCCGCACCCCTGCCTCTGTGATAAATGGCAGCATTAACAAGGTTTGGTTGAGAGGGTCCCCCAGATTTATGACTTCCCATGTCCGCCAGCAGATGTCACTATGGCTGGCAGAACAGAAGGCCTTTCAAGAGTGAGCTGGGGGGAGCAGAGAAGGGAAAATATCATCAAATAGAAGGCAGAAGCCAAAAGTACCCTTGGCCTGGCGGGATATGGTCCATACTATCATTTTAGGAATGAGGGACATTCTGCAATAAACCCACTATCAGATCGTGTCATTGAGGTCCAGCTTCTGAGATTTAGGCAGAAACTCTCCAATGAAACACAAAGTTCCTGGCTTCTCTCAACTGAGAAAGTCTCCAGGTTTTGGCTCCTGGCCTATATGTATCAGGAAACATTTTCTTGAAGGAAACAAACACGTTGCACTGAATAAACATATATTTGTTGTAGCTTACCCTGAGACATCATATTGATGGGATTTAAAAATTGATTCATTTTACAAATTCAGCAGCTTATTCTGAAGTTCCATTGCCCTCAAAATCCCTTATGATTGGCACATTAGCCAACAAGCAGAATTCTCTGAAGCCCCAGCAAGAAAAAAATAAAGTCAAATTCCTATTTGCTGACATTTGAGGAAAACAAGGGAGAAGCAAGGGGCCCCACTCACTGGTGACAAGGTCTGGTTGAACATCTTTTATCTAATGCTTACCAAGAACAATACCAGAAACAGCACCGGTTCCTCAAACATGGCAAGAGAGAGGTTTTGACACAGATGAAGAAGTACGTGGCCATCCGCATGGCCCAGTGATTATAAAAATTGTAAAGTCTGGAGAGGAAAAACAGTAAAGGTGGTTATAACCACTGAGCAGGAGTTATATAACACTCAAACTTCTGTGCTAAGATGAACAGGGGCCGGGGCTGGGATGGCAGCTCAGTGGTTGAGCAGTACCCAGCACACACCAGGTCCTGGGTTCCATCCCCAGCACTGCCAAATAAACAGGTAAATAAACAAATAAATAAATAAGACTCGTGATGGGTCATATGCCCTTTAGGTTCTCAGGAGCAGGGTGATATTACTTGAGCTCAAACTTTAAAACACTAACAGAAAACATCAAGACGATAATCATATCTCAAAGCACACTTGGTGGACAGTCTTGAGCCAGCTTTAGCACCTTCTTCACGGAGTTGTTGTGACAGTAATAAGAGAACACTCTGAACCAGAGACTGACAAGGTGAACCCTCAGTGACCTAATGCCATGTGGGCGTAGCTGAGTCCAATGTGAAAATGTGCACAGCCCGTCTCAACGTGGTATACTCAGGACAGATGTGGCTGCCACATGCCAGATCCCTGCAGGGTGGGACAGTCCCCAACTCCTGCTTGGCAGTCTGGGCATATGAGGTGTTTGTTGCTTTTGGAGACCCTGACACCCAGCGCTGATGTAAGAGAGGGTTTTTCCTTACTCTAGCCAAGGGCTTGGTCTTAGTTGAAACTTTAGGGGGAGATAGAAAAGGCTGGATTCCCAGGAAAGGAGTGAATGTGTGGGTAGCATTAGGAGGTGACAGAAAAGAAAAGAGAAGGCCTTACTTGCACTCCAGGTAACGCTGGCTAGGAAGAAAGGTGGCCATGTGCGTCCAGCTTGGGCACTCCATCTCCTGGCCCTGGTGGTGTCCATTACCCCCGATCTGCTCTTAACTGACCGGATGCTCCCTGCACGTGGGACACTGTGCTCTTAGAACTTAACCCAAACCACCAGGCTCAGGGGCTGGGCTGCAGCTCCGTGGTGGAGCGCTTGCCTAGCACAGGCCCGTCTCTGAGTCGGCTCCCAGCACCACAGAACAAAACACTCTTGGGTTTTACCCAAATTATGTGCTGTAACTAGACCCCTCTGAAAAGTTTCTGTAGAAAGAATGCTTCCAGGTTTGTCTCAACCTCTAGAACTTAAGGTGGACAAGTGGACAGCTAGATGATTAAATTACCTGATAGCCTGAGGGGAAGTTTGGAATGGAACGTTGCTGTTTACTGGGCATCAGAAACATAGGCAGCTCCAAGAGAAGGTTCTGGAAGAAAGAAAACGTCAGCACAGGAACTAAAATGCTTTTTCCTTGTGGGAATGCATCAGGCACAGAGGGGAGCCCTGCCCCTCCACCTCCGGCCCAGCTCCCTAGAGGTTGCCACCATCAACAGGGCCATAGGTGCCTTTCCTGGTGGGTCCCCTGGGACCAAGGATCCTGCAGCAGAGCTGGCCACGTGCACACTGCATTTTCTAGAACTCAAATACAGGTTCTCATTTGAGGAAGGAAAATAAGAAAGCACTGAACAGAATATGTACATGGCTTACGTGGCATATTTACACATAAATAAAGGTTGCGTCTGTCCAAATATACATATGAGAATATGCACACAAACCCAAGTATAGAAACCCCAAATTATATTTAAGCCACTTGGTGGGTGATTGAAGGGATTTTTGAGGCAAAATCTGACAAGTGAATTATCCGTGCCTTCCAAATCTACTTAAGGTAGATCTCTATACATACATGGAACTGAAAACCAGTCACAAGGCTTTCATGTAACTCATGGTGGACACATTTCAGCCAATATATTCTGGACTTTATCCCCTTGTCAGGACACAGAGTTGCATTCTTCTTAACAAGCAACTTATCATTCTGATAGTACTCATTTTGTTTTCTATTCAAACATAGTTGCATTACATATTCTTATGGAGGTGGGTACGACAGAACTCAGGGAGCTTAACCACTCAACAACATCCCCAGTCCCCCCCCCCACTCGCCGCCTTGAGACAGGGGCTTGCTAAGTTGCTGAGGCTGGCTTTGAACTTGCAATCCTCCTACCCCAGCCTCCAAGTGCTGGGATTACAGGCGTGTTCCAATGTGCTCAGCTCAACATTCTTTTGTATATTATACACACACACACACACACACACACACAAGAATATCACACGTGCACACATAAATATCTTGGGGCCCTATGAGTGTTTTTGTAGGATTAAAAAAGTGCATTACTTCTTGATGAAAGAAGACATAGATATCCCCCAGGCTGCCAAATGGTATGGGAAAGAAGACTTGTGCAGGTAAGCATGCGCGCACGCCCAAACACATACACACGTGCGTGCACGTTCTCCTGCTTGTCACTAAGGGTGATGTGATTTTAAACAGTGTCTAATATCGACCAGCCAAAGGGGCTTCTAGAGACTTTGTTTGCCTTTCCTTAGGATCAGGACTGCGCCTCCCTGTGTGATGATTCACATTCTGATTCTGCATCGATGAGATAAGAAAATACACACACTGACCAGCTATTTAGCCCTTTCCATAGACTTCAGAAAGAAAAATATAAGCTAATTGACTTCCTGAGCTATCCACTGTAAACAGAAGCCATCTTTCTGCCTGTTTCGAATGGGTGTCTCTTACTGGTCAGGCAAGTTAATCTTAAAAATGCATCACGTATTCATAGGGTCAAAAGATTCCCAACTGTATGCAGATGGTCAATCATAGTTCTATAAAGCTGTTAAAAATTATCCAAACAGAAAAGAAATGCTTGAATTAAAAGTTGATGCAGGACCATATCCTTAGAGATGGCTTCACTGCTGTAAGAATGGATTGCTTTTGGAGTCTCACGCATTCCAGGGCAGGAGGACACTTCACCAGGGCACATTACCAAAACCTAAGATGCACTATCTATGTTTTTTGACACATTATACATTTTTCTTTAACATATCTAATAAAATATTAATAGAAAAACTATTAATATCAATTATTTTTCCATCAAGCATCTTTAATATTGAGCAATAAATAGTTTCCCAGTATACTCTTAGAATTCTGTTTTAGGTAAAAACATCTTGTATCAATAAGAGTTGATTTGTTTCTAGCTTTTTCAGTGCATGCACATCAACTTTAAGAAAATTCTTTACCTTATATAAATGTTAAAATAGATTCTATTGTCTTTTATGCCTAAAGAAGAAAAAGAAAAAAATAAATATATGTTTAAAAAAATAAAGTCCTATTAAACCTCAGAAAGGTCATACTGGGGCAGCAAAGAATTCTGACTTTTTAAAAAAGTATTCACAGCAATATCTTTTTAAAGTTGCTGCTGTTCCTGGTTTGAGAAGATGATGCAGGGTTTGGTGTAGAGTGTGTGCTCAGCGTGTACAAAGCCTGGATTTGATTGACACCCAGGAAAAGAAATTTAAAAAATGAAGCTGTTAACATCCTTATGACTGGACCCTGAGACAGGAGCCCTTTGACACTCACAAGCTTGAAGTAGACCATTCACAGGCCCTCCAGAGGGAGGATGGGAAAACCACTCCCACCATCCCTGGGAGCCAGGCCAGGGGGTTATCTCCCTGAGACATCACCCAGACACAGACCTTAATGAGACCAGCACAGGTTTCCCTCCAGTGCCCCTGGCCATGCGGACACCCCTGGTTGTCAAGATCTGCTCAGGCTCTGTAACACCAAGCCTGCTCCAGGACAGCCCACAGAAGTGCTCCCGAGGCTTTCCCTGCCTTAAGAGGAGGCACATTTCTGACATCTGTCTCCACTTGCAATCTCCTCTACTCTGCCTTCTGGGCCTACTTCCCTCCTTCCCGTTACTGTGCAACTTCTTTCTCCTGTCCATTTCACTTGGGAGATGTTGTTCTCAGCAGATGAACTGTAGTAAGCATGGTTACTTGTTCTAAAGCCATTTGTGTCTTCCCAGAAAACCAATTCTTTTCATCCAACTCAAGAATGTGACCTATCTTAGACACCCCATTCCAACACTTTATACTTTTCAAGTTCATATGGTGTATTAGTTGGCTTTCTGCCACTGTAAGACCTGAGGTTGCTCATTTATAAAGAGAAAAAAGTTTATTTGGCTCACAGTTTCCATATCCAGTTCACATTTGATTGACCCTGTTGCTTTAGACCTGTAGTGAGGCAGCACAGTATGGCAGGCAATGCATGGCAGAGCTACCCACTCACCTCACAGCAGCTGGGAAGTAGAAAGAGAAAGCCAGGAAGGGACCAGGGTCCCAACATGCCCTTCAAAGGCACACCCTTAATGACCTAAGATCCCCCACTGAACCCCACCTCTTAGACATTCCACTACCTCCCAAGAGAGTCACAGGCTGAGGATGGAGCCTTTAATATATGGGACTTTGGGGAACATTCTAGATCCAAATGATAGCCTTTGGGAACCACTGTCAGTATCTACCATGAAAATGGCAACCACCAAATACAGATGCTCCCCTGGAGGCACCTCCTACAGGCTGCACCAGCCCACAGAGGGCCCTGGTGGACACAGGGGTTCTCAGTCCCCACGGCAGGGGTCCACTCCCTGGGGAGCTCTCAAAGACCCTGGTGCCAAAAACACCCCACACCAGCCATGTCAGAACCCACAGGAGGTGGGACCTGGGATCCGCTTTCTAAAATTCAAATGTGACTTGACGGTCCAGTGACAGTGGGAAGCAGGGTCTACACTGGCCTTTCCCTGCAGCTTCCCTCCTGAGGTCGGTTCTCACTGCACCGTGAGGGATGCACCTCCCGGACTCCCTTGTCTCCTCTTCTCATAGCTGTGACGTTTCCTCTTCTCCTCGAGATTGAAAACTGGATTTTAAACAGTTGTGTTTCCTCCCTCCCCTCCTGACCCAACTTTGTAAGCCTTAGAAGAAAGGGGAGAGCACAGAAAGGAGGCACAGATGATTCCAGATGTTCTCAGGGGAGAGCAAGGACGTTTCTTCCAAACGCCCAGCAGACACCCTCTTCCATCTCCCCTGCCCTAGGAGTGACCACCGCCAGCCCGAGATTCGGTCAGGCAGGCAGGCGACAGGAGCCGGGAATCTGAAGCTGCTGATGGAAGTGCTTTGAAAACACACTAACATGTCTTGATGATATAGATAAGAAAATCAGCAAAACTAGCCCTATCTCAAGGTCAAGAGAAGTCCCCACACATCTTAACTTACATTCTTCCACTCGGGTTTTTCCTCCCAATGCCAATGCTCCGTCTGTCACTACAAACAGTCTTGCCCCCGTCTTGCCTGACTCCACTCCTGCCATAAACTCATCCTGCACGTGGATAAACAGAGCAGGCCCCTGTTTCACAGGGCCCCCTGTGCAAAAGCTTCCAGTGACTTCTCTTCCCGTAGAGCTACTCTCCTTTGCCCAGATAACCAAGTGGGAAATCTTTGGCTTGTCCTTTAGGGGCCCCACAATCCCCTCTCTCCAACGTTCTCTCCCTGGCTTTCCCTCCAGGAACAACATTCTCTGGAAAAAACAGATGAGATTCCTTGTCCACTGCCCTCCACGGGCTCCCCCTCCACGCCTGATCTCATGCTCAGGCGCTACCCTTGCACTGTTCTTCCTTGGATTTCATCTCACACTGCAGTCTCTCCAGGAGGACGAGCGATCCCACATTTCCACATGGAAAGAGCACCCAGAGAAGCTGGGGCAGTGCCCGTACAGTGCGCATCCCGTACAGACAGCAGCCACAGGTGGAGGGCACCGGCCACTCTGGCAAGAAAGGTGAGTGACTGAGTGATGGCAAACAGGCATTAGGACAAACACCTCGTGTCCCTCAGCATAGCCACTTGCAAACAAACAACCCACAGGCCAAGTGCAGTCTAAAGGTATGTTTTATTTGGCCTGTAGAATGTGTTTAGGATGTTGGCTACTAATTCAATTTTTTTCAAAACTGGAACTTAAACAAAAATGTGAAATTATGATTTCTCTTTAAAAGATGGATAACATCTGGCAAGGTGGGGCTGGGTTATGGTTAGTTATTGCTGTTTGCCCCAATACTTCATCACCTGAACTTCATATTTTCCCCTGTTCTGCGGGTCAGCTGGGCAGTCATTTTGGAGTCTACTTAACTGATCCTGAAAGTCATGAGCACTGGGTGTTCTAGGAGGATCTTGCTCACATCTCTTGACCATGTGCGTCCAGAGCATCGAGAGAGCAAGCACCAACACTCATGGGCTTCGCACACCTCTGCTTGTGGACATCTGCTAATGTCCCATTGGCTAAAGCAAGTCCCATGGCCAACTGCAGGTTCAAGGGCTGCAGAAATGGACCCTAGCTGTATGAAAAGGAATGGCAAAGTCACCTTGCAAAGGGGCCTGCATTCAAGGATCAAAAGACTTGGTGAGCATTTTTGCAATCTATGATCAACCCCATGACACAGCTGGAGGTGGGTGACTGTGCTTTTCTTAGGGCAAGGGACATGCCCTCCATGTCATCACAAGCCCTGTCCCCTCTGTCACTGAATCATTCCCACCTAGCTGGCTGGTTTTATGGTGCTCTTGAGGGCACTGCAGATTAAACCCACACTGCTCTCTGGTGAGCCCAGGGAGCCCTGGCCAGCCCTCTGCAGGCTTCTGGAAACTGCCATCTTCCCCTGACATGAACTTCTCTGCAAATGGCTATAAGGTAACACCAGGGACCCAAGAGCTTGAAGACAGAGTAATCACAGACCTGCATGAAAAAGTTGAAGAGTGAGAACATTCAAATAGAAGCACACAAAATATCAAGAGGTGACCACAGAGGACAGTTGACAAGAAAAAGCATGGGGCACAGGCTCTCAGCCCTGGCTGCACCTCAGAATCCCCTAGCAGCCTTAAAGTTACTGGTGGCATGAGCCACATCCTGACCAGTAAAATCAGAATCTCAGGGGCAAAGCTGAACAAAGTACCTTCCTAAAAACTTCCCAATGAGTCTGACCAACAGTGAGGTTGGGAATCCGTAGCATTGGGATATTTCTATTTCAACTCTGAAAGTGAGGGATGCTGATGCATTTTTCAGGAACTATGCAGTTTCCTGTTCTGTGACCCAAAGCTAACTTACAAAAGATTAACCCAGTCAACTGGCCACCCACCTCCCCAGATCTAGATGTTCTGCCGCCTCAGAAAATATGGGGCTCTGCTGAGGACTGTCTGTTGGTACCAGGTGCATTACCCTTAGTGCCTGCTGCCTGGAGGAGGTCTCTGAAAGACCTGGAGTCGCAAAAATCTCTGGCTTCTGTAGGCAAGCATTAAACAAAATGGCTCACACTGGAGTCAGCCAGGACTCTGACTTATTCTCTGTTCTTCTTCTATTTGCTAAGTTACTGAGGCTGGCTTTGAACTTGAGATCCTCCTGCCTCAGCCTCCCCAGCCACTGTGATTTCAGGCCAGTGCCACCATGCCCAGCTGTATTTCTTGATCTCTCAAAGTATTAGTCATCTGCATGCGTCTCTTATTTAGACAAAGAAATATGAAACACACAGAGAGAGGGCATCGAGCATCTCTGGCTAAAATGATTTTCTCTGCACTGAAGGCTCTCATGATCACAACAAAGCCTGTCATTTTGTAGATGCTGGGACCAAGGGCAAGACTGGGAACCAAGAAACTATCTCCTCCTCCTGTCCTTTGCCTGATCACTCATTCATTCACCCACTCACTCACAGAGAGGACTTAGTAGAATCCACCTGTTGGAAGGGGCCTGACTTCTGTGGGAGAACAGTAGGCCAGATGAGAAGCCCAATGTTCCACCCCACACATAAGGGCCCTGTGGACTCTCTCCAGCAGGCTACTAGCCCACTGGGAAGCAAGGAAGCAGAGGATGCCATTCAGCCCAGAGTTGAATGGCAGGGCCAGCCCAGGAAAGATGGGAAGCAGGACTAAAACACTCTGACCTCCTACACACTTGCATGGCCTGAAGGAAATGACCAGCGTCACTGTGTGCCAGACACTGGGCTGGACCCAACCTGCGTGGTCATCCCACAAAGTGACTGTGATTTACCAATCCCACCTTACAGAGGCTCAAGGAGGAGACCAGTCCGTTTTCTGGAAACTGCTCCATCAGAACACGGGTTCTTGCCTCTCTCTCCACCCTCTGTTTCTTATCCCTCCAAAGGACGCAGCCTAAGAGCAGCTGCTTGGAAGCTCCAAGTCATCCAGAGGAGCCTGTCTGTCACAGCAAACACACTGAGCCCACAGTAGAGCTGGGTCCCACAGGCTCAGGAAAAGCCAGGGCTGCAAACCCCATCCTGCGCTGGGACCCTTGGTTGTTTTCCTTCTGGTACAGAGCGCAGTGTGCAGCTCTGGAGCCAGGCCAGCAAGACCTGGAATCAGGTCTCCATGCAATCCAGCTCAGTCCCCGCGGATGGGAGGCCTCTCCTGTGGCATAGGCTTGACAGCTACAAGTGACCCCAACTCAAAGGGCTGCCCTCCAGCCCACTGTGCGCTTCTTGGCTTCGCAGCTCTCCAGAGCAGCCTGGGCTCTCAGGCGCAGAGGACAGAGAAAGCGCCCGGTGCAGAGGGGCTCCCCGCCCCAGGTCCCTACAGGGGCCCTGCTTCGCAGCAGCCAGTGCTGGCTTTTAGCCGGTTCGTTTTCTCCCAGGGCTTTTCTCTGGGGAGGCGTCTGGCGCGGGGAGAGCGACTGGACACGCGCCCTCAGGCACCGGGGACCGTGTCCCTTAACTCTTGGGCGAGAGGCTCATCGCGGGGCTCCAGAAGTAAGCGACTCACCCCCGCGGCTAGGTGGGTCCCGGGCATTGAGGCTGTGGCGCACCAGAAAGGGATGCTCCAGGCCCCATTGGCCAGCGGGAGGCCCTAGTTGCGCTGGGCCCTCCAAGTGACACAGCTGATCGGCCGGGGGCAAGGACTTGCTCTGGCCAGCGGAGAGAGTTCCGGAAGCCCCTTCCAGGCCACGCTGGTCGGGTCGGGGCGGGGTGGACCCTGTGCGGGGCTGTGGGGACCGCAAGGGTGGCCTGGTCAGCAGCCCTTGGCCCAGCGCGCAGACTGTGCACCCCAGCGCGACACTGTGTGTGCCCTGCTTTCCGATCAGCGGAATAGGAAGGGAACCTTCCTCCAGAGATTTGGAGAATTAAATGAGCTAATATATGCGCAGGGGCTGCTGCTGCTGGGCGCTGGTAAATATTGGCTCCCTCCTACACTGGTGGAGTCCCCCAGAGATGAGGTGTGGACTTTAACTCGACCTCCTGTGGAGGATGCCCCCAGGGAAAGAGATGTGGGTCCTCCTTTCTTCTCCTGGGGCTTCCCAGTACCAGCCTGACCTGGAACTCTGGGTTGCCAGAAATGCTAAATTTTCAAGAGAAAATGGAAATGTGAATTTATTTATTTATTTTGTGTACTAGGGATTGACCTCAGGGGCACTCAGCCACTGAGCCACATCCCCAGCCCTGTTTTGTATTTTATTTAGAGACAGGGTCTCACTGAGTTGCTTTGAACTTGAGATTCTCCTACCTCAACCTTTGGAGCTGCTGGGATTATAGGCATGTGCCACCAAGACCAGCGGAAATCTGAATTTTCATGATCCTGTTACTGAGTTTTTTTTCTTTTAATGTTGGCTATGAATTTAAAATAATGATAAATCCTTCCATGCCACCAAGGGCCAGCAAGGGCACCCGTACCAACCAAATCCCTGGTCACCTCCAACGGAAGGCTCTGTCACCTTTAGGCACATACTGTCCTTCTGGATGGTTCAGCAGGAATCTGCTAGGTCCTGATGGCTGGCAAGGTCAAGGTCAGAGAGAGAAAGATGGGCAGAATTACAGCCCCAAGGGCCAGGGCCACCACGACTCCTGACATCATTGGGAAGAAAAAATCACGTGCCTCTGCCTCCCCGTAGCACCTATGATGTACCCAGGTCGAAAGTGAACTTGACAAGGTCTCTACACCTAAACAATCACTGTGAAGAAGAGGGAAAGAAAAAAAGAAAGTGAGGAAGGGAGGGAAGGAGATGGAGTGAGAGAAGGAAGGAAAAGTGGGAAGGAGGGAAACAGAAGAAAAGGAAGAGGGAAGCCAGGTGCAGTGGCACAGACCTATAACCTCAGCAGCTTGGGAGGCTGAGGCAGGAGGATGGCAAGTTCAAAGCCAACCTCAGCTACAGTAAGGCACTAAGCAACTCCCTGAGACCCTGTCTCTAAATAAAATACAAAATAGGGCTGAGGATGTGGCTCAAGGGTCGAGTGCCCCTGAGTTCAATCCCCAGTAATAAAACAAAAAAGGCATGAAAAATTCCTCTAGGCATGGATTTTATTATTACATGCAAGTGTGTGGAGTGGTGATCATACACACACCACGTACAACGTGATTAGCATCGCCATCCTCTTAAACGTTCACCATTTCTTAGTGTCAGGAAGCTCTAATCTCCTCTCTTCTAGTTCCTTATAAATTTGTGATATGCTGTTGTAAACCACGATCGCCCCACTGTGATCTAACTGCACTTGAAACCATTATTCTCCCCAGAATGTAGATTTGAAGAAGAGTTTTGATTCTCAAACAGTCGGAGTACTGTTGATGCTTGGTATTCTTGTCCTAAAGTCCCTGACCACTGAATTAGCCATGTTGACTGCTGCCCCTCGGGGTAGGGTCCTATGGGCTATGGTCACATTTTCACCCACTGGTCAGGCTGCAGCCCTGTTCAATGTGCACTTCTATTTCCCTCACTTAACTCACAGCTGACAGCACTGTATCTCCTGCCCCAGTGAAGCTTACCTAGCATATTGCCAGTGGAACAGAATCCACAGAGGTCAGCCTCCTGGGGCAGAGGGAAGGATGAACGATGTGGAGAGTCTAATCCCACCCAGTCTGCACCTTTGCCCCTCAATATTCACTCTTTAATATGGGTGGGAAAGAGCTACCATATCTCTGGAAGCTAATGTCAGCTTGGTCATTGGTATGGTCTGAATGCTTGTGTCCCCCAGATTCATGTGTGGATCCCTGACCCCCCATATGATGGTCTTAAGAGGTGAAGCCTCAGCGACATGAGGATAGGGCTTTCAGGAATGCAACTGGTGTCCTTATAAATTTCCATTGTTTATAAGCTACCCTACCTATGGTAGTTTGTTACAGTCACACTCCCACCTGAAACAGAAAGGGAGCCACCAGCGACATCCTCTATATAAAGTAGTGGGACTGCAAGCAACAATGAAGTAACAGCATCATGACTGCAGAAACCCTGCTTCTGTAGCTGGTCCCAGGACCTACGGGGTAATGACATCCCTTCACCTGCTCCATGATCCCCTCAGCCTTTGCTAAACAGGGATCTTTAGCTGGCACAGTGATTCCACCTTCCTCTCCTACGGGAACTCCACTGGCAGTCCCATCTTACTTGGGTTGCTATAGTTTTTTCCATAAACTTGTACAGTGGGACATGGAAATATAATAAGAGATGTCCAATGCACCTCCAAGACTCCAGACCTGGCTCTCCCTGCCCCACTGTAGAGCAGATCTTCCCTTGGCCATTGGGACTGCTAGCATAGGCAACATAGCACCCCTCCCCGTGCATGTGGTTTGGCAGCACGAGGAGGCCAGAATAGGCAGGGATATTCCACTTGCAGTGCTTTGGTACCTGGTAGAGAGAGTCTCCCTTAAGTTCCAACACTGCTTTGGTTTGGAAGAGTGTATCCCACAGGTCCATGAGTTGGAAGCTGGGTCTGCAGGGTGATGCTATGGGGAGGTCCTACAGGCCTTTAGGAAGTAGGGCTAGGTCACTTAGGGAGCACCCCAAGGTACATTCTGGGACCTCATGCCCATCCTCTCTTTTTCTTTGCTTCCTAGCTCATGATGTCAGCAGTTTGTTCCATTGTGCACTCCAAAGCCCCAAAGTAGTGGGGGAGTCACAAGGTCTAGGGATGGATCCCCCAGAACTATGAGCCCAAATAAACCTTTGGGCTATTATTACCTTCTATCCCTGGCTAAACGACCACCTTGCACATGAACCTATTTTGAGCAAGGGCCAGGGAGGCAAGGGAATGGACGTCTGGCACCCACAGGAAGGGCCATCTTGCTAGCTGGCTTGTTGAGCACCTTCTCTGTGTCAGGTATCCCTTGGTGGTCATCCAAAACAGGTTCACTCATGAACCAGGAATGGGATGTTTCCAGAAAATTCTCCCCGTCCTCCTGAGCATGCAAGTGCAGGCTGAGAGGGAGGCAGGGAGCTGGAGGAGAGTCCAAGGGACTTTTGAGCTGGGTGCTCACACAGTCTCCCTGGGCCCTTGAACAGGCCCAGGCCCAGTCTCCCACTTATTATTCTCTCTTAAAAATGAGGCACTGCTGTATATACCCAGTTATCAGCCATCAGTAATATTCCTTTCACAACAGTCCACTCAGGCTCCAGAGTCCTTGAGATCCCACAGGCAGGAGTGTAGCTTCTACTTGGGTTGACCAGCAACACAGGAAGTGCTGTACTAAGAGCATTTGCCACAGAGGAAGAGGGGAGGTCTCCCTTGCAGTGCTCTACGTGGGGCTCAGCAGAAGCTCCACATCTCATCCTCGTCACTGCCACAGATACTCCCAGTGCCAGAGCTGGCTCCATGATAACAACCAGGGGCAGAGCAGCTCGCCGGTCAGTCTCATGAGCTGCCTGGCCGGAGCAGCACCCCAACCCCCCGACCCAAAGAGACCGGCCACTAGATGTATTGCCAAGCGCAGCTACTTCCTGTTCACTTTAGAAGGGATATCCTGTCCTGCCCAGACCACTGGACACCTGGACACTCACCATGCAGCTTGACCCTGAACTTAGCTGTCTCTATGACCTTCCAACTTATACCTGTCCTACAAAGGCACCCACAGTTCCTACTATTTCCTGTTACCAGCCCATTGCCATGAATGGACCAGCATGCTATTTTGCAGGATTTCAAGATTGTCAAGGTTCCTCTGAACAAATGGACAGAACCCTGAAGCAAGACAGTGAAAATATAAGGCTGTCCCTGCAATAGAAATGCAAATTGCTTTTGACTTCTCCTCTGATGGGAATGGGAAAGAGAGCCTTTACCAGGTCAATCAAACACTATGGTGAATGCCAAAAATCCATGTGCAGAGCTGCAAACTTCAGACTTCAAACTACAGTCCAACCACTCCAACATTACTGTAGTATTGTCTAACTTGAAGACATATATATATATTACTATATAAATATATTTTGCCATTTGTCTATGCTTAGTAACAAATTTGCATTTTTTATTTGATATAACAAAGGCTTTGATGTAATTTCTCTTAGATTTTGCATTTTTCATTATTTTTATGCTTAACCTCAAACATATTGATTCTTATATAATTGTATTAGTATTATGAACAATCACATGAAATGTTTTGAATATAATTATAGGGCTTTTTTCATTTAGTATGAACCTTTCCATCAGTGTGGAAAACTAAGAAAATTTCTTCCCGCTGTATAATCTGGGATTTGTAGCTTAAAGTTTGTTTTTCTGTGAATAAAATGTACTCAATAAATGCTTGTATAATTATATCAAAATGGATTCTGCTGTCATGTATGACTAAAAATAACCAATAAGTTAAAAATATATTCAAAAATGCAAATAAAAAGATGAAAAAAAACCTATGGTGTTTAGAAATGAAATATTTGGGAGGTGATTAGGATTAAATAAATTCACCCCAGTGAAGTCCCCATGATTGGATACAGGTGACTTTATAAAGGGAGGGGAGTGGAGATTTCGGAGGATACCCATCCTTAAACTTGTGGTTCTCGCCATGTGAAGCTCTGCCCTTGCTCGGGACTCTGCAGCAAGAAGACCATCCTCAGCTGCTGCCCTTGCCCCTGATGTAGACCTAGGAAACAAACCTCTCCTCTCTATACTCCTCCACTCTGGTACTGTGTTATTAGCGACAGGGACTGGATTAATAGAAGGCGAATGCTCTGTTTTAATCAGATCACAGATTCATGTTTTGTGGGCACATTGAAGTATAAAGTGACCACTTTACTGTTCAGGGCCTGGGAGTTGCAGAGGAAGGTAACGTCATTTATAGACTTTAAATAAATTTACAAAAGCAGCAAAGGTTCAGTATGTTACATGATAATGTCTTTTCCCTTGGTAAGTGCTTCAAACAGCAAACTCAACAGCAGCAATTAATGTATCCTTCAAAAGACACCCTGTAATCAATTAACTCATGACATTTGACTATTCAGCCTATTATTAATCCAAATTTAATATTCACCTCAAAACCAGTTTGCCATTATCAAATCCACTAAAATGTCCTACTGAAACAATTTTCCAAGGTGAAAAAAATACAAAGATTCAAGCTGGGGACATGTTGGCTTCTTAAGAGGGATTTTAAGATTTTAGATCTTTGTCTCTTCCCAGCAGCTCTCTGAATATAACCCCAGTTTCCTCATGTTAAAATAAGGGCCTTGCATAGTCTGGCTGGCTCTGCAGGTCTAAGGCTCCCGTGTCCAGGATCTGCCTATTTTCAGCCCAAGGCATCTTAGGGATGAGGCCAGAATTCCAAATGAGGTTCAAATTTGCAACAACACTAGTGGCCCAGGTACACAGTCTCAGAAAAAGACTCCAAAATGACTTAAAATTAACACATCATACCAAATTTTTGTTTTTTAAGTGAGAAAACTTAATTAAAGAGAAATTTCATGTTTTCTTCTGATTAACCTACTTATCTTTCAAAATTCAGTTCTGAGCTGGAGGTACACAGCTCAGTGGCAGAATGGGTGCCTAGTCAATGGGAGGTCCTGGGTTCCATGCCCAGCACTACAGAGAGGAAGAAGAGGAAGAGGAAGAGGGAAGGAAGAGGAGGACAGGGGGGGAAAGAGAGAGGACCTGAGAGAAGAGACTGATTTAATTTAGCCATTCACCCAGAAGATACAGCTGACCACTCCCTACTGTCATCAACATCAAATATTCACTGTGTGTCAGTTATCTGCCAGTCCCTGTTCTAAGCACTTAGGATTCATGGTGCACAGTGGAGACGAAAATCCTTGCTCTCAAGTGGCTTATATTCTAGGTGGGGGGGAGGGCCGGGGGCACTGCACTGTAAATGTAATAAGTAAATCCTGCTGTATGTGGCAGGGAGCCAGGACTAGAGGGAGACAGAAAAAGACCATGGGGATCAGGAACACCAAGAGTGGGAATGGCTGAGTTTGTGAGTGACTTATTTAGTTAGTTAGTTTTGAGTTTGAGATTTTTACCTAGTCTGATAGCTTCATAAAGAGGTGAAAATTGATTAAAAAAAACTTATAGGAGATGGGGAAACGAGCCAGGGAGTATCTAGAAGAAGAAAAATGGCAGGGTCCCACCCTGTGAACATTCTCCACCAGTTCAGGTCACAGTGAGCAGGCTCTTGAGAGATAAGGCTAGGGAAGCTGGTCACACAGAGCCCTCGGGGCCACCACAGAGGCTTCTACACTCCAGGGTTTGAGTAGAGCAGTGACATGATCCAACTTCTTCCCTGCAGGCCCACCTGCTCTGGTTGCTGTGTGGGGAATAGAACATGGTGGACAGGAAGAGAAGCTCTGAAAGCTGGTGGGGGCTGTTGCAGCCCCTCAGGTAAAAGGCCAGGACTGCTTGGACCCAGGGCTGTAGCGGAGGTCGGCTCTGTCCTGAAAACAAAACAGGGTGAGCTAAGCGATGAGATCACACTAATTGGAAACATGAGTAAAATGTTTCCTTGAGTTTTGTGAGCAAACAAATCAAACCCGAGGACAGGGCTGTTGGAACTCCTGATTTATACCTGTCGGAAGTATAAGTGACAACCTACCACTGGAAACTGGCAATTTAAAGGGGGCGGGGTGTGGTCAGAGTCTTGTGATTCTGAGCTCTCAACTTGTAGTATCTGACACTATTTCCAGATAGAATTGGAGGACATTCAACTGCTGGTGTTCACTGCAGAACTGGTTGGTGTGTGGGGCTTCTCCTACATCTGATGTCTGAAGTACTGAGCATCTGCATAAGAGGTAGTTGGTACTGAAAACCAGAGTGGGAAAGTGTTTTTCCCACACTGTGTAACACATTGCTGCAAACTTTGCAACTTAAAACAATACACCCTTATTCTCTCACACTTTCCATGGGCCAGGAGTCTTTAGCTAGGTCCTCTGTTAAAAGTTTCACAAGGCTGCAACTAAGGTGCCAGGCTGTGTTTTCATCTGGAGGCCCCAGTGAGGAAAATGTGCTTCCAAGCTCATTCAGGTTGCAGACAGTTGGTTTATTTGTGGTTGTAGGATAAGGGATCTAGCTGTTAGCTTGGAGCACCCCGCCATTCCCGGGGTCACTCACAGTTCTTTGATGTCAACTCCTTCAACACTTCCACCCTCTTCATCAAGCTGTAAGGAAAGTCTTCAATGTAACATAAAGCAATCACAGGTGACACCGTATCACTTTTGCTTTATTCTATTAGTTAGAAGCAAGTCTCTGGATCTGCACACTTAAGTGCCTGAACACCAGGAAGTGGGACACACGTGGGATCACAGTGACCTGTATCATTAGATGTGTGTGTGCCCCTCATCTCAACAATACTGTCTCCTGTTAGCTCTGGCATAGCGTGGCTAGTGTGACAAAAGAACTTCATTTTCTTTTTAAATTTTTTTTTTGGTTGTTGACAGACCTTTATTTTATTTATGTTTTATGCAGTGCTTAGAATCAAACCCTGTGCCTCACACACGCTGGGCAAGAGCGCTTCTACTGGGCCCCAGCCCCAGTCCTAAGAACTTCATTTTCAATTTAAAGAAATCTAATGACCAATTTAATTTAAAAACCCATAGTAAACTCAGTTTCAGGAAAAAAAAATTGTGTAAGTAAATGAGACTTCTTTTTCAATTGTAAATTTTATAAAACTAGATACAGATCAAATATCTCCACTGAAAACTCAGTGTTTAAACAGTATGATTGATGTTAATTGTAAAGATATACACCAAGTTTCAAAGACAATACAAAACCCAGAAATCTCTTAAATAATTTCCAAACTGATGTTGAAATGATAAGATATATTATTAAAAACAATTTTATCTGCTTGTACTTATTTTTGAAAGAAACCAGTTACCAGAGGATTTTAAGTTGCACACGTGGTTCAAATTCTATTGCTGAGCAAAAATAAAGAGGTGCTGAGCTTACCCTTGGCAAGACACCAATGTCAGCTAATAGTGCAGGGAAACATCTGATTAATGATAGATGGGACACTGTGGAGGGCTCAGAGGGGTGCAGATGGGCTCTCCAAGCGCTGGGAAGGTCTCTGGAGAAGGCCAACCTGTTGCTGACACACCCAGCAGGACGCCCCGCCCAAGCCGCTGCTCATCGCCCTGTGCCCGCTGTGAACGCGGCGTGGCTTGACCCTCGCGCAGCGCCATAGGCTGCGCTGCATGCCGGGCTGCCACTTTGGCGGACGTGTCGGAGAGTACGCTGCAGGTGTCGGTGCTGGTGGCTTTCGCCTCCGGAGTGCTCGTTGGCTGGCAGGCGAACCGGCTAAGGAGGCGCAACCTGGACTGGAGGAAGCGGAGGCTGCAGGACAAGCTGGCGACGACGCAGAAGAAGCTGGACCTGGCCTGAAGCAGCAGGTACGGTGGGGCCGGGCGCACTCCGGGGTGGGCGAGGGGGCGCGGGGCGCCACGGCGCTTTTCTCCCAGCGACCCCACTCCCTGGGAGCCGGCGTCCAACCCAAATGCTCCGCACCCGCGACCTCCCCACGCCAAACCCTGCTCCAGCCCGCGCTGCGCCCAGTCGGGCCAGCCACGGAACCCCCCGACCGTGCACGACAGACCGCTTCCCCCACCCTGATGGCCCTCAGCCGCCGGGTCTGCTGCCCAGGGCTGCGCTGGAGCTGCCCTACCCGCGCCCGCTCCGCGCTTTCCGGTGTCCCTGTCCCTGGAGCCACCGCTCTTGGGGCCCAAGCCTCAGGAAGAGTCCTACTGTGTCAGGACTGCAGGACCTGGAGGGCGAGCAGGGACGTTAACTAGAGGACACACAAGTGATGTCAGCATGAAAGTTAACTTCAAAGATAAACCAGTGGCAAAGGAGATGAACTCTCCCAAAGACTGTGAAAATGGCCACTCTCAGGCTTGGGGAAGGCTTGGCCGGCCTGGCACCTAGACTGGATGCTCCAGGGTGTCAGGTTCAGCTTTCTGGAAAGCACTGTGATGGAGGTGTAGCCCATGTGCATGCGCCCATGCTGGGTAGTGGAGTTCCAGAAACCTGCCCTATGTAATAATGAAACGTTGGGACAGAGATTGATAGATAGTAAAAGTACTGGTCTCATTGTTGCTTAATAGAAAAAATGATACACTTTAATGAGAAGGAATAGGGGAATGAATAACTTTTGATGGGATATAATAATACTATTACTAAACTTTTGTTAAATGTTAATGTGTTAGGGAAAATATTTGTGATCAAATGGCAAGTTAACAAAAACAAAACGGACTAAAAGGTATCTTAATGACGTTTTTCTATATATAGTACATGAAAAAGATATAAAAGAAAACATGCTGAAATGGTATCTCTGTGGTGGAATGCTGGGAGTAGTGTTTTTTCTCATTTTTAAGTACACCGAATGCCTATGCCATTTTTTTTCCCCAGTACTGAGATTGAACCCAGCCCTATCACTGAGCCACATCCCAGCTCTTTTATTATTTATTTGTTTTTTTGGTACTGGGGATAAATCTGGGGCCTTGTGCATGCTAGGCATGTAAGTGCTCCACCACTGAGCCACATCCCTAGCCCTTTTTATTTTTTATTGTGACACAGAGTCTGGCTAAATTGTTGAGGCTGGCCTTGAACTTGTGATCCTCCTGCCTTAGCCTCCATAGTAGCTGGGATTATAGGTGTGTGCCATTTCATCCCAGGTCTATTACCTTGCGAGAAAAAAAAAGTAAATAGCAATTAATAGGTTCATTTTTTTTAAGATTCTTTATCAGTTTGCTAATTTTATTTTGTAAAAAGGATCTATTGCCAAGATTTTTACTCTAAATAAAATTATTTTATATCAGTTAAAAATAAGCCAGGCACGGTGATGCAGGCCTGTAATCCCAGCAGCTCTTTAGGCTGAGGCAGGAGGATGGTGAATTCAAAGCCAGCCTCAGCAAAAATGAGGTGCTGTACAACTCAGTGAGACTGTCTCTAAATAAAATACAAAACCGGGCTGGGGTCATGTGCCCCTGAGTTCAATCCCTGGTACCTAAAAAGAATTTAAAAAAAATAAATTTTAAAATGTACCAAAGAATTTGGCACATAAATATTTAAGTGACTTTGTATTGGAATCACAGTGGTACAGCAAAAGCAAAATTGTCTCCTGGTAGAAATGAAAAATAAAGCTTGATGGAGTATTGACTTACTTACCGGTAACTTACTGTGGTTCTACACTTAATTTTAAATTTAGTGGGACATTAAGAGAACCAGGAAATTTTTCAAAAGGAAACTATAAAAGCAGTTAGTAAAATAAAAATAAAAGATGATTACAAAATTATTCAAGTTGGAGACAAATTGATTCAGGAACCACTTGATACCTTGAATATCTGGAAAGGACGTTTTAATAGTATTAGCTCATTCTTTCTTGTATCCACAAAAGAGACCTGAAAAGAAAGTGGACGGGGCTGGGGATGTGGCTTAAGCGCTAATGTGCTCACCTGGCATGCGCTGGGGGCGCTGGGTTTGATCCTCAGCACCATATAAAAATAAAATAAAGATGTTGTGTCCACCGAAAACTAAAAAATAAATATTAAAAATTTTTCTCTCTCTCTCTCTTAAAAAAAAAGAAAGTGGAATAAATTTCCAGCATGGTATCCATGGGACAAGGAATTAGCTTCCTATTTGGGTCACTGAGTATATGAATTTTGTAAATAACTCAGGTGGATGCCAAATAATAAGAACAGAGAAGAAGCTAGTGGAATTTACTTTTTTATCTACTTTACCTTTCCACATAATCTGCAGAAAAGAAACCAAAGAAAGGTGTGCCTTTTTGGAGGGGTACATTGACAAAGATGCAAGTAGTCTTTAGTAACACAGGAAGTCAGGACGAAGTCATGTAACATTGGATGCAATGAATACTATTTGGTAATAAGGAATAAAATTATGATACAACAGTGTGGAAGCATAACATTACATGGTTCATGTAGACAAGAGTTCATACTGTACAAGTTCATTTATGTAAAAGTTCAAGAGCAGGCAAAATTTAGGGTGTGAAAAAATCAAGACAAGTTTGTCTCAGGAGGAATGGGATGGAATTTACTAGAAAGGACATTGGAGTTCTTCTATGAGGTTTCAGTTATAAACACACATGTTTGTCAAAATGCAGCAGATATACCTTTTAGGTTTGTGCATGTCTTTGTATGTTTTACATCAAATATTCAGCTCTCTTAGTGGTACCTATAGCACATTATTTAGGGGGCAGTGTATTGGTGACTGTGGTTGACTTCAAAATGCTTAAAAATAAAGTGGGTTGATGGATAGATAGACCAAATAAGTAGGGTAAAATGTGAACAGTAGAATTGAGGTAGTGGCATATAGGTATTTGCTCTAAAATTCTTTCGACTTTATTGTATGCCTAAAAGTGTTTATTTCATAAGGGGAGAAAAGTAAGTTTTTATTTCCTAAGACAATAGACATAACTGAAATGTAAGAATCATAACTTAATATGATGTTTTAAACTGTCTCCGTTTGCCGTAGGTTGATAGTCTGCTTTCTGAGAGCCGATTGAAAGAAGCTCTAGATCCTAATAAAAGTCGAGATATTTACCAAAGGTAAAGTATGCTCCATTATTGGGTTTTCTCGGGACTATACTTATATCTCAATGAGTTGGATTTAAGGCACAGAAGTTGTTTGAGACTTTCTTGCCCTCTTTTCCTTCCTTTCTTGCTTTTTCTCTATCTATGTTTTACCCAAAAGACAAAATAATAATGGTAGATAATATTGAGGTAACAGTGAATAAGATTTTCTAAAATGTACTTTTAAATATTTCCTATCATTATCTAAATCTACCTGGTCTTAATTTGAAATGATAAGATCAAATAAAGAATAGTAAATATTAAAAAGAAGCACCTTTCATTTATTTTATACCCTGTATGTGCCGGGCATTATAGTCTATACTCCTCAAACTTATTCTTAAATTTTTTCAATAATACCATAAGGTACTTATTAACATAAATAAGAAAATCAGGGCTGGGGATATGTGGCTCAAGCAGTAGCGCGCTTGCCTGGCATGCATGCGGCCTGGGTTCGATCCTCAGCACCACATACCAACAAAGATGTTGTGTCTGCCGAGAACCAAAAAAAATAAATATTAAAAATTCTCTCTGTCTCTGTCTGTCTGTCTGTCTGTCTGTCTGTCTGTCTCTCTCTCTCTCTCTCTCTCTCTCTCTCTCTCTCTCCTCTCTCACACTCTCTTTAAAAAAAAAAGAAAGAAAAGAAAATCAAGGCTCACAGCAGTTAGTTAATGCATCTAGCATTACTTGGCTTTAAGACACTAAAGTTGGGAGCCTATGAAAATGTTTTAAGGTGGCTAAGAAATGCAGAATTCCTTGAAGCAAGGGAGGGCACTTGACGAGAATCTCAGAGGTGCAGGCTTTAGTCCATTACAACCAAATGGAAGGATTGCACGGTGATGTCATGAAGGTCTAGAAGGAACCAGCTACACCTAGTGGTTGTGGGCTTGTTGCTATTGTGCAGCAACTAAAATCTGCTCAGAATGCACTGTGGTGGCTCAAGCAGAATTACCCTAGGCCCTTGGCTCATGTAGCCCAGAAATGATCAGAAATCTTGCTAGAAGCAATTTGTCTTTGCTTGGGATAATGACCTTTAATTTTCTTGAAAAGATATTGTGTTCTCTATTTGAGTAAGTAGTTTCTGGTTTTAATCCCTGGGAAATTTTAACATTAAATAACATAACGAACTAAACTGAACTAGACTGCTAACACTTTTGCATTAAGTTCAGAACATCATTAAGTAAATCTGCATATTTGGGGGTATTTGAAGAGTTTATAGCATTCAGAAGAACATGAGAAGGGGCACCAGGAGATAAATAGTAAATACTTAAGTAATAAGACCATGGGGAAGAAAAGAAGAGACCATGAGATTCATTCTATTAACTTAAATTATTTATTAGAAGTATTTGGAAAAGTTTTACTTAAGCTAGGAATTCAAAGTGCCTAAAGGCAAAGTAAAATATAAATAATTTTTAAAATGTCAAATGGAATTTAATTTACCATTATTGGCAGGATTGATTGTTTAAGGAATTATTTTAAATTAATTAATAATAGTGAAGAAAATAATAAAGGTAATCGTGCTTGCTTTGCTAGATTTAAAAACAAAATAATGTATACAGACTATATTTGAAGCCTTGGGGAAAGCTAAGTTTTTAATTTTCTTTAAAAAAATATTAAGCGTTGGGGCTGGGGATGTGGCTCAAACAGTAGCGTGCTCGCCTGGCATGGGCGGTGCGCTGGGTTGGATCCTCAGCACCACATAAAAATAAAATAAAGATGTTGTGTCCACCAAAAACTAAAAAATAAATATTAAAAATTCATTCTCTCTCTCTCTCTCTCAAAATAAAATATATTAAGTGTTTATGGGGAGAAGAGATTGAACCCAGGTCCCTTTGCCACATGATTACATCCCTCGTCCTTTTTATTTTTTTCTTCTGTGACAAGGTCTTGTTAAGTTGCCCTGGCTGGCCTCAGACTTTCAACATATAACACTGGCATATGCCAGGCCTTGAGGTCAAAATTCTAGATACTCTGTGTTAGGGTATCTGAACCTTTTTTTTTTTTTAAGTCAGGTACATGTTTTAGGTTTTAGGAGCCATATACAATCTCTGTCAGACCCCATCCTCCTCCTCCTTACAACTCTTTAAAAATAGAAAAAACATTTTTAGTTCTCGGGCAATATAAAAACAGTTTTCAGGCCACGTTAGGCTGCAAGCTCATTTACTGTTTTCCACCTGTGCTTACAGGACATCTTAGGCTGTGCCTGATGCGAACTTTGATAGACTTTTATCCAGAAGTTCTAAATAACCCTGTGACTTATCTTTTCTCCCAACCACTGACACAGGAAGATATTAGGACATTGAGCTGCTAATGGTTACTAGATACACTGAGTGGTACCCTCAAAAAAGGTGTTAGATTTTTGGTGGTTGTGCTGGGGATGCGTCCAATTTTTAAAAGCTGGATTTAGCCTGCATTTTTATTATAGTGTTTTCTATTTTACCTACTAGCTCCTAAGTAATATGCCTGTTACTATCATCTCCTTTTGAGATATATGATTTTCCAGTGATCTATTAAACATTAACCAAAATTATCTTCTCCCTGGTTCCTTCTGCATCATGTTTTGTATGTATCTGTTTTTTCCTTTCCAAGATTGCTGATGGTATGGCATATATTGAAAGAATGAACTATATTCACCGAGATCTTTGAGCTGCTAATATTCTTGTAGAAGAAAATCTTGTGTGTAAAATAGCAGATTTTGGTTTAGCAAGATTAATTGAAGACAATGAATACATGCAAGACAAGGTAAGAGTACTTTTATTTAAATGCTTGTAATCTATTGTCCTTTGTTTTTTTCTCACTTAAAACTCTTTTCAATAGGCAGTTTTATAGAGTAAGAATAATTACAGGTCCATCAGCAACCCACATAGGACTCTTAGATCCCCACCCATGCAGGAAACCTGGGGTCACTGTCCCACAGGATCCTCAGCCATCACTCCTGTGTAGACCCCCATTATCAATGTGGGCTCCCCCAGTGTCCCTATAGGAACACTACAATCACTGCCATAGCTCCATACATGTGGTAGCCTGCACCTGGGGACACTGGACAGGGTCTGGAGACAGCTGCCAGTACATCTAGATCTCTGAACATGCCACCGAATGCCACTACCAGGCCAGACACAACCAACACCCTATCGCTGAAAGCAGTTGCCTCCAACTTGGGACACATTTGATGCCATCTTTAATAAGGGCAACTCCTAGCTTGGGACACAGGCTGGGGCCTAGAAGAAATATCAAGGTACCTAGAATCCCAAAATCTCCCCTCTCCCAAGCAGCTGCTAACCCCGCACAGTGCTTGCAGCCACACAGCAGGTCCATAGCTTACAGAGCCTGGTACTGCTCTGTTCAACATCTCTCTCTCCACAACAGGGAAGCAGTCCCCAGGGCACAGCCCATAAGATCTCTGGAGAATGGAGATTCTGATTGGGAAGTAGAAAGGGGCAAATGAAAAAGAGTCCAGAGACTAAATTAGAGGCCAGGAATTGTGAGGTCTCCAGGTGGGCCCAAGACAAGATCCTTGGGGTGCAGTCTCCCATGTGGATTGACAAGTGCTACACCATTTCCAGGAACTCCATCCCAAGACCAACCCTCCCACCCTAATAACCTTCACCATCCTGAGGGTGGAGACACCAGTAAACAACCCCAACTTGTAGAAGAGAAAAGAAGCAGAAAAGATACTATTGAAGTCCAACAAAACAATCCTGTATCTTCTTTTTAGATTTTTTTTTCTCTTTTCTCTCTTCTCCCACGTTTACATTCCCAACATTTGTAAAACAAAAAACTTTTCATAGATTAGGCTACTGATATCTGGAAGGTCTGATTACTATATTACAGTTCTATTGTATATTCTTTTATCTCCTATTTCTACATTATTCATTTCTTATTTTTTATGTTTTGTGTTTTGTATTCCCTCTACTGTCTTCCCACTAACTTGTCTCCCCCAAAACACTTTCTCTTTTCTCCTGCTACTATTCAACTTCTTTTCATTACTCTTTAACTCTTGCTAAGATCTAATAACTCTATATCCTCACCTCCCACCTTCTTAACATCTCAATCTATACTTCACTCCTGGTTCTTTGTCCATCACAAGAAATTGTAGACCTATTTGCAAACCTATTGTTTATGTTGTAGATAATGATTGAACTTGCCATTTCTGTATATTGTTACAAAGCCAGAAACATCTTAATAGCAGCTATTTGGTTTAAGGCTGCATAATTTTTGTATTGGGATCTGTGAATATTGATCTCCCCCTTAAAGGGGAGGTATTGGAGGAAATTAGGGACACTACAATCCTCCATAGTAAATAATGTGACTCCTTGAAAAAACAGAGCTGGAAGGGAAGATGAACATGAGAAACCAAGGGAAAAGTGTGCCCCAAACAAAAATGCTACATTATGGGAATCCATGACCACAACAGCAGGAGAAATGATAGAGAAGGAGCTGAGGAGGTACATAATTAAAATGTTCTATGAATTAAAATATTAAATAAGAGAGCAAATACAGGCAGCAAAAGATATTTTTGACAAAGATCTAAATAACCAAATATAAGAAGCAAAAGATTACTTCAATGGGAGATAGAAGTTCTGGAAAAAAAATAATCAGAAATCATTGAAATGAAGGAAATAATAAACCACATTAAAAACTCAATAGGAAGCATCTCCAACAGAATAGATAACTTAGAACACTGAACGTCAGACAATGAAGACAAAGTATACAATCCTGAAAATAAAGTTGATCACAGTGAAGATGGTAAGAAACCATGAACACAACATTCAAGAATTATGGGATAATATGAAAAGACCAGACAGAGCTGCCCCACGCACCTGCAGGGTAGGCGGACCTGCGACCCACCAGCAGAACAGGTCCAGCGGCCTGCTGAGGGGCAGGCCCGCTCTCTCCCCCAGTGCCTGCAAGGTAGGCGGGACTGTGATCACTGGTATATCAGGCCCAGCGGCCTGCTGAGTGACAGAGCTGCCCCACGTGCCGCAGGATAGGTGGACCTGTGACCAACCAGCAGAGCAGACCTAGCGGCCTGCCAGCGTGGTAGACAGATCACCCCAATTGGAGGAGGATCACAGCTACTACCTGCTCTGCAAGGGAAATTTTTCAACTATACAAGAGCAATATAAATAAATAGAGGGAAAATTTCAAAAACAAACAGTTTTACCAAGCAGAAAGAAATGCGAGCAGTATGAAAAGACAAGGAACGAAAGGACCACAAGCAATGCAGGTCAACTCAACTCTAGAAGAGGTAATAGCTACAACAGATGGAATGTCAGATAAAGAATTCAAGATTTACATGCTTCAGATGATCTGGAGTCTCAAGGAAGACATGAGACAGCAAAATCAGACAATGAAAGATCACTTTGACAATGAATTACATAAACAAATTCAAGAAACAAAAGATCAATTACACAGGGAGATAGAGGTAATAAAAAACAAACAAATAGAAATCCTAGAAATGCAGGAAGCAATAAACCAACTTAAAAACTCAATTGAGAATACTACCAGCAGAGTAGAACACTTAGAAGATAGAACATCAGACAATGAAGACAAAGTATTTCAACTTGAAAAGAACATAGACAGCTCAGCAAGACTGTTAAGAAACCATGAGCAGAACATTCAAGAAATATGGGATAACATAAAGAGACCAAACTTAAGAGTCATTGGGATACAGGAAGGCATAGAGGTCCAAACCAAAGGAATAAACAATCTATTCAATGAAATAATACGAGAAAACTTCCCAGACTTGAAGAATGAGACAGAATCCCAAATCCTAGAAGCCTACAGGACGCCGAATGTGCAAAACCATAAGAGATCCACACCTAGACACATTATAATGAAGATGCCCAACATACAGAATAAGGAGAGAATTTTAAAAGCTACAAGAGAAAGGAAGCAAATTACATTTAGGGGTAAACCAATAAGGATAACAGCTGATCTTTCAACACAGACTCTGAAAGCTAGAAGATCCTGGAATAACATATTTCAAACACTGAAAGAAAATGGGTTCCAACCAAGAATTGTGTATCTGGCGAAATTAAGTTTCAGGATGGAAGATGAAATTAAAACCTTCCACGATAAACAAAAGTTAAAAGAATTTGCAGCTAGAAACCATCTCTTCAAAAAATCCTTGGCAAAACTTTACAGGAAGAGAAAATGGAAAACAACAATGAAAACCAACAGTGGGGTGTAGGACAGTAAAGGGGGAAAAATAATCAAAGAGAAAAACAAATCAGGTTTAGTAGCATTAATAAACAAATATGGCTGGAAGAACAAACCATATCTCAATAATAACCCTAAATGTTAATGGCTTAAACTCACCAATTAAGAGACACAGGCTAGTTGAATGGATCACAAAACAAGACCCAACAATATGCTGCCTACAGGAGACGCATTTGATAGGAAAAGATATACATAGACTGAAGGTGAAAGGTTGGGAAAAATCATATCACTCATATGGACTGCGGAAACAAGCAGGAGTGTCCATACTCATATTAAATAAAATATATTTCAGGCCAAAGTTAATCAAAAGGGATAAAGAGAGACACTACATACTACTCAAGGGAACCATACACCAACAAGACATAACAATCATAAATATATATGCCCCAAACGACGGTGCTGCTATGTTCATCAAGCAAACTCTTCTCAAGTTCAAGAGTCTAATAGACCACCATACAATAATCATGGGAGACTTCAACACACCTCTCTCACCACTGGACAGATCTTCCAAACAAAAGTTGAATAAGGAAACTATAGAACTCAATAACACAATTAACAACCTAGACTTAATTGACATATATAGAATATACCACCCAACATCAAGCAGTTACACTTTTTTTCTCAGCAGCACATGGATATTTCTCAAAAATAGATCATATATTATGTCACAGGGCAACTCTTAGACAATATAAATAAGTAAAGATAATACCATGCATCTTATCTGATCATAATGGAATAAAACTGAAAATCAATGATAACAGAAGGAAGGAAAAATCATGCATCACTTGGAGAATGAACAATAGGTTACTGAATGATCAATAGGTTTGAGAAGACATCAAGGAGAAAATTAAAAAATTCTTAGAGTTAAATGAAAACACAGACACAACATATCGGAATTTATGGGACATATTGAAAGCAATTCTAAGAGGAAAATTCATTGCTTGGAGTTCATTCCTTAAAAAAAGAAAAAAACAACAAATAAATGATCTCATACTTCATCTCAAAATCCTAGAAAAAGAAGAGCAAAACAACAGCAAAAGAAGTAGAAGGCAAGAAATAATTAAAATCAGAGCTGAAATTAATGAAATCGAAACAAAAGAAACAATTGAAAACATGGACAAAACTAAAGGTTGGTTCTTTGAAAAAATAAATAAAATTTACAGACCCTTAGCCATGCTAGCGAAGAGAAGAAGAGAGAGAACTCAAATTACTAGCATATGGGATGAAAAAGGCAATATCACAACAGACACTTCAGAAATACGGAAGATAATCAGAAATTATTTTGAATTCTTATACTCCAATAAAATAGAAGATAGTGAAGGCATCGATAAATTTCTTAAGTCATATAATCTGCCCAGATTGAGTCAGGAGGATATAGACAACCTAAACAGACCAATATCAATTGAGGAAATAGAAGAAACCATCAAAACATTACCATCTAAGAAAAGCCCAGGACCGGATGGGTATACAGCAGAGTTTTACAAAACCTTTAAAGAGGAACTAATACCAATACTTTTCAAGCTATTTCAGGAAATAGAAAAAGAAGGAGAACTTCCAAATTCATTCTACAAAGCCAACATCACCCTGATTCCGAAACCAGACAAAGACACTTCAAAGAAAGAAAACTACAGACCAATATCTCTAATGAACCTAGATGCAAAAATCCTCAATAAAATTCTGGTGAATCAAATACAAAAACATATCAAAAAAATTGTGCACCATGATCAAGTAGGATTCATCCCTGGGATGCAAGGCTGGTTCAATATACGAAAATCAATAAATGTTATTCATGACATCAATAGACTTAAAAATAAGAACCATATGATCATCTCGATAGATGAGGAAAAAGCATTCGACAAAGTACAGCATCTCTTTATGTTCAAAACTCTCAAAAAACTAGGAATAACAGGAGCATACCTCAACATTGTAAAAGCAATCTTTGCTAAGCCTCAGGCTAGCATCATTCTGAATGGAGAAAAATTGAAGGCATTCCCTCTAAAATCTGGAACAAGACAGGGATGCCCTCTCTCACCACTTCTGTTCAACATAGTTCTCGAAACACTGGCCAGAGCAATTAGAGAGACGAAAGAAATTAAAGGCATAAAAATAGGAAAAGAAGAACTTAAATTATCACTATTTGCAGAAGACATGATTCTATACCTAGCAGACCCAAAAGGGTCTACAAAAAAACTATTAGAGCTAATAAATGAATTCAGCAAAGTGACAGGATATAAAATCAACACGCATAAATCAAAGGCATTTCTGTATATCAGCGACAAATCCTCTGAAATGGAAATGAGGACAACCACTCCGTTCACAATATCCTCAAAAATAATAAAATACTTGGGAATCAACCTAACAAAAGATGTGAAAGACTTATACAGTGAAAACTACAGAACCCTAAAGAGAGAAATAGAAGATCTTAGAAGATGGAAAAATATACCCTGTTCATGGATAGGCAGAACTAACATCATCAAAATGGCGATATTACCAAAAATTCTCTATAGGTTTAATGCAATGCCAATCAAAATCCCAATGGAATTTTTTGTAGAAATAGAGAAAGCAATCATGAAATTCATATGGAAGAATAAAAGATCCAGAATAGCAAAAACAATGCTAAGCAGGAAGTGTGAATCAGGTAATATACCAATACCAGATTTCAAACTATACTATAGAGCAATAGTAACAAAAAAAGCATGGTACTGGTACCAAAACAGGTGGGTGGACCAATGGAACAGAATAGAGGACACAGAAACCAACCCACAAAATTACAACTTTCTTATATTTGATTAAGGGGCTAAAAGCATGCAATGGAGGAAGGATAGCATCTTCAACAAATGGTGCTGGGAAAACTGGAAATCTATATGCAACAAAATGAAACTGAATCCCTTTCTCTCGCCATGCACAAAAGTTAACTCAAAATGGATCAAGGAGCTTGATATCAAATCAGAGACACAGCATCTGATAGAAGAGAAAGTTGGCTACGACCTACATGCTGTAGGGTCGGGCTCCAAATTCCTCAATAGGACACCCATAGCACAAGATTTAACATCTAGAATCAACAAATGGGACTTACTCAAACTAAAAAGTTTTTTCTCAGCAAAAGAAACAATAAGAGAGGTAAATAGGGAGCCTACATCATGGGAACAAATCTTTACTCCTCACACTTCAGATAGAGCCCTAATATCCAGAGTATATAAAGAACTCAAAAAATTAGACAATAAGATAACAAATAACCCAATCAACAAATGGGCCAAGGACCTGAACAGACACTTCTCAGAGGAGGACATACAATTAATCAACAAGTACATGGAAAAATGCTCACCATCTCTAGCAGTCAGAGAAATGCAAATCAAAACCACCCTAAGATACCATCTCACTCCCGTAAGATTGGCAGCCATTATGAAGTCTAACAACAAGAAGTGCTGGTGAGGATGTGGGGAAAAGTGTACACTTGTACATTGTTGGTGGGATTGCAAATTGGTGCAGCCAACTTGGAAAGCAGTATGGAGATTTCTTGGAAAGCTGGGAATGGAACCACCATTTGACCCAGCTATTCCCCTTCTCGGTCTATTCCCTAAAGACCTAAAAAGAGGATGCTACAGGGAAACTGCTACATCAATGTTCATAGCAACACAGTTCACAATAGCAAGACTGTGGAACCAAACTAGATTCCCTTCAATAGACGAATGGATAAAAAAAATGTGGCATCTATACACAATGGAGTATTACTCTGCATTAAAAAATGACAAAATCATAGAATTTGGAGGGAAATGGATGGCATTAGAGCAGATTATGCTAAGTGAAGCTAGCCAAGCCCTAAAAAACAAATGCCAAATATCTTCTTTGATATAAGGAGAGTAACTAAGAACACACTAGGGAAGAAGAGCACGAGAAGAAGACCAACATTAAACAAGGATGAGAGGTGGGAGGGAAAGGGAGTGAGAAGGGAAATCACATGGAAATGGAAGGTGATCCTCAGGGTTATACAAAATTACATATAAAAGGAAAGGAGGGGTAAGACAAGATAATACAAGTGGAAGAAATGATTTACAGTAGAGGGGGTAGAGATAGAAGATGTGAGGGGAGGGGAGGGGGGATAGTAGAGGATAGGAAAGGTAGCAGAATACAACAATTACTAATAGGGCATTATGTAAAATTGTGGATGTGTAACCGACGTGATTCTGCAATCTGCATTTTGGGTAAAATTGGGATTTCCTAACCCACTTCAATCTAATGTATGAAATATGATATGTCAAAAGCCTTGTAATGTTGTGAACAACCAATAAAAAAAAGAAAAAAAAAAGAATAAAATCCTGCTTTACATAGAGGGTAGTAGATTGACTTAAAGCACGTTAATAAAAATCCTGCTGCAATCAAATACTCCTATTTTTCTTCCAAGAATCCAGATAAATATGAACAAATATTTCATTTGTATTTCCATAAGAAATACCTTCTATCCTCAAGCTGGAACTGGAATCTCAGCAGACAAATTTCTGCTTTGCCTTTACATTGTCACTGTCTTTGTGGTACCCAAACCCAGGATTACTGACCTCCCAATCACCCACATGACTTTAACACACATCCTCATGCTCCTTACACATGGGACTTTTGGTATCTACAGATTTTGGAGAAGTGTAGAACAGTTCATGTCAGTTCCAATGTCTTCCTGGCCTAGGTCATGAGGGGACTCTCCATCTGTACCACCCACATGCTGGGTGTGCTTTAGGCCATCACCATCTATGGCTCCTAGTTGCCTTGCTTCAAATTGAAAACCACAAATGCCCTCCAGTGGCTAATTGTTTTCTTATTAATCCTCACCATCTCCACCTATACCAATCCAGTTTTTTTAATACTGTGGCCAAACCAAATAAAATGCAGCCTGGTCTTCTATTTCTCACTGACCACTGTTCCTTTCAGCTCATGAACTACAAACACGGGTTGCTCTTTTTTTTTTGCACTGATGGCATTCAGTGATCTCTAGTTTTGAGGCTGTATGGTTCTTTCAAGAAGATACATAATAATAATCTTTCATAGATGTAAACAACAATCATGTTTTTTCAAAGCTTCAGATTTTCTCCATAAAGTTCCCCAGAAAAAAAAAAAAGCAATTCATGCCCTTCTGCTGCCCATTATGTGTTTTGACATCCAGTATTGTTTGAACTCCATCATCTTACTGTTAATAAGCACAGTGTGAGCAACTTATCTCATCTTGAGATGTCCTCAAAGGCTTGGTATCAATGGTGATGGCATGCTCAGTCCTTTTGTGCTGATTTATGCTGACACTCAAATAATAAATCTATGCAAATTAAATGGAGAAAAAAGTCTGCTTCTGACAAAACTGATCAAAAGCAACTTTGTCATTCTTATTAAAATATTATCTATTTCAGAAAATTTTACCTCTTATAAAAATCAATAAAATAGAATTAAAATTTTCTATTACAACAATGTTATTTAAATAGATAACAAATAGTATGTGAAAATTTTTTTCTGTATATGGATTAGTTTTTTCAACATTTGCATTAATTTTCACTGTATCTTACACCGTTTGTGTATCATAAAATTTTATGAACTTTTTATGTAAATTTTAATGTACTTTGTATCTTAGACACTCATATTTGGTCTATGTTTTTTGTCTTCCTGCTTTAAATTTCCTGATATTTCTTTCAGTGAAATTCTATTAGAGGAATATTGATGCTTTTCTCTTTTTGTCTATTAATATGCAAATGCTCATATCAAAGCTACTCAGGAGTCTGCAGTAGTATTGCAAGTTTGTGGAAACCTTGGGTAACTTAGTGAGATTCTGTGAACACAACAGGTAGAAGATGGATCTCGTTGGTGGACCACCTTAGAGGTTCACTTCCCTATACAAAACTACTACAACAACTAACTGAACAACAGAAATACAATAAATACCATGAAAGAGTACTTCATGAACAAGAGAATGCCGGCACTATTTTAAAAATAGAAGTGTTGGTCACCATGTGAACCAATTAGAAGCCACACACTTCTGTTCAGAATATAAAAAATAGTATCGTAGGTATAGAAAAGAATTTGATGATTACTAAAATTTTAAACAGAATTATCACATGACCTACCAATTTTATTTCTAGCTATATTTTCAAATGAACTGAAAACAGATATTCAAACACTTGAACACGAATATCAATGACATCACCATTTCCATTAGAAGATATATGAAAATCTAAATTTTCATTAAGAATGGAAAACAAATGTGTCTATGTATTTATATGTATCCTTGTCTGAATAAGCACATGTACATATATATGTTCATATTCATATATCTATATCTCTTTATAGCTTCCATATATGTTTGAATATTATTCTGCAATAAAAATGAAATTCTGTTACAAGTCACCATGTTTACAAATCTCAAAAATATTAAGAAAAGTAGACAAAATCAGACATGAAATTTCACCTGTGCTATAACTACATTTATATTAAATATTCAATATTTGTAAATCATAGAGTTAGAAAGGAGAGAGTTTGTTGCCAGGGGCTTGGAAGGCATTTAAGGGAGTGTTGATTAACTGATTATATAATTTATTTTCAGTAATTGAAATGTTTAAATCAAAATAATTGTTGTAATTATAACCACAAAAGTATAAATGTCACTACTTATTTTTTTAGCTCTTTTATGAAAATTGAACCTCAATAACACCAATAAGGAAAAAAAATCTTTAAAACACTGAAGTCTATACAGTCATAGCTAGAGGTGACAGAAATGAACTATGAAACTGGTCATAACTTTCTTATCCTTGTATTGGAGCACATGACCACAGTAACTACATTATGTAGAACCACAAAAATAGAATCCTAGATACAATGAGTTATATTCTATGTATGTATAATATGCCGAAATATATTCTATCATCATGCATATCTAAAAAGAACAAATAAAAAAAACTATAGATTTATAGTCACCCACATGTACTCTGCATCACCAAACTAAAACATGGATGGTAACACTGGATACTAGAAATCAAGAGCCTTCTCTGTGTCAGGCAGTATTCTTGATTAATTATTCACTTTGTCCTTATCTTTCAAGTATCATGAGTCCTGATTGGAAGACTTCTGATCTTACAGATGAGTAAACTAAGTTTGAGGGATGACTGATTGTTCCAAGATCACTATCTATGCAGACTAAGGTTCTGAAAATTAATTTGTGTGGTGTCCAATTTACTGTATCATGTATCACAATACAAAGTCAGGATTTTATGTTTGTTTTGTTTTGTTTTGTTTTTTTGTTTTTGTTTTATTTTGTACCCCCCCTTGGAGGAGGAAACAAGAGGTAGAAATACAACAGGGCACCAAGACCCATCTGCATAAACTATCAATGTTAAAAACTTGATTGTGGTCATTGTTACACTGGTAAATAGGTATCTGCAAACATGACAATGTATGAATTATATGTGTATAGTTTATTGTATTTCAATATTACCCTAATACAATTGTTTTAAATTTGAATAAAAGAAATAAATATATTCCTCAGAAAAAAACTATATATTTGGAAAGCATAGGGAAAGATGCTGAATATTATATGTCATTAAGAAATTACAGAGCAGCCACCACCATGAAGGTCAAGCTGTGCAGTTTTAGTGGGTACAAGATATACCCCATATACAGGAGTCACTATGCAAGGACTGATGGAAAGGTTTTCCAGTTTCTTAATGCAAAATATGAGTTGGCTTTCTTATCCAAGAGGAATCCTCAGCAGCTAAACTGTACTGTCCTCTACAGAAGAAAGCACAAAAAAAGCCAGTCAGAAGAAATTAAAAAGAAGAAAACCCAACCTGAAGCCAAATTTCAGAGGGCCATCACTGGTGCATTCCTTATGAATATCATGGCCAAGAGGAATCAGAAACCAGAAGTTTAAAAGGCTCAATGAAAGCAAGCTCTTAGGCTGCCAAGGAAGCAAAACAAACAAACAAACAAAAAGGCTAAGCAGGCATTTAAAAAGATGGCAATGGCTGCTGCTAAGACTCCCACAAAGGCAACACCTCAGAAAAAGACTGTGAAACCTGAGACGTTTTCTGCTCCCCAAGTTGGTGGAAAATGGTTAATTGGCAGATGAGATTTTAAAATAAAGATGTAACCCTTTTAATTGAAAAAATGTTAAAATAAGGCAATAAAGATGTATGATTTAATGCTAGCTTTGCTTTGATGTGTTTAGGACACACTACAGCGACTGAAAGTAGTGGAATCTTGCATAGATTTAATCCAAGTTTACTATTCAAATGCTCTTTTCCTGTCATTTATCTATCCATGACGGGCACATTTGTTTTTTTATTGGGTTTGACTTATACATTGGGACCCCCCTTCTCCCACCATTTGCTATTATCCTATTTGATGGTGCCAAAAATTGATAGCTGTATTAATCTCTTGCTCTCAGAAAATAGCATCCCCCTTTCTATTTTGGCTATATATTCTGTCTCTGAAACCAGGGACACTGAATAAGAGTATATTTTACCTATTCCCAGTCCTAGTTTGTTGAGCTAGGACTTTTGAAAGAGCTGTGCCAAATAAAATAAAACTGCTCAGTAGCCTTATGATCAATAAATGTGTAATGAGATAAGAAATTATTATAATTTGTGAACAGGTTTGTACTCTATAGTTGTCTTTATTATCTGTCCAACTGTGCTGAGTTGCAAGGATACAACAATGCATAAGCCATGTCTTAAACAAGCTTTCTCAAGGTAAAATTATGGTGCATGTCAACATTTTCTTCATCCCCAATTATCCAAGTTAATGGATCACTAATTTTCTTTCTTGTGCATGTAAAATTCAGGCATTATTCTAATTGTTGGGTATAATAAATAGGCTTGGGGAGAAAAAAAAGAAATTACAAATTAAACAGACATAAAAATTTATAAAATTTTATACCTGACAATATCAAAAGCTGTCAAAGATAGGGAACAAGAAGAACTCTCATACATTGCTGTTGAGATAGCAAAATTGGACAGCAACTCTGGAAGACAGTTTGGTAGCTTCTTAAAAATCACAATATACACTTAATATGGCCCGCTAATTGTATTTCTCAGTGTTAATTCTATGGAATTGAAAGCTATGTCCACATACAAGTGTCCACAAAACCAAGATACAAAGGTCCACAACTTCTTCACTCATGATTGCCAAGAAAAGGAAGCAGCTAAGAGAGATTTCAGTAGCCATTTACCTCTTATTAATGTAAACACTTTGATACATCCAAACACTGGAGGGTCACTCAAAAAATTTCATAAAATGAATTTACTATCAAACATTAATACACATGGAGGCATCATTAATACATATTGCCAGAAAGAATATATTGTCTAAAATGCCATATTCATGTCATTCCAAATTTATGACATTCTGGAAAAGTCAAACATTAAAAATGGTAAACATTGCCAAGAAATCAGCCAGAGTAGATGTTAAAGAGGTGAAGAACAGGAACTTTTGGCATGGTGAAGCTACTCTGAAAGATGCCATTATGATGAAAATTAACATTATTCTTTCTCAATGCTTTAAAAATTGTAAAATTTATTAATATATAAATAAATTATTGCCATTAATAATTATTTAGTACCATCACTATTGGCAAAATATTTTGATTTTGTACTTACATCAAATGTTTGTCAGTAATATACAAAAGAATATTAGTAGAAACTCTGAATAGGGAAGGCATATGGGAACATGGTCCTCTATGATTCATTTTTCTGTAAATCTACAACTCTCCTTAAAATAAACTCTGTTCATTAAAACAATCAAAGAAGGCTTGGTGATATTTCTAGCCTCAAAAATATCTGGCCCTAGAACTGGCCCTCAACAATAATATTTGTACTGATAATTAATAATTTCCAAAAACCCTTTCTTTCTTTCTTTCTTTCTTTCTTTCTTTCTTTCTTTCTTTCTTTCTTTCTTTCTTTCTTTCTTTCTTTCTTTCTTTCTTTTTTGACATTTTTTTGCAAAGTTTTGCTGATATTTTACAACAAGAAATTCAAGAAAATCTATTTTTTTCTGTTTTAATTATCTTCTTAGAGAACAGTGAACATAAGCCCTTAGTGAATAAACTAGTACCTTACATTAAAAAGATGCTTATACATCAATAAAAATAAGTATTTATCACTCTGCTCCACAGATAGTAAATCATAAAATACTAATAAAAAGATGTTCTAAACTTATTTTACTAAACTCATATTCATGAGAAAATTATCTGATATATTTTTTAAGTCCACCTCACTTCCAATACGCTACCTATAAAATGAGATTACTTTCTTTTTCTTACCCAATATACTTCTGGTTGAAATAAATGAAGATAGTCTAAGTAAAGGGGTTTGATGATACACATTAAGGGGCAGATAAATTGTGGGTGATATTACTGAGAAACACAGTCCTATTGATCAGATAAATAATAGGCATTTGGTGATACTGAGAGCTCCATAATCTTTCTTCATTTTTTAAAATAATACTTAACACTTCCCATGTTGATCTTCCAATTCTGAGCTATGGTAGTTACTAACACTAACCTACCAGAAACAGATAACATGGTCTGTGAGTCATATCTTTCCAGATCAAGTTCCATTATGCTCACAACAATATTTAGTAGAGTTGGACATGATCAGGGCCAGTCAGGACCTTCCCTTACATTTCTCAGACAAGGTTAACAGAGAAGGGGTTCTCATTTTGGTTTCTAGAATGGGAAATAGAAAATCCTGCATGACTGGCATCAATATTTTTTTCCACAGTTTTTAAACTACATGCTCATGGACAAGCTGGACTGTACAGTAGCTGAAGAAATTATCTTCAAGCACAGATTGGTTCATAATGACAATGTATATCTGCTAAATATTCAATATTATGAGGGTGAGAGAATGAGAAGATAGACTACAATGGAAAGGGGAAATTGAAAGAAAAACTGGCTGCCTCAGGAAGAAGGTGCTTTAACCTATCTCCATTCCCAAATGAGAAAAACCATTAGTTAAATTTCTTCCTTCCTTTCTCTCTTGTCTACTTTCTTCCTTCCTCATTTCATTGGTTATTTTCTTCTTTTTTCTCATTTTCCATCCCTTCCTTCATTTCTTTCTAAGAGAAGATGTCTCAGTTCATTCTTCATATTTACTTCTCAGAAACTAGTCATTTGGAAAATAAAGCTCTATGAGAAGCATATCCATTTATATAGGGTATCATTACTCTAAACTGTTTTCAATTGAAAGACCTGAAAATATATTGTAAGAGTATACACACTCACATGAAACATTAGTTTGGGATTTATAAAAATTTGTATTCTTATACACCAAGCCATATATATCTGGGGTATAGTGAGAGGCCTTACATTGTTTTGCTAGGAACACAAAAAAAAAAAAAAAAAAAGAAAAAGAAAACGAAACATGACAACAGAAATAAAAAACAAATTATTTTCTATCACATTACTGACTTTTCTGTAATAAAAGCAGTTTATGATAATTTAAAATTATTTTGTCTTTTCTTGAAAAATATTTAAACTTTCAAATGAATTTTTACTTATTTTTTACCCAAATACCAAATAATGATTTTGTTCACTGAAAACTTTAAAGAAATATGTTTTTCAAAAACAATTTAAATTCATTTCATGAATGACAGCAGACTTTGGGTGTTCAAGTAAAGTAAGCATTTTCTTTTCTTTTCTTTGATGGATCTTTATTTATTCATTTATTTATATGTGGTGCTGAGAATAAAACCCAGTATCTCACACATGCTAGGCAAGTGCTCTACCACTGAGTCCCAACTTCATCCTCTACATATATACTTTTTGCTTGTATTATTGTACATAATAGTTGGGTTTGTTTTTACATAATCATAAATGCATGGGATATAATTTGCTCCATTTCAGGCTCCAGTTCCTCCTCTTCTCTCCCTTCTCCTTCTCCCTATTCTCCTTCCTCTACTCTTAAAGTAAGCATTTTGTATAGAAGTTTTTTTTGGTAGTTTTAAAGAGAAAGGTAATTGGATCATCAGAGTACAACTTTGCCCCAAATATCTCAATCCATACATTGATATCAGGATGGCCAAAGCTTGGGAAAAAAAGAAAAATTTTCTTGAAGAAAACTCAAAGCCCTGGGTACCTACTTTGTACCCATGAGTCTTTCAGGCACTGAGTGACTATTCTAGATGTTAACCAGAGTAAAGGAATACTGCAGCATTATTCAAAGTGTAGCCATTTATCTGAGAAGACTTTCTGTTATTACTGAATTTATTCATGGGAAATTGTCATTTTCCTTTCTCAGTCATAGATGTGTGAAGAACAGTTTAACAAGTTCAACTTGACAGTTTCTTCTACCACAGCCTGGTTTATTAGTTTCCCTTGAAATGAAGAATTTTTATTGAATTTATTAAAAATATGTGTGTAAACTATTGCCTTCTATTCTGTCCTCAGCAGCAAGAGAACTGATGGTCTATTTGCTTAACTTCATTGCTTTCTACAAAACATCTCTAGGCTTCACATTTGGATTTCCAGCTAAATTCAGCATGATGTTTATGATAGTGCTTCCCTTATTTTCCTATTTCTTAACACTGTGATCTTTTCTTATATTCTCCTACTTTACAAACACCTAAATATTTTACTATAGTAATTATCCAAATGTGTGTGCGTGCATGAAAATTGTTGATTCCACTTCTCATGGAACTTAGCTTTTAATTCAGAAGCATTTCATGATAGACATCCTGCTCCCATGGGACTCTGTCACTTTCCTTGAGTGATCCTCATGTGTTTTATTTATTTCAAAGCTTTTTACCTTTATTTCAGGAGCATTATGTCAAGAGTATGAATAACATTAAATTCCATTGGAAATAAATTTGATAATATTGGAGAGTTAGATTATTAAAATATTTTACCCCATCATTTTATACTTCCATGTAGATACTCTGATAGAAATTATAGCTACTTTAAGTGTTCTTTGGATCAAAAATTTAAGATCTGGGCTAAAAACCTTCAGTAAAATACCCAAATTGGAGTCATGGCTGTGTTATTTAATGCAGTTTTACTAAGTGACCACAAAACTCTGGAGACACACACACACACACACACACATTTTTAAAGAAAGGAGTCTTGCAGGTGTCAGTCCTCTCCTGGCAAAAACAAAAAATGTTTAAAAATATATTGTTTTTTGACAACTAACATTTGTCAAAGCAAGCTAATGTTAGGGTAGTCATTTCTCCTCTAAAGCCTGAAGTCTTGAGTGTACTACATTGATTCTCCCAAGCCAGGTTTATCACAAGCCTAACAACTAAGATAAACCCAGTATCTGAGGAATTATCAGCCCAGTTCTACAAGAAGTTGAAAGAAGAATGAACACCAATTTTTCTAAAATTATTTTATGAAAAATAAAATAGCAAAACCTTCTAACCTCCTTCTATGAAACTATTATTAACCTGATGCAAAAACCAGATAAAGGCAAATCAAGAAAAGAATATTTCAGACCAGTATTCCTGATGAACAAAAATGTAATAATTCTCATTAAAATTATGGCAAGCAACATACAAAATTATATTAAAAAGATATTACAACATGATTAGTAGGGTTTGTCCCAGTGATGCAGGGTTTGTTCAACACATGAAAATAAATAAACATTTTTCAAGTAAATAGATGTAAAGGCAAGAATCAGAAAATTATCTCAATAATTGCAGGAAAAGCATTTGACTAAATACATGGTCAAAACACTAGAAAACTATGTATAATAGAGATATATCTATAAAAGCTGTCTATCCTAAACACAAGGGAAACTTATTCTGAAAACAGAAAACTGGGAGAACAAAGGATTACAAACAAGAATGTGGACCCACAGCAAAACAAAAACAAAAGAACAAAAGTGCAGGGGGCAGGGGTGTCAGAAGGACAGGAGGGGGTAGCCAGAGCAAGGAAAAGGCATAGTATTTTTTTCTTCTTCTTCACATTTCTTTCAAAAACAAACACAACACACATGCACACACAACTGTTTCTTCCCTATTAGAAACATAAATAAATAAAATAAAAGTCAGGCTGGAGGCTGCTCCCCAAGAGCCCGCTTACACAGGAGCAGCAAGGGCGCTCAGGTTTGTGCAACACAGGGAAGCATGGGCAACAGAGGTAGCTGGAGAAGGAACAGAGGCAGCATGAAGGGGGCGTCATTTGCTCAACCCGTAAGGAGCAGGGGGTCCAGCTTGTCAAAGTCCAGAGTGCCCTCTTCAAGTTCTGGGAACCCCAGGAGATATCCCTGGGGATCATGCTCTTTCCGTGTCCTGTGTCTTGGGCATCCTCAGGGAGGGGGTCGGCAGGGCCACATCCTCTTCAAGTACTGGGAGCCCAAGCCTCCCGCCACTAACCCGCCCCTCAAGAAGGGGGTCACACACACATCAAATAGAGCAGTAATCTCCAAGATATATGAAGAGCTAAACAATCTTGATGCCAAGAAAGAGACATAATCCTTCAATAAATGGACTAAGGAACTGAACAGACACTTCATACAAGAAGAAATACAATTGATCAAAAAACATATAAAAAAGACCATCATTTTTAGCAATTAGAGAAATCCAAATCAAAACTATTTCAATACTTCATTTCACTAGAATGTAGTCATAATGGCAATTATCAAGAATACAAGCAATAATAGTGTTCATGAGGATATAGGAGAAAAAGTACACTCATACATTGCTGGTGGTCACATCAATGTAGAGTAGGTCATTTCACAATGTCTAAACTAGTGAACCAACCTAGCTCCCTTTAACAGAAGAATACATAAATAAAATGTGATATATATATATATATATATATATATACACACACACATACACATATACATACACACATACACATATACATACACACACACACAAATACACACACATATGTGTGTGTGGAGGTTGTGTGTGTATGGAATATTACTCAACCCTAAAAAGAATGAAATTATGCCACTTGCCAGCAAATGAATGGAAATTGAGGATACCATGCTAAGCTAAAAAACCAACAAAAAAGTTCCAAGTGCTGAATATTTTATCTGGTGTGCAGATGCTAATTCACAATCAAAGGGACTAGGGAAGATTAAATGCACTTTGGATTAGAAAGAGAAAAGAGTAGGGAGAAAAAGAGGTATGAGGTTTTGAAGGATAATGAAATGGATCAGATATTATTACCCTGCATACTTATATAATTACAAGACTGGTGTAATTCTACATCATGTACAACAAGAAAAACGAGAAGTTATACTCCATTTATGTATGCTGTGCCAATGCATTATACTATTATGTATAGATAATTGTAACAAATGCCAAAAAGATAGAATCAAACAAATTGCAAACTATAAAAATTAAAACACTGTTGTACTGAAATAGAAGGCAACGTACAGACCAATGCACAGAAAAAAGAACAAGGATAAACCCAGAAATTCACTTCACAATCATCTTTAAGGAGGGGGTCAATAATACAGAATGGATAAAGGATAGTCTCTTTAACAAATGGTGCTGAGGACACTCTATGTCCACATGGGGAAGAAAGAAAACCAAGGCTTTTCTTACACCATATCAAAACATCAAGTCAGAAAAAAATATATATATATATATATAACAGTGAGATGTGAGTCTGTAAAATTCCTGGAAGAAAATGCTTGGGTTTCATTTACTAATCTCTTCCCATCCTACTAAGGTGACAAATATAAACTTTACTCTGATTTGATCACTACACAGTGTTGCATGAATCAAAATATCATGCTATACCACATAAGCAAATGAAGTTGCTATTTTTCAATCTAAATTAAAAAAAAAGACAGAAAGAAGAGCATAAGTTTGTGAGCAAAATATAAAAGAAAACACAGAAGAAACACTTTACAACATTGCTTTAGGAAATGGTGCTTTGGCTATGACAGTAAAACGACAGAGGACAGAACCATAAACAGACTAGTATAATTTTATTAAACCAAAAGCTTCTGCACAGCACACTAATTCATGGACATGGAAATGATTTAACTGTTAGAATGATAGAAATTACTTACACATCACCTGAGAAGAGTATAAAGTCTAAAACACACACACAAAAATCCCTATGAAAACCAGTACAGGAGCTGGGCACATTGGGACATACCTTGAATACCAGTGGTTTGAGAAGCTGAGGTGGCAAGATCACAAGTTAAGAATCAGCCTCATCAAGTTAGCCAGGCACTAAGCAAGCAACTGAGTGAGATTGTATCTCTAAATTAAAAATAAATAAATAAATAAATAAAAACTCTGGGGATGTGGCTCAGTGGTTAAGTGCTGTGGATTCAATCCCTAGTGGCAAAAACAAAAGGAAACAGAGTAGTATGTTGTTTCCAAAGGAAGGTGGTTCAGGTAAAATGGGTGCTAATCTTCAATGAATATAAAAGTTTAATTGTATAAGATAAACAACTTCTAGATATTTGCAGAATACTTCTGTACTTACACTTTACAATACTATAATGTTCACTTATATATGTTTTCGGAGTACATATATCCTACTTAGTGTTCTTACTATTGTGCAAGAGAGGAATTAAGGAAGCAAGTGATGGAGGGAGGGAAGAATGTTGGAGAGAAAGGAGGAGGCAGAAGACAGATAAAGGAGGCCTAGCCCCATGATGCTCTTCTACACAGTCAGGATTCCTTCTCAAAGTGGACCTGTCCTTTATTGAATATTGTGCTATTGCTATCATAATTTTTATTGATTATATCTTACTACTTACTTTTCATAAGTAAATTCAAAGAAGACAATGGACCACAGGTATGAACACAGCACACAAATGTAACCTGCAGGTATATCGCATTTGGCCACCTCATGCATACTGAGATTTTATTCCCATCAACATAGAAGTCCAGTGGGCCAATGAAATATGGGAGCTAAGAGAAACTTGGGTACAATGTGACCATGTCCTATCCACACGTAAGTAAAAAAAGGGAAAATGATAAAACCCAGGGAGACCACACATTAATGTCCAACCAGAATTAGACTTAAATATAGAAAGAAGACAGCTTTGTTACTCAAGGTACTTCACTGTATCAGCCCATCTCTCCAGCTGAGGATAAGGGAAAATAGGGTGATCCACAGTCACTTTTCTTCCAGTTATTTCAAACTCATTAACAAACCAGGTGGACAAACTTTCACAGTTATCAAGGTGTAGTAAAAACAATTGTACTGGTTCTGTGTAACATATTCACTTCTTTGGTATCAATGAATCCAACATGTATGTACAAGCTCTACAATGTGACTTGTTAGTAAGTTTGCATTTAGAATTGATGTGGTATACTTAAAGATGAATGTTAGAAGTCTTACTAATAATTAAAAATGTTATAATAAAAAGGACAATTAAAAGACAGACAAACTGTACCATGATATATGAGTAGATCACAGAAGAAAGAAATAGATTTCTGTGGCATGATGTCAATGGCACAGGTCACCTGCTTTTAGACAGGGAGTCTAAGTTTTCATTTTGTATTGGACCTGAAAAATTACACGTTTCCCTAAAAATACCAGTAAAAAGGTGTATATTTCCCTGGAGAAAGTGCTGATTTTAGCATCTCGTAAGATAAATTAAAAATGAGCCTTAACATATGAAGGAGGAAGAGAAGAAAGAGTAGGAGGAGAGTCTCCCAAGGTGTCCCATATGTGGATTTCTGAAAAGTGACATAAGAACTAAGGTAAAAGATCCTGAAATAGTGAAAGTTAGAAAAATATGAGCAATAAAACAAAAACCTTTTACAATAAATTATAAGTGAAAGCAGCAAATGAGTATATATTTACTGATAAAACATAATAGACTTCATTGATAAAAAGTGATGGAAACAGACAACTCTTTTATATAGAAGAGTTCAAAACAATGCAGAATAATAGCATCCCCTCCTACATGTGGAGCTTAGAATCTTTCTCATTTTATAGATGGGCAGTTTCAGTGACTTGATTGCAACAAATAATGAAGGAATAAGGAAAAAGTATTACATTCCCAAAGAATGAACCAGTCACAAATGACTTTTGACAATGGATGGACTGTAGCACTTTAAATATTTCAGTGACCATCAGGTAACCTCATCATGCTGTGACAACAAGGCATTACAAATCCATACTATTCTTTCCAAAATTATTATTACTTTTTAACAAATAACAATTTTATTTTCTCAAAGTTCTGGAGACTGGGATGCACAAGATGAAGATGCTAGCAGGTCCAGCTGTCTTGTGAAAACTTGAATACACATTCTTCTCATCAGTATATGGAACAGTCTCCAAGACAAATCATAGAATAGGCCCCAAAATAAGTCTCAACACATGTTAAAATATCAAATTAATATCATGTGATTTTTCAGTAAAATGTAATAAAATTAGAAATTGATAACAAAAAATTATTTGGTTTATTTTTCATATATTTGTAGTTTCCAGTGTTTCACCTGCATTTGACTTCATTTTTTGCTTCCTGCAATTCTGTTGACAGTAAGTTGACATCATTAATATAAGACTTTGATTATTTGTGCCACAGTTGCCTTGAAAACATTGAAAATGGTTTAAAGATGAGCTATTTTTCCCCCACTGGCGAGAATTAACTCACCCAGTTCAAGGAAATAAAGATTTGACTTGGAATACAAACTGATATGTATAGCTTTACTTAAGATTAAATTTTATTTTATTTTTTTATTAGTTGCTCAAGACAATACAATGATCTTGACATATAACACATTTGATTCAAAAAGGGTATTAATTCTCATTTTTCCATGTGTACAGATTGCAGGATCACATTGGTTATACATCCATGTGTATACATACAGCAATCCTAGTGTCAGTTGTATTCTTCTGCCCTCCCTATGCTCCTCCCTTTCCCTCCCCTCCCATCACATCTCTCTACCCATTCTACTAGGACACTTATCTCTCTCTCTTTTTTTTTCTTTCCTTCCCCCTCAAACCATCATATATGTCCATATATGTATTATGTGAAACCATTCGGATCTCCCTCCATCTTCCATGCAATTGCCCTTCTCCCTCCCATTCCCTCCCACCTCTTTTCCTTCTTTTGTGGTAATCTTCTTTTCATGCCCTTCCTCCCTACTCTGTTTTGAGTCACCTCCCTTATATCAGAGAAGACATTCAGCGTTTGTTTTTTAGGGATTGGCTAACTTCGCTTAGCACAATCTGCTCTAATGCCATCCATTTCCCTGAAAATGCAATGATTTTGTTATTTTTTAGTGCTGAGTAATATTCCATTGTGTATAAATGCCACTTTTTTATCCATTCATCTGTTGAAGGGCATCTAGGTTGGTTCCACAATCTAGCTATTGTGAATTGTGCTGCTATGAACATTGATGTAGCTGTGTCTCTGTAGTATGTTCTTTTTAGATCTGTTGGGTATAGTCAGAGAAGGGGAATAGCTGGGTCAAATGGTGGTTTCATTCCCAGCTTTCCAAGGAATCTCCACTTATTTAATTAGTTTTCTTTACAGGTGATTGACAGTGACCATTTTCACAAGCAGGAAACAAACCATAAGAATACACTCTCCCTCAGTGTTGAGTGCCTACCTTTCAGTGATCAAATAGAATAATTAGTTTTAATTTGTTTTTAATTAACAAATATTTATTGCATATGTTAATGGAATTGAGCATAATAATTCCAAATGCATGGTACACAGTGATCATATCTAATTATCTATCTTCTACTTTCATCTCTTGCCCCATCATCCTTCCTACTATCCAGAAATTACTATGTGGCTTCCATATTTCTTTTAAAAAATCAACTTCAGGGTGTAGGTAGCAGACATGGTAATAGAAAAAAGATTTCTGCAGCCACAAATAAGCAATTGCAGGAATTATCTCTTTCCACATCTCAGAGATCATAAATGTTAACATCTGACTAAGTCTCCCTTTATCTCATTGTGCGTAATTAGAAAAACAATCTCCAGCTATTGCCTTCACTAAGCTGACCTTAATTTTTCCATAAATCATCCAATTGCCCTCAGTTCCCACAACCTACAAACAGGGATTTCACTGAGATCATCATAAACCACTATGGTGCCAAATCTCAAGGTCTCTCCTTTGCCACCCTCTAGTTCACTTTCAGTGGTTTCCAGAACACAAGGTTCTGCCTTTCTTTTTAAATTCATCTCTTCAAGAAATTCATGTAATTACATTTCCCTGGTTTTCTATCTCCTTAACTGGATGCTCTTGCTTTCTGCCTTTTTCATAGACTTTTCTTCTCCATTGATAAATATAGGTTTCTCTGAGCTCTAACTCAGAAAAATGGTCCCTGTACTTCTATATATTCACCCACACCCAGGGTCATGCTCAGTCTCATGGCAGTATTTTCCAAATTCCTCTGCCTCCCAAATATTTATTTTCTTCCCAGTCCTCTCCTGTCTCCTTCAGACATGTTCAATTGGATATCTAGAAGAAATCACAACATCAACACAAAAGCCTTCTTCAAGACTAGCACTCTTTTTTTGCCTCATGTGGTCTTTCTTCCCCATACAGGATTGGGTATCAGCAACTACCCTAGAGTTCTCAAGTCAAAAATTCAGCAATTGTCTTTGGTCTTTTCACCATTACACTCACCCCAAACCATCCCCAAACCTTGCTTATCTTAAAGACAATATTATAAACATATATGTATATGAGACAGAGAGATTCATATATTCAAAATTATAAATATATAAGTATATAATTATATGTATATTAAATATGTATAAAATATATAATTATAAATAAATAAATCAGGTTAAACTACTTTTATTCCTATTACCAAGTCATGCCATCATATTATATCATACATATTCTATTGGTAGTCATACCCATGGGGACAAGTTCTGCTAAATGGTCACAAATTCTCATATTAAGGAACTTAAAATCTGCTTTTGCCAAAAAAAAAAAAACACTGATTATTCACTTAGGCCTACAGATGGCCAATAAGTGAGATAAAACTTGACATCTCTGAGATATATTTATTCTATTTATTGGCTTATAATAATCACAGCATAGAAAAGAGAAAGAAATACCTGCAATATTAGTAAGGACTTTTGAAACATCCCAGGCACAATAGGTGTAGGAAGAGGCCATGACTGAATTGAAACCCTTACCTCACTTCTGAATAAAATTTTTAAAAAAATACACATGCCCACATACACAGATACACACACACACATACACAGCACAAAAACATACATATATACACTGAGTAGTAAGTGTAATACTCCCTTCCTTAGCTGGATGATTAATTTCATACATGCAATTAATGAAGATTTGTACAAAAAAATGAAAGCTGCTTGTAAAACAAGTAGTGAAGGGCTTTCTAAATGTTTCATAACCAAGCCAACCAATAAGTAGGCAGACACTCTGGTGGACACTAGAAACCTAAATGGCTTTGCAGATGTGTAAATATTTATAATCAGTCTCATTTCATCTCTTTGTACAACAACAACAACAAAAACAAAACTACTACCACAATGTTCTACCATTTGTTCGATGGTACATGAAGCTAAAGCCTTAACAGTATTTTTACTTCATTAGATCATTCAAAATTAAACACTCTTTGGAGTTAATCTGCAAATTAAAAAAAAATAACCTCATAAAACTAAATTTTTTTTCATTTTATATCCTTTCACTTTTTGAATAAATATTATATTTATTCAAAAAGTGAAAGTATATATAATATTAAAAATAAAGCTAGATTACAAGTTAATAAGTGTATAGATATTTATCTGCTATCAAGTTAGAATGATTATTTCTCCATGAATTATGCTGTAATTGATAAAAATTAAGAAGAAGCTTAATTTAATCTACCTCCCCATCCCTAGTACAAATTTCTCTCTAGCATTTCTGACACCTTTACCTATCATACTGTGTTCAATACTGCAAACTTCTGGAACATTTATGTTAAATGCTCCAAAAGTTTGGAACATTTTCTTAGTGGTATCTTCCAGAATGGTTCTATGAAACTCTGCACTACCATTTGCTCAGCCTAACAATTTCTTAAGATGATGAAATATTGATTCTTCATTTTTTTTGTTTCACCCAAACTTGAAAAGTATCTGTTATGATTAAAATTAATATAAAGTGAATATATAAATTACTTTTCATAAATTACTAATGAAAAGTGATAGCAGCTGTCACATTTTCTAAGGTCATTAGTAATTTTAGAATTTTAAAACATGACTTTTACATATATTTCAGGTTTGTATTCCTGTTTCAATAACAAAAGTAGAAATACATGCTAAATAAGCTTAAAAACAGTCTGCATTAAACCATTGTTTTTGTAGACCTAGTTGGACAAATAAAAAACTGGGCTTAAAGAGGAGATTCCATGGGTTTTAAATTAGGGGAGAAAAAAGTGTATGCCACAATTACTTACATAATTTCAATTAAAATCTATTTAGCAAATTGTCTTAGAAATATCTTTTGTGAACATCAAAACAAAAAAAGCTTCTTCTTATACTTACAAAAAAATTCTTCATAAATCTTTACATAAGTGCAGCCACTTGGCAGCAAAAAAATATATTTTACTCCAAGATTACATCATTTCATGATTTTTTTGAAATTATCATCCTTGACACCTTTGCATTCAGAATATTGTCTTTAGATTAAACATAACTAGTTTTTCAAAATACCAAATATTCTTGATAGCCACTTAAATATCCAAACAAAGAAAACCTGTCTACCATTATACAAATATATTGAATGTAAGATAGGCAAGAACACCTAATCACAAAGTGACGATTTTGTAATAGATTGCTACTATTAAACAAAAGTAAATAAAACTGTCATGATAAGATAAAAAAATAAATTAAAATAAGCTGTGATTACTGTTTTGTCATTAGAGAAAGGAATATCCATCATAGCTCAATAAAAATTGGAGGGAAAGCCCACAGCTTCACAAGTAAAGAACAGGCCTGATCAAATCACTACCTAAACATCTATCAAAGAATAGAACAATGGGCTGCAAAGAGAAGGCAAGTGCTTTTTTTTAAGTTCAGGGTATGCAATATACTGAAGAATAATATTACATGGGCACTGGGATAAAATAATTAAGCTATTCTCAAAACAGCTCTTTATTAAAGACTGAATTAGGACTATTAAGTGAGGATATTATTTTCAAATCATTGGTAGTCTTAATTTGATCACTTAATATGCAAATGGTCCCAGCAAGTATAATCAAGTGTGTCTCAAACTTTAATGTTTAGAGCAAATTAAATTTTAAGGACACAGAGAAACCCAGGAAAATGTCATGCAAACATTGAGACAGAAGATGGCAATCTATATGTCAAAGAGTGCACCTCAAAGAAAATCATTCCAGCAATTACCTTGATATACAAATTCTAAAATTAGAACAAATAAATTTCTATGTAACCCCATCAGTGCATTGTCTTACATCAGCCCTGTGAAACTAATGCAGCCCATTTGGACACACATACACTGTCCCTTCCCCTGGCTGAATGAATGTACAACTGGATCACATCACCTTTAAACAGCATTGAAAGGCTGACCTACTGCAAGAAAAGACATTTCTTACTAGAATATTCTTCATGTATGAAAAAACACAGCTCCTTGCCTGATGGAGATATAGAGATTTGTGGTATGGCACACTAATACAAAATATATACTATTTTACCTCCTTAATTAATGTAACTCTTACTTCTCTTTGTGTCAAAACATTCCTGGTGAGTATGTTTGTATATAATTTTCATAAAAGAACTAGGAGGCCAATGGAATTTACTGGTACATGGGCTACCTAAGGCAGATGGCTAAAACAAAAACAGTAACATTACAAATGAAATATTCAGAGCCCAAAAAATACTGACATTGATGTGAATGTTATTTTTCTGTTATTTCTGCTTGTATGTAATCTGAATATCACACCTATTCTGTTGTCAGGAGAAATAATACAGTCCAGATTAATTTGGAAAGGGCATGTAGGTCATTCAAGTGGTAAAGTTCTAAAAGTTTAGAGGATTCCTAATCATGGGTATTTGTTCTGGCATATTCTGACCAACTCCAGGTTTTTCCTGTGGAGACAATTCTCCAGAAGGCTCAGCTAACCTCAGACCACAGATATCATTGTGGGTTTTGTGGTGCACTTGCTCTTTCCACAGGAGACAGAATTAAAATGTAGCTTCTTGATGGTCTACAAGAAGCTCTGCAAAGAATTTGTCTTACATGTAGGACAGCAGTTAACCCTAACCATCATGGCTGTTTCCACAGGTGAAACTCCCACTGAAAATTTTTATACACAGATTAGAAATAGATGAATATATGCATAGGCCTCCATACATTGAATTACAGAATAAGGTCTTTGGATAATTATTTCAGTATAAAAACTAGAATCCAATATTTAAATATCCACCCTACCACACATGTCCAAATATAACCTAATTCTGCCATTGCAGGTGCCTGCAATTACTGCCCACCACTACACACACAGAGAGAAGGGGAAGGTCAAAAGACATTCCAGCTGTGATCCTAGATGAGGACATGCCTGGATTGCTCTTCTCTGGATTGCTCTCTTATACCTGTAAATACCTCCTGATACCCTGTTGTGAAGGCTGAGACAACATGTAAATATGCTCAGGACATTTTTGTGCCTAGAACCATGGAAGGTTTGCATACATCATAAAAACATATTTTTCTCTTGTGCATCTCCATTTAAATGAGAGGAATAATGCACCCTCTCTGGAATGTGTGTGGTTGGTTACAGAGTTCTAAGTTCTATTTGGTTCTAATGCTGAATAATTGAGTCTGATTCTTCAAAGTTTCATCACCTAGGCCACTTGCTATACTAAGACCACGACAAAAGAGTGCTGAATTTTTGTTTTTTTATCTCTGTAAAAATACATAAATGGATATGGTCTTTTAGTCTCTTGGGAAGTTGTCAATACATCTTGTAAAAGAACTATAAGCCCAGTGGAGTTGACTGGTACATGGGCTACCTGGGGGTGGGAGCTAAAACAAAAACAGTAGCAACAGAAAAGAAATATTAAGTCCCCAATAAACCCTGACAATGATGAGTGCGCCCATTGGTGAAGGCTTCCAGCAGGCTCGGCAGGTTCCCTAGAGGAGACTTGGACCTGGATGGCAACATTAGAGCTTGATTTTTTTCTGAATTTCATCTGGAGGCAGAATGAAAGGATCAGAACAGAAGAGACATCAGAGAGCACAGACATGTGTACAAGCCAGCTGTCTCTGGGCTTCCTTGCTCTCATGTGAGGCATTTTTTAAGAGAAATACCTGTGGTTGTCACATGATGGCAGCATTGCACAGACCTAGGCAAACCTCTGCACTTTGTCTGGCTTCCCCCCCACCCTCACTTGGAACTTGGGCCCTGGGCACTCACCTGACTTTCCTCAAAAGTAAAAAAGAATCTGCCCAGGGGTGCATCCATAATTAAAGCTGGACACTCTGCACTTTACAAAGAAAAAAAATAGCATTATTAACTGCTCACCTCTGCCTGCTTGTTTTAATGCAAACAGAGCAGATCTGATTGAAAGCAGAGTTCTGTATCTTACTCCCCAAATATCAGGGTTGCAAAAAATTCACATATTACAGACAAGACTAATTGTAAAGAGAGGGTCAAGGGTCTCTCTCTTCAAAGAGAAAAAATATATATATTTGTCTTTCATTGTGAATTCAGGAAAACTAATTCCAGATTTTTCTAATTCTATGAATAACTCCATATATGTGCAAATAAATAAATAGCTGAACTTAATGCTAGCACAGACCCTTGGTCATGGCACCCTGATCCTCTCTGCCCTAGTTAAACCATGGGCTTCCTTGAGATTACCTGCGTCCTTGGATTCCTTCACCTGCATATCAATGCAACAGGGGTGCAGTTCCTTCTGCTCCTCTTTGCAGCATTCTGAACTTCTACCTCATTTTCAGGACTGAACACCTTTGCATACTCCACTTGGGGAGAGACTCAAAAAATTCTGGAATAAACCTAAAGACATTTCATTATCAGACAATGATGCTATCAATTTATTCCTATGTTCCTATTCATTATTTTTAAATTTACGTTATTTTAGTTGTTCTTCTTAAGTAAATATGTCATAGAATTTATTTTGGTAAAATTAAACAATCACAGGAATTCCTATTTATGATTCATAATTTCCAGACACATGTGAAGAACTGCATTCGATCCTCAGCACCACAAAAAAATAAATAAAATAAATAAAGGTATTGTGTTAATTTATAATTATACTAATTTTGAATCTCATTGTTGTGGGTGGATATGATGGTGGAATTTATTTATATATTTATATATGCATACAACCTAATGTATGTTACATTCATTCTTCTGTCATTTCTATTCCTATCTATTCTATCTTTCTTGAATGCTTCTTTGGATAATCTACTGAACTTCTCCTCTTTCCCTCCCTCATTTATTGTGAATAAATGCTTTGGACATGCCAGCAAAAACATTTCACCTATGGTTTTTTTGGATTCTCTTTTTTCACTTAGCATATAAGTGTCCATATCCATTTATTTACTGGCAATGTCATAGAGTCATTCTTCTTAATGGCTGAGTAATATTTTATTGTGTGTATATATACAACAATTTCTCTATTCATTGTCTGTTGATGGGCATCTAGCTTGGTCCCATAGCTTAGCTATTGTGAATTGGGTTGCTATAAACATTGGTGTGGCTGTGTCACTGTAGTATGCTGATATTAATTCCTTTGTATATATGCCAAAGAATGTAATAATTGGTTCAAAAATCCTAGTGTTTTTTTTAAAATTTGCATACTGCATTCCACAGAGGTTACACAAATTTGAAGTCTCACCACAAGTTTTGAGTGTTTTCTTTCCCCCACATCCTCACCAAAATTTGCTTTTACTTATATTCTTGATAATTGACATCATAGTTAGTATGAGATGGTATTTAGTTTTAATTTGCATTTTTCTAATTTCTAGAGATGTTGCCTTCTCAGTGTTTTTCTCTTTTGCTTCTCAGTAACAACATCCATTGTATTCTGGGAACCAGTTTTGCTTTATTTATAAAGTGGGGACAAGATTTCACTTGAAAGATTGACTGTGAAGTTTAAGGCACATGACCATGAGTCCAGGAATTACTTGTACACAGTTGTCTTGCCCATGATTATGAGAAAAAAATACATATGGGGAGAGAAGGGAAAAAGAAGAAGGGAGCAAAAAAAGAATTAAACATATTGGGGCCAAAAACCACACCTTTCCCAATGAAGTGTAGGTGAATGGAAACCAGGTCTGGTCCTCAGATCTTGGGGAGAGAGATGAGTTATTTCCCCAAAGACCAGTTCCTTAGCTAAGCCAAGCTTAGACTGGTAGCAATGTTCCCAAGATGCCCCCAGCTATGGTGTGCCATGTATCTGTGGAAGTAAAAACTTGAGGTAAGTATCTTCTTGAATTTTCAAGGTTAAATTAATGCAGCAAGCCTTTTGAGGCAATTTGGTCCAGGAGCTGAGTGTAATGCTGGCACAGACTCTTGGTCATGGCAGAGATGACCCACACTACCCTTGTATTTTCTGGCCTTTAGAGGTAGCAGTCCCAACAAGGAAGGGGACCACAGCTCTAGTTTTATCCCAGTGTTAACAAGCAGCATGTCAAACTATGGCCTTACAAAGAGCTGATGAAGGAACTCCCTGTGTGATTCTGCTGGCAAAGTGAGCAGCAAGAAGAGAGACAGAAAAACAGACACAGAAAACTGTGGCTGTGGAACATGGCAGATACTAGTGACCTTGAGTTCTCTTACAATACTGAAGAAGGAGCAAGATGTAATTGTATACCCCCTGAGGTCAGGGTCAGAGCTCAACCCCCAAGACACACAAACACATTCATTCTCATTGGAATATCTATTCTAAGCCTTAAAATTAAAAAAAAAATTCTCAAGACCACATGCACTCTGCAAAATACAGTGTCATTCTTCTTGGTGTGGCACCTGCTATGAAGCAGGAGAGGTTAGGCATCTGGATGAGCTTCCTAGCATAAATTCTTAGGGACTGACGTTAAGGGCATGCAGGCCAGAGTTGGGTATCCCAGGCCACTCTGAGGTACTGAGTGGAAACAGGGATTAGACTTGGGTCATATCTTTCTATATTTGAATGCACTAGTCCAGAAGTTTACTAGGCGCACTATAGTTGTACATGAGTTGAAACATTTTGCTCAAGAAATGTAGCATCACCTAGCACAGTAGTAATCTCATCACACATGCAATTAACTATTTTTTTACATATGAACATTATCTGAATTAAACAATCCATATTTTTAAACCATCATTCTTAGGTCTGCATAAGAGCCTTTAGAAGAGTTGCACCATAGATACTCAGCCATATTGCTATCTTGTATGATTAGGTTCCTTATAATTTTTAGCTATTCTAAAAATAATCTGTGAAATATAAACATTTTACTCCAAATAATAGAACAAGAAGTGAGTGTAAAGAAAGTATTCTTGGTTGGGGAATGATTTCTGTTCTCTCCCATCCCTTTACAACAAGATCACACTTTCTTGGTATTCTAGGTGTTTGAGAGAATATCTGTCCTTAAATTGTTTGGACCTCTGCTCCTTAGACTCTTTGTGTGTCTCACCCATACTCAGCTGTCTTTCTGGTGTAGTTGTACTGAGTTTGAATAGGTGGGATGCATTAACCCCCTAAGGATGACCCTTAGCAAACTGAGAGAGGAGCCAGACTTAAACCCAGTTGTGAAACGGGGCTGAGCAGAAGGGAGCTAAGTGGCCAACTGTGAAAGAAAAGCCACAACCTGCCTTCTTGAAGACAAAATGACTTCATATTGATTTCTGAGACAGAGGAAATGTCCTTTATGTGCAGCCTTCTGGTTTAAGCAGTCACATGAAGCATTCTCCACCCACAGGATAAAAAGTATTGGAGTCTTCAGGATGAGGGCAAGGTGTGGTGGGATTCTCTAGATCCTTTTGTTTTTCCAAGTTTTTTTAATTTCTATTTTTATAGGATCATTATCTACTAGGATGTCATGTGGTTCATCTGCTAGGTGAGAGAAAGTCATTATGACTACATGGCTGTTCTACAGAGACTAAACAAGTTTAGAAGGAGAAGTTTTCACATTCTATTTTTAGAGAAAAGAGATCAATGTCATTTGTGATTGAAATAATCACAGTTGAATAAAAGAGAACCTTGCTCAAGGAATCAGGGGATATTGATCAAATACAGCTCTATCACAGCTGTTTGTGCAAGATAGTTAGACCAGGTCCCTGAGGAATGACTTTTTTCTCTTCACAGTGACTGGTATTTGTTCTTACTCTCAAAGGCCCTCCTTGATTTTGGGGTCGGTGGCCTCTGTGTCTTCCCCTGAAATTTGGTCTAAGACAGACATTTGTGCAGCAGGTAGGCAGAAGAAAAATGGGCAAATATGTGTATGGCCTAGCACTGCATGGCTTCCTGGATACACTGTGCAAACCTGGTGACTTCTTCCCAGGGCACTTAAAGCAATAATCACACTAAAGGTAAAATGGGAATTATAACATGACACAATGTTCAGGCAAAATAGTGCTAGAAGAAACCAAGGCCCCAGAATAAATTTATACACCTATAAAACTATGTGTTCAGAAAGTAGGGTTGCAGTGGCCAGGACCTAGAGCCTGAGGATAAGGTGTAGAGACTTGGCCACATTTTGGGTTGGATAACATGGCATCCTGGTTTAGAGTAGCTGGTACTTCCTTAGACTTGCTCTTAGAGTGCAGAGAAAATTGCAAAAATGGAAAACTGCATGTGGAGGAGGAGCATAGGGGTCATTTGTGTTCTGGTGTGACCTGGTAACTCTAATCTTCCAAGTTGATTCTGAAGACCCTACCTCAGTTCTGGGATGATATTAAATGGTAAAAAGATGGCTAGCCTTTCATTTAATACTTCTATCGAATTTTAAAACTATTTTTTATTTGAGGCAAGCATTACTCATTTTGATTTAAAACTTCCACAAACACTTAAGGTTTTGAGGACATTTCTGTAAGTATAACAGGTAAGTTAACTTAAGAAAAATAAGTGAACAAAAAAACAATACTAATGCCAAAACTGCAAAGGTGATGTGGGAATATATATGTGTAAGAATCACTAGAAGGTATTAGTAGGCAGGAAGCCTCCCAAACTCAGGAACAAACTTACCAGTACAGGGCCTATGTGAAGTTCTATCAGGGAATCTTTATCTTTCCTGCTACCCCTCTTCCTCCTCTATGTCAATGAGAAGCTTCTTGTACTTGAAAGAGATAGCCTTGAGCTGGGAGGTCAAGACTGATTCAAAACAGTCTGGATTTGTCTTTATATTCAGGTCTACCACTTTCAAGGCCAGTGGCCTTTGACAGGAATTTTAACCCCCTCTGAGTTCTGTTTTCCTCATCTATTAAGTGGGAATGACCTGAGCCCTTAGTGCTTGAACAGTGTCATGAACTAACAGACTTCTCAGCTCCACAGTATAGACAATCGCTTCCCTGAGGATCAGAAGGGAGTCTAATGTGTTATTTGTCTCCAGTGTCTGTTTTCTTTTCTTCCAGAAATTGCTTGTGTTTTTTCCTGGGAATCCTTTTTTGAATTCCACTCCATGTGGGGTGAGTCAGACAGGTTACCCAGACCAGGAAGTCTTAGCATAAAGACCCCTGAACAAGCGGCTCTTAACCTGCCAAGTTGGTTTTAGCTGGTCTGGACATACTGTTCCAGAGACCACAAATAATTGTAGAAAGTGAGCATGGAAACCTTATTGCCCTGTAATGAAATGGGAAAATGAAATGGGAAGTAAGAAATGAAAGGACACTGATTCCTGAAATCAGCTGTGTCAAAGTCAGAACTACCTACAGATATTTTACTTGTAAAAGAAAACAAATTTGGGGCCAGGTGCAGTAGCACATGCCTGTAATCCAAGTGGCCCTGGAGCCTGTGAAAGGAGCATCCTGAGTTCAAAGCCAGCCTCAGCAATACCACGGTATTAAGCAACTCTCTCTCTAAAAAAAAATTAAAAATAGGGCTGGGGATGTTGCTCAGTGGACAAATTAACTCTGAAAGTGTTTGTTTGTTTCTTTTACTGTATTAAACTCACATTTATAAGTGGGCATACATTTATAGCCAATAATTTGTTTTTAGTTTCAGGCAAATTGTTTATTAGTTCTGCAATGCATATTAAAACCACATCAACTGAGATACTTTTCTTGAGTGAGTAGAACAGGTAAAGCAAGGTTATTGTTTCCAGTTTCTTGAGTGTCCCATGAGCAGGGATAACTTCTGATTGGCTCTATGTACTAGTGGTTTGAATAGGCTGAACAGAATTTGTGGGTGGAGATCAGATCATTGCTTATTTCTAAACTAAGTGTCGTTTATTGAGCCAAGCATTTACCAGAGCCCGCTATGCTGGAGATACTGATCCTCTGATGGAATACTTCTGGTTATCCAGTGCATAGCCTTACCATTTGTTTTGATGATTTTCTAGCATAAAACACCTCACATGCAAATCTTTATTTGAAAGTGATGAAAATGTGCATGTATCTTGTGAAGACATCTCATTCCTGCTCTCAAATACTGTGGATGATGACCATCCTAACCTAATTGGTTATTTGAACACAGAAGTGGGAACCAAAGATCTTTGCTGCACAGAAACTGGACTCAACCTTATCTCCTGGTGGTCCTAACTACTAGAGTATGAGGAAAAAAACAGCCACACCATTTAGCTTTATCTTAGCTGATCTTAGGTCTATCTTTTGGCTTTTCCTGAAAGAGCTGGAGACTACAACTCTGTAAATCTTGAAAGTGTAGCTGGAGCAAGTTTAATGTAGATCATGAGAACTTTTTGAATGTTTAGTGATATAAGGTTGGTGACTTCATATAAACTGAGACAGTAAGAAGGCCCTCATTCAAACTCTAATTCTTGTAACTAAGTCAGAAAGATTTCAGATATTTCACTCAGAAAAGCAGGCATTAGTTTATTGAAGGGATAAACAGGGAAAGGGGACACTCTCATAGTAGATAATGGGTCTTCTGAAAGGGGAGAGAGACAGTGTGCCTTTCATGCAATCCACTTTTGTTGGGTATCCCAGAGAAGTTTCCAAAAAGTACCATCCAGGCCTACTACTTGACTTTGAACTGACAGCTGGATGACATCCAATTGTCAAGTCCCCACTGCTATGATAACTTTAGGTCACCTTGGCCAATGCAACTGATTCTCATTGGATTCTTAACCATAAATTCTTGAAAATTTCAGAGCTAGGAAAAAATATTTCTATCTCTCTGAGTTTAAGAATGTGGTACATGGAAAGAGTCACAAATGTTCCCTTCTTAAGGGTAACACAGCTTCCTCTTATGGACATTATTTTATACCTGATTTTCTCCTGAAGATAACAGTTAACTGAGGAATGTGATATACCCTGACCACTTACGTCAGGCCGGGTTGCAGGTTAATTTCTTCATGATAGAAAAGCATGTGAGGGTCAGCACAGTGACCCCCACTTTTATAGAATTATTCCCTGAATCTCATGCTATTCCCACGCAAAGCTATCCCCTATCATTTAGCAAGAAGTAGTTTAGCCTAAGTCATACTATGGTTGATCCTGCATCCCAAAGACTGGGTCCCAGACAAACATCAGTTTTACCAGAGAACTGGATAGAAATGTGAATTCTCAGGTTGCAGTTCAGCCTTATTATATGAGACTCAGACTGGCTCAAAAATCTTAATTTTAATTATCCATTCTGTTGCATGGTTGGGGCTTAGAATCTGTGCCCTGATTTAGTCTCTCCTTCAAAAACATTTTTTTTCAACACTTTACAAAATAAAAAAGTTATTATGACCTCACTAACTTACAGCTTAATGACTTGCATCCAAAATTGTATAGATTCAGCCCTGATGAACATACCCTGAGATTTAAGGGGCTGGGTGCATGGATCTTTACTGCTGAGATGTTCAGGGAATCCTGTTGCAATGACCCCATTAAGACCTTCAACCACAACACCCACAGCTAAGAATCAAATCCCTGTAAACATTTTAACTGTTACTTCTCTTCCAGAGATTAAAGCAATACCCAATCTCTTGTTTAAAAACTCTAAAGGGGGCTGGATTTGTGACTCAGTGGAAGTGTGTTCTCATAGCATGCATGAGGCACTGGGTTTTATCCTCAGCACCACATAGAAATAAAATTTAAATAAATTGCATCCACCTCAAACTAAAAACAAAATATTTAAAAAAATAAAAAAAAGAATCTCTAAAGGCCGTGTTACTGCACTATAACCATGATTGGATGGACCATGGTTTTCTTAAATAACGATTCTGGATCATGATGTACAGATACCCACAGTTGCCTGATAAGACCACTAAATGATGAGCATGTTTTTTTGTTTTGTTTTGTTTTTTATTTTTGCCAAAGGAGGGCGCTCTGCAGGTGACTGGGGGCTTCTGTTGGTTGCTTCCATCATAGTTCCTGAAGTGTCCTGTGCTGAGGCAGGTTTTACTTCAGATTCTAAGAAGTTATATGAAGCTAGGGTCTTTGACTACAGTACTACTATAGTACTGTAGCTGGAAATTTATTTAGAATGGTACAGGTCCTCCTCCCCATACAGGACAGGCAGACTATTTCCCCACAGACTGAAGTCCTGGTGGTGGCAGAGATATGGTCATAGGCGCTAATAATACCAATCTGGAGGAGAAAAGTAGAGACAATGTTTTCTTCTCCTGAAAAGTATAATCTGGTTTTATGAACACCCAGAACATATGCCCTGCCTTTTTTGATGCTTTAACATGTTTATAAGGAAGGTAACTAAGAAGGTGAGAAGATATCTTGAATTTGAATCTTGGCGTACAAGCCTAGCTCTACTCCAAACTATTGTGGACTTTATCTGCTAATGTACCTCTTCTGCAACCCACGTTTACAACAATGGTGCAACAGGAAAAGTGCCTGCACAATTCCCACAATCCAGGTGCAGTGCCCCTCCTTTCCACTCACCTCTGGCAGCCCTTTGTTCTCCCCAACTCTAAGAGGGGGAAGGCCTAACAGAAAGAAGGGGCTTCAGTGCCTCCTCATGAAAAAGATCAAGTAGTACAGGTTACAGATGTAGTTGCTCTAGCCCTTTTGAGATTTATAGATTTTCCATTGCCCTAAGAGTGCCTTGAGTTTGTTTTAAACATATATAGAAGATGCACATAAACACATGCACTGTCACAGAGAACAGTTTTCTACAAGCAGTACTGAATAGGCATTTGGGAAGCTCCGGGGTTGGTCACGCGATGAGGGTGTGGGAGATGATGGATAAAATGGGAAAGAGACTTCCTTGTATTTGTGCAGGAAGAAAAGATAAGACAGCATAAGTGGATTTAGGGGTAGTATGTTATAATTTCAGTGAGCTTTAGGGGGCATGAGCCATCTCTGGTATTCTGGTTCCTGGACATGCCATGATTAGATCAGACAAAGCTGACTTTGGATGCTGGGAGCATAATAGAAAGGATATTGGTAGTATGAAAATAATATTAGTTAATTTTCACATAAACAACTTGGGAAGATGGCTATTTCTAAGAATTAACTCTCTACAGAAGGTCATGACTGGGTGAAGTAGAGCATGCCTGGGTTTGGTGGTCCATGCCTATAAATCAAGGGATTCAGGGGACTGAAGCTGGTGGATTTTAAGTTCAGGGTCAGCCGGAACGATTTACTGAGACCCTGGCTCACAGTGAAATTTACAAAAACACATCTAGGTATCTTCTTCCAGTATAGTAGAAAAGCTGTAGAATGCTCTTGAGTTAAATCTCCAGTACCTTCCTCTGCCCCCAACATACACACACCCACCAACACACATACACACAGTCAAAGAATTTATCCCCTTCATGGTCAGCAAAGCCCCATTGTCAAAGAAAGAGAGTCCAGGCTGTAAAAGGCTGTGGTAACACAAGTACATTCTATTTCCAGAAAAAAAAAAAAAAGGAAATGACTCTGTAGGTCCCTCTAGAGGCTTGCTCTCTGACTCCCTCAGGCAAGAACCTGTGTTTGTGATCATTTTTTTTTTTTGCTTCACTTACCCTATAGACCCTTGTGGGTGATTGCAGAGCAGCAGAACTTTTTGTTTTAATAGAGTATCTTCCAGTGAGGCATAAAGCTTGGCCAGCAGAGCAGAGAAATCTAATGCCTGTCAACAGGCTCTCCTCTGTCCTCTGATCCTCAATTTATCATCAGGTGATACCTGCCTGGGGCAAGCTCAGGATGTTTGGGACAAGGCAAACTACTAAGGTAGAGAGATGAGGGCAGGGGCCTGGCTTTGAATCTCACTGGACCTTTTTTTTCCCCCTCTGGTATAGCACCTTGGAAGGGGAAAGTGAAACACTGCACAGAAAATGGTGTAATGTGCAGGATCAGAAATCAAATGTTTTTCTTGTAGATGACAAGATAATGTCCCAGGACACCAGCTTCAGAATGGGGTTGCAGATTCTGATCGCCTGAATATGTGTGTGTGTGTGTGTGTGTGTGTGTGTGTGTGTGTGTGTGTGTGCGTGCGCACATGTGTGCACAGCTGGAAAGACTACATCCTCAATGGGGTTTCTGCTAAGGAAGAATCTTGTCTGATGTTCAAGTACAGGCATCTGGCTCAATATTGACAACTGACTTGAGACTGGTAAGGTTTGGGAAGGATGGTAGAACTCTTGGTCAGAATGTTAGTAGCACCACAATCAGGGCCAAATTAATAATTTTTCTGCCTTCAGGATTTAGGTTTCTTTTGATAATATGCTGTGTTTCTCCTTTTGCTCCTTTTATTTCCTCCTTCCTCACTACTTGGAGACAATCATTGTGCTTAAAGCACTAGGGAGAAAATAAAAAATTAGAAAAATACCATTTTTTTTTCAGCATGTATGATCTAACCCAGAGTTCCTGAGCCTAAGCATAGTTAAAATTAGAGACCAAAGACTTATTTTTGGCAAGGGGATTGCCAACCATGATGGTGTTTAGTAATCCTATTCCCTACCTTGAAAATAAAAAATGCCTCTAAAAGGCTCAATGTCCACTGGGTGTAACCACTGCCATGACTGAGAAATTCTGAGCAGTGAGGTATAAAGCTAAGTTCACAACTGCAGTGGAGTTTGCAAGAATGTCTCTGTGTCTTCTTGGGGTCTCTTTTATTTAGAGTTATGATCTTCCTAACTTCCTTAGCTTTGCCACATTATTGATATTTGTATGGTTTCTTTCCAGTATGAATTCTCTGGTGTTGTTCTTTTATTAAAAGCTTTGTCACCTTCTTTACATTTCTATAGGTTTTCTCCAGTGTGAATTCTCTGGTGTTGATTAAGTCATGATTTTTTAGTCTGAATTGTGATCACTAAGTAAGTATAGCTATTATCATTTTTTTTAAAAAAAAGGTTTTTAAATGTTGCAATTGTTCAGACTTATGCACAGAAAAAACCTGAGTCTGATGACCAAAAAAACTGAGTCTCTTTGTCTTTTTTTTTTTTTTTTTGTACTTGGGATCAAACCAAAGTGCTCTTCAGCACTGAGCCACATCCCCCAATTTTTTTTATTTAGAGTTAAGATCTTCCTAAGTAGCTTAGATTATTGTGAAATTGCTGAGGCTGGTTTTGAAACTGTGATCCTCCTTCCTCAGCCTCTCCTGCTGCTTGGATGAAAAGTGTGTAGCACAGTGCCCAGATGAAGACCGAGTCTTCCAGAATCCAGAGAGAACCTGATGTACTGCAGTGGAAAAGATTTCCTCATACATTATTGACTGTTAAAAACATCGTTCCCTGGAAACAAGCACCTTGAGGTGCCGAGGATGGATTCTGGGAAAGATGTAACTATCTGAGCTTTCACAATGTGGCTTGGGACAGACATTTTTCATGGGTGACACAACTGTACCCCTGTAAGTGTTACTGGCAGGAGGTTACTGGCTTTTCATTGACACCATTTTTAACAATTCTTATTTCTTTTTCAAATATAACACAATCATTGATTTAAAAAGTGTGCAGGGTTGTGGTTTTCTTTTAAGAGAAAAAAGGGCAACTATGTTTCATCAGGAACTGGCTCAATGTTCTCAAAAACAGATGTCAGATATATGCAAGCAGAGCCACACATTGGTACAAAGACACACAGTGCTACCCTGGGTCTGCTACTAACTGCTATAGTATGTTTACAGGTGGGAAATGGTAGTATGCTTTTTTTCTCATATGTGCAAACTCTCTGGAGGATCAGGGGCTTAAAGTCATGGATGGAGTCTCACGGCTTTCAGGGTCATAGACAGGCCTCCTGCTGTCTATTCAGTGTGAGAATTCACACCCACAATGATGTCTGAAGGGTGACAAAAATATCTTTTTCATGCTCTTTATGCCCATAAAATCCTGAGTAAAATTTAACTAACCTCAGAGCAAAAGACATTGACTTGCATGCTTGTCATCCAAGCAGCACAGGAGGCTGAGGCAATAGAACCACAAGTTCAAACCAAGCCTGAGTACTAAAAGTGAGGCCTTAACAACTCAGTGAAATTGTGCCTATAAATAAATACAAACCAGGGCTAGGATGTGGCTTAGTGTTCGAGTGCCCCTGAATTAAATCTTCAGTATACCCCCAAAATAAAATAAATAAGACATTGACAAAGGAAAATGCTGTCCATCTGAGTTTATGGGAAAAACATTGATGTGATCATAGACTTCAGGCATAAGATGGTTTTATTAATATGTCAGTTTGACACAAGAGGCCTTTAAGTACAGAGATAGCTTTGGAAAAAAATATGATTTGAATTTAATCAATTAAAACAGAGAAACTGATGAAAGGACAAGTGCACCTGGTAAGCTCCAAAGAAGGAAAGAGGGCCAAGGATACAACCATGCTGCATGCCCACTTCCATGGGCTCCTGTGTAATGGCCAGTTGGGCAAGGGTTGGGGTTTCATGGAGTGAGCACTGCAGAGCTATCTCTGGACAATTGTAAGTTTTCTTTCCAGTATGACATTTCTGGTGACCAATGAGGTGTGATCTTACAACAAATGACTTTTACAGTCTATAGATTTGGAGAATTTTCTCAAGTATGAATGACCTATTTCTTGTTAACTCTGGAAGCACACTTAGATCTTTGCCACATTCTTAACATTGACATGGCTCTTATCCAGTATGAATATTTGGTGAATAATAATACTTTTCCTAGTAAAATAGCTTTGCCACATTCTTTGCATTTGTATGGTTTCTCCCCAGTATGAATTCTCTGGTGTTGATAAATGTGTGATCTTTGATAAAGAGCTTTGCCATATTCTTTACAATAGTATGGCTTTTCCCCAGTATTAATTCTCTGGTGTCAAATAATGTATGATCTTTGGTTAAAAACGTTGCCACATTCTTTTTATTTGTATGGCTTTTCTTTTATATGAAGTCTCTGGTGTTGACTAAGGAGTGACTTTCAATGAGAAGCTTTGCGACATTATTGATATTTGTATGGTGTCTCCCCAGTTTGAATTCTCTGGTGTTGAATTAGGTATAATCTTTTATTAAGAGCTTTGCCACATTCTTTACATTTGTATGGTTTTTCCAGTATGAATTTTCTGGCGTCCAGTAAGATGTGATTTTTGAATAAAAGCTTTGCCACATTATTTACATTTGTATGGCTTTTCTAGAGTATGAATTCTCTGGTGTAGAGTAAGGCTTAGTCTATAATTAAAAGCTTTGCCACATTCTTTACATTTGTATGGCATTACTCCAGTATGGATTCTCTGGTGTTCACTAAGGTGAGATTTTCGATTAAAAGCTTTGCCACATTCTGTACATTTGTATGGCTTTTCTCCAGTATGAATTCTCTGGTGTTGACTAAGGCTTACTCTATAATTAAAAGCTTTGCCACATTCTTTACATTTGTATGACATTTCTCCAGTATGGATTCTCTGGTGTTCACTGAGATTTTGAATTAAAAGCTTTGCCACATTCTGTACATTTGTATGGCTTTTCTCCAGTATGGATTCTCTGGTGTTGAGTAAAGCTTAGTCTATAATTAAAAGCTTTGCCACATCCTGTACATTTGTATGGCTTTTCTCCATTATGGATTCTCTGGTGTTGAGTAAGGCTTAGTCTATAATTAAAAGCTTTGCCACATTCTTTACATTTGTATGGCTTTTCTCCAGTATGAATTCTCTGGTGTTGAGTAAAGCATGATTTTCGATTAAAAGCCTTGCCACACTCTTTACATTTGTATGGCATTTCTCCAGTATGGATTCTCTGGTGTTCACTAAGGTGATATTTTGAATTAAAAGCTTTGCCACATTCTTTACATTTGTATGGCTTTTCTCCAGTATGAATTCTCTGGTGTTGAGTAAGGCGTGGTTTTCGATTAAAAGCTTTGCCACATTCTGTACATTTGTATGGCTTTTCTCCAGTAAGAATTCTCTGGTGTTGAGTAAGGCTTACTCTATAACTCAAAGCTTTGCCACATTCTTTACATTTGTATGGCTTTTCTCCAGTATGAATTCTCTGGTGTTGAGTAAGGCTTACTCTACAATTAAAAGCTTTGCCACATTCTTTACATTTGTATGGCTTTTCTCCAGTATGAATTCTCTGGTGTTGAGTAAGGCGTGGTTTTCGAATAAAAGCTTTGCCACATTCTGTACATTTGTATGGCTTTTCTCCAGTATGAATTCTCTGGTGTAGAGTAAGGCATGATTTTCGATTAAAAGCCTTGCCACATTCATTACATTTGTATGGCATTTCTCCAGTATGAAGTCTCTGGTGTTCAGTAAGTTGTGATTTTCGATTAAAAGCTTTGGCACATTCTGTACATTTGTATGGCTTTTCTCCAGTATAAATTTTCTGGTGTTCAGTAAGGTGTGATTTTTGATTAAAACATTTCCCGATTTTCTCTCCAGTATGATTACTGTAGTGTTTAAAGATGTTTGAGCAACACTTAAAGACATTTTCACATTTCTTCAATTCGTAGGGTATATCTTCATTGTAAAGCCTATGGTTTTTAGTAATGGATGGAATTTGAGTAAAGTATTTTTCACATTCTTTACTTATGGAGGATTTATCACTGCTCTTATAAACAACTGAGGGATCTTTAAATGCTTTTACATATTTTTTTATACTTGTAGGGCTTCCCACCAAAATTAATTCTCTGGAGTTCAGGAATTCTTTTAGTTGTATTAAAAATGCTTTCAAATACCTTATATCTGTAATTTGTCTCTTGATTATGAAAGCTTGGATAAATAAATTTGGGGCATAGATTAAAAACTTTTTCACTTTTATCATTGTAAAGCTCTTTTAACTGATCACATGGGTGTTTTCTAGGATTTAAAAAAGAGTGAAATTTTAATGACTTTCACAGAATTTACATTGTTTTACACAAAATCTAATATACCACTAATTACTTGGGGTAGAGATTGTCTCCAGGTCCTGAACAGAAATATTTGTGGATATTTACAAAATGGTGCATTTCAAATTATTCCACTTACTAACTAAAGAATGAAATTGATTACATAGAAAATTTTGTATCATTTAAAGGAAGGGTATAATTACAAAATGCTGTGCAAATACATTTAAAAGCACACATGAGTCCTCAAATATGGCTGCCATATGTGTTGTTGTCTCTTTCCAGCTTAGCCAATGACCCATATCCCTACAGTTCCAACTTGCCTCAAACACACTATTGTTTGGTTTTAATTTGCGGGGAATCCTGCAGGCACTGGAACATAAACATGGCGCTTATGTGCCAGAGCATTTCCATTAAGCCAAAGACCAAACTGCATCTGAGCTGGCCTGCTCAATTTTCCAGCAAAAATATATATCACTGAGGATGTTGTTAAAATTCTTTCTATGTAACTAGCTCACTGAAATCAGTTAGAAAATACTTTGGATTTGTTGAAAACATATTCCTTGAGATGCACAGATGAGTAGTGCTATGACCTGAGATTTAGTTCACTGGGGACATGTATAGGATCCAGGAAGTCTCTGGTTCTTATACTTGGAAAGTTTTTCTCATTGCATCCACAACCACAGAATGCATAGATATTTGGGGTATTCACTTGAAGTCAGGTCAAAATCCCTGTTGATATGAAAGATGAAGCAATGCATGTCAGATGGATCTACTGAACGATATCTATGAACTCTGCATGAAATTTTTTTTTAAAAAAGCATGGAATTCATTAGGAGAGAAAGACTGGTATCTGGGAACTCACAGTTGAAATCCAGCTAGTTTGAGACTATCCAATACATGTTATATACTACCTAGTTTTGTCTAAATTCAGCTTGGCACTGGAGATGGTATCATCCATTAGAGCCACATAGCCACAGCATCACAGAGGTGGGTGAGATTTGCCAGTATGCAAATCTACATGTCTAAAGAAAGAATTTTACTGTTGAAATTTTATTTCTACCTTTGATGTACACTCCCTTAAATAAAGAGTGGAAAAATTATCTAGTCATCTTTTTTTAGATCCTATGTGGTCTAGAGAATCTATAAGGTGCTTTACCTCTTTTATCATAAGTTATGGCCCTGTGTCATACTCCTTTATTATTTATTTCAGATATTCATTTTTTTTCAGGTGGCTCATCACTTTCCAAGAAGGAAGTGACTCAGGTGGAATGCTTGAGGTCTCATGACATGGAGTGCTTATGATAACTTGTGAGTCATAAATAGATAGTTAACTACACAAAGACTGCTTCAAGTTGAATTAAAATTATAAATTTAAAAAGCAATGCCTACAATACTTACACCTTAAACATATTTAATTAATCAATAGTTCTTTTCAACAGAAAGTCCTAGTGAGGCTTATTACATCATTTCCATTTCTCCTTAATCTGAATATTTTTCTTGTCTCTAAGTAAAAATACTAAAATGATGAGACAATTTGTCTATATTGTGTAGAAAATCACCTTGTTATAACTTCATAAAACACATTAGAATATTGCAATTTTGTATTAGTGATCTGTAGACTTTTATCTAATGTGCAATCACATAGACATTATTAAAAGTTAAAGCATAACTGATTAATAAGCATTTTATTACTGTTTAGATTTTTTTCACTAAAATGCCCATTTCTATTCTAGTTTTATTTCTAAAGCTTCCAAAACTTGTTGAGTCTTTATTTTCCTGAAGGTATTTTAAAAACTCATCTTTATAATGGCCTGTAAACATTGAATGTATTTGTAGGTTGATACATGATTTTGCATTTGAAAATACTGTGCATTATAGTGGTTTTATACAAAATATTTTAAAATTACAATAATATACTTAAAAATTTGAACCAAACAAAAAGGGGCTGCCACAAGTTGAGGAGTCAGTCTTCTGAAATGTTTCTAATAATGTAACCTGATTAATTTGTAATTTTGTGTATAAATAATTTTCATTATTTTTTTCTCTTTATTAAAAATTTTCTGAACTTTCCTTTTTTTTAATTTATATTTCTTGTTCAAAATTAAGTATATAACTCTCTTGGTATCCATACCTGCTCTTTATCAAGTTTTGCAAAAAATATTTTATTTCTTCTTCTTCTGAAAATTCTTGGTTTGGATTAGAAGTCATACCTGAAATAAATTAAAATAGCAAGTTATTCCACTTGTAACACTATGGGGAATAGACTCTGAAAATATATAAAAACTTATCAAGGTGGGGGAGGGGAATAGCCCCAGAACAGGATAATTTAAAGTGATTATTACTCAAGAAATATATAGAATTTACTATAATATGCTGACAAAAGCTGAGAGAACTTTGAAAATCATCTTTAAAGAATTTGTAGCACCACAGATGAGGACAACATTCAAACTGAGTGATATCACAATCACAGCTTTTTACTTCAACATATTTGAACTCCACCTGTGACTCAAATGTTGCAGAAAATAAATCTCTTATTTAGTTTTTTTTCTTTTTATCTTTTTGGGAAGTATTTTTTAGGATTAAACACAGTGATATTCTATCACTAAACTACATTCATAGACCTTTAAATGTTTATACTTTTTTTGAGACAGTTTATTACAACAATGCTAAAATTTATTTCAACCTGGCATTCCACTGCCGTAGATTCCCAATTATATGGAATTACATTTATATATCATTGCACATGACCTGTTTTTGTTTACATTGTGACTTCCAAATATTTTCCAAAATGACTATGATGATTTAGTTTAACATATTTTAAATAGAAAAATCTCAATGAAAATAATAGCTCACACAATAAAGAGTATAATCTACTCAAACAAACCAAAAGTTGAGAGTTGGAAATTTGATGTTGTTAATTATCTAAGCAATGCCCAATAACCTCTTGAAAGATATTTATTAAACTAAATAAAAAATGTAAAAAATTGAAAAGAAATTCAGAAAAATAGGAACAGAAAAAGTAGAAATTATATACTAGAAATATTCATTTAAAAATGTCTCAGGCTGGGGATACATTTTAGATGGTAGATTGCTTGACTCACATGAAAAAGGCTGGGCTTGATTCCCAACCCCCCCACTCCTCCCCACACACAGTCTCATGAATTAAAAATTTGAGAAATAAAATATATCAAATGCTAAAATTAATTAAAAGATACAGGTAGTGTTGGACACAATTGTGCATAACTTTAACCCCACCATCTTGGGAGGCTGTGACAGAAGGATCAGGAGTTCAAAGACTCAGGAATGATGAGGCACTAAGCACCTCAGTGAGAACCTGTCTCTAAGTGAAATACACAATACTGATGGTGTTGTAACTCAATGGTTGAGTGCCTCTGAGTTGAATTCTAAATAAATAAGTAAATAAATAAATAAATAAATAAATAAATAAATGAAAAAAGTTAATAAATTTATAATCAACTTTTAAAACTCTTAAAAAATAATTGACATCAAAAGATATAAAAAGAGAAATTTTATTTACAAAGATATTCTTTTATGATTAACAGTTGATTTCTTTGCAGAAGACGTCCAGAAAGGAATTGGGATATACAAGTATGTATGTTGAAAGAAAAAGAAAATATGAACCTACAATACTTTATCTACCAATACCATTTTTTTGAACTTTATGAAAAATACATCTTTAAAGATATGAAAATATTCAAAAATAGCTTTACTTCTTCACCAGCTGTAAGATAAATAATCAGTGGAATATTTGCAATAAAATATTCTGCACAACAGAAATCATATAAAATTTGAAAGCTCTTGTGGAAAAGAAAAATATATACAAATACATATTTTATTACACTTTCATTGTTGTATGTAAAACATTTCATTCTACAATAGAATGTGGAAAACTAAAGCATAAAAATTATCATAAATATTTGCTAATTAGTATAAATTAGAAAAGCAGGTGTGACATCAATTACAACTCATGGCAACACATGTAAAAAAAACTGATTGTTTTAGAAAATCAATAAATTCAGATTAAAATGTAGTGCAAACTAAGTACTTTATTTTTTTCTTTAATTTTCCTTTAGTTATACATGACAGTAGAATGTATCTTCATATATCATACATTCACAAACTATAAAAATCTATTCTTTTGGTGATAAATTATGTGGAGTTACACTGGTTGTATATTCATTTAAGAATATAAGAATGTAATTTCCAATTTATTCTACTGTTTTTAGGCACTTAAATAATTACAAAGTAATGACACAATAAACATCAAGGATAAAAAAATAGAAAAAAGTAAATTATCACCATAAAAATGTATGAGCTACGCATTAAGGCATATTTTAATAGTAGAAAAAAATATAAGAAATCAACAAAACTTGAAAACTATAGAAGTTTTTCCTCATCACTAATTTCAATATCAATAAATAATTTGGAAAAAAAAACTAATCAAAACACAATATGACCAACAAGATTAAACTTAAAAATATGTTAACTATGTCAGATTTAAATCTACAAAAATTCTTTTTAGATATAAGGTCACAAGAAGATTAAAAACAAAAGGATAAAACAAATATTACTTTCAAAATTGTTGATAATATTTATACAAATAAGAGACAAAGTAGAATATTATATAAAAATAAATATGCCAAATCCTTAGAATACAATCATATGGAATATATATATAACTCAAATAATGATTTTCATCTACAGAAAGAAAAGACAAAATTCAACATCATAGAAATCAAAAACATAATAATAGGAGACATCAATCCCCAATTAATGCAAAGAATAAAAAAATAGAATTGCATTATTACCCAAGGAATAAAAAAAAAAAACCTTCAAATAACATTAAAAACCATTTTGGTTTACAGAGGCAATATTCTCTGTAGTCTCTGGAATATTATTCCAAAGAAATCAGGTTAAACGTACAAAACAAATGTTAACAGATATTACAATATTGAAGTTGCATTCTAACATAACAAAAACACAGAAATCAAAAGCAAAAGTGATATTTAAAATTTATGAATATGAGTTTAAAACCAAATTCAGCAATTAAGCAAGGCCCTAAGCAACTTATCTAGACACTGTAACAAAATTATATATAAAACAGCTGCCAGCCAGGCATGATAACACACACTTTTAATTCAAGAAGCTTGGGAGTCTGAGACAGCAGGATTGTGAGCTCAAATCCAGCCTCATCAAAACAAGGTGGTAAGCAACTGAAGGAGACCATGTTTCTAAATAAAATACAAAATGGGGCTTGGGATGTAGCTCAGTGGGCAAGTGCCCCTAAGGTCAATCCCCAGTACCCTTCCCAAAAAAGGGGTGTAGATGTGGCTCAGAGGGTAAACAACTCTGATACAGAAAAAAAGCCTAAAGCACCCAAAGAAATCTATGAAGTCCATGTAATACCAATCAAAAAATCAATATTATTTTTGCATGTACAAAATAAGTTATTTGAACAATTCTATGGAATATTCTGTGTACATACATAACTACAAATATTAAAATAAAAAAATGCTTCCCTATATAAATACAATAAAAGTTACAATATTTAATAGAGCATTTTAACTTGAGGTTAAATGAAGAAGACATGAGTAATAAAACTAATATCACATCAATTAGCCCTCAACTTGATGGTCAAATCAAAATATATTTACAGATATACTCTCATTAAAACAACATTCAAAAGAGACCAATGTGGCAAACCAATCAAATTACATTTTACATGACTACATGTAGGCGATTTGGAATAAAATATGAAAACTTTTAAAATTTTACAAAGATAAGAAATTGTATAATATTTATAATAATCAACTTTTAAGATAGTATATTAAGTGAAATAGTAATACCAATAAAAAAAAAATACCAGGTAACTCTATGTATGAGAGAGATCTACTGTAGCCAAATATAGAAACCAAAAAGAATGGCATCAGGGATAAAAAGGTGAGACAAAAGATCACTTGTTTGGAGGAAAAAGAAACATACTTTTTATGTGACACACACATTCTAGAAAAGAAAATCTTACAAAACAATTTATTTGAACACTACTAAGCAGTAAATTCGAAATATGTAAGACAGTAAGTTCAGAAAAGTTATACAGTGTACAGTTTTTATCAAAATTAAAAATTTGACAAATACATAAAAGATAAACAGAATTGGAAACATCTTTATGGTACCTTTAAAATACTAAAGTCTTACTCCTAGACAAAAGAACAGATTCATATATAGAGAGATAATGAATATGCCATTAATTCTAGCAACTTGGAAGAAAGGCTGAGGCATGGAAATAAAATTTAAGCTTCAGCCACTTAACAAGAGTCTATTGTAAACTGAAAGTCAAAAGGGCATGATGACGCAGTTCAGTATTATAAGAGTTCAATCCACTGTGTGTGTGTGTGTATATATATAAATATATAAACTTAAATACATTATATAATTAAGAACAAGAACTGAGTATAAATAATGTACTATATAAAATCATATATAAAAAGGGTTAATATTTATACATGTAAAAAAATCATAGAAAACTTGATTGAAAATTGGAACACGGTTCACGTGCAGTTTAACTTCAACTAATGTTTACCTAAAGTGACAAATCATCATAATTTCTGTTCAATTATAACATATAGATATAGAAATAAAAACAATATCACGGATGTGAGAAAACCTAATGAACAATACTGAAGTTCTCTATAGAGTGAAACTCAAAAAAAAAAAAAAAACCGAAAGAATTAGAAAAATGTAACCCACAAAATTCTGGATAATTGTATTACAATAGAAATATTTCTTTTTACTTTTTTTTGTAGTGATAGGTGGACAGAATGCATTTATTATATCTGTTTATTTTTATGTAATCCTAATCATCAAACACAGTACTGCACACATGTGAGGAAAGCCCTCTGCCAGTAAACTACAGCCCCGGCCCTGAAAATTCTTCTTTAAACCACATTGATCAGCTATACTTACATAACCATTAGGAGCAGGTATTATGAAATGCTGCTATTTATTACATGGCAGAAAAATAATAATAAAATACATGTGCAATGTCAAGCTGCTATGTCAATTCCCTGCTTGAAAATGCTCTTCACCAGAGTGTTATCAGCCTCAAATATGATCTCTGGCACACAGCACCTGAGAATAAAAGAACTCTCTTTATAGATAAGCACAATGTTTCACTGAGCCTAAAACTGTCTACATAACAGTAGGTTTATACAATGGACTTTCTTGAGAGCTACACAAAACTCCTAACATTGCACATTACAACTTAGTATATAACTGAGAAATAAGGTGCATAATGTTGCTAAGTTGGTAACCTGCCTAGTAATAAAATGAACAATATGTAGTAGTGATGCCAATGAATTAAATTAACCTATTGATATGAGGCAGCTTGGCTTTCTTGCCATTACCCACCTTTCCTGCCTCTTGACTCTTTTTTTTTTTTAAACAATGCTTTGTGTATTTGAATGTAGGGAGATCACTGGAGAACAAAAAGGAGCTTAAATAATTCATATGCATGATAAACACAGAGCATGCAATGCTCTTTAATTATTGCAACAGAAATAAACCTAGGCTTGAAAAAATTAATTTTTGTGTCAGATTTTAGCTTATCAATTAACATTTTTAAAAGTGAATTCCTCTTTGACATTTGAACCTCTTATCTGTACTCTTTGCTTCATTGATTTCTACCCACTTTGATATATGTCTGCTGTCAATTTTCTCTTAAAATTTCAAGGTTATTTCTTTGGGGGAAAGAAAGGTGACCAAGGATAACTTACAGAGAGCAAGATGTTTTTGATGGAAAATGGAGTATGTCACATTTTGTTATTTTCTTCATAACTACAGAAGGCTTTTTAATATTTTCCTCCATATAAAAAAAATAAAGAGAAAACACCCTTAAGATTCTACACAATTATTTTTCAAATCATTTTTTCGGACAAAAACACTAAAATACTTTGAAACCATTTTTATTCTCTACATTGTGAGCACTAATTAGAAATGATGTTAAAGATAAAGAAAAATATTTAACACTTTCTTTTCTACAAAAACAAATGCCCAATCTTTGTCCTAAAAAACAAGAAACTAAAACGTTTTCATGCAAAATAGAAGCTGGCATAAGATACACTATACAGTTAAAAAATTAAATATTGGTTTTGAATTAGAAGTTCTGAATAAAATTTAGGCTCACCAATAAAGAGTAGGTGTCTACAGATCTCTAACATCACATCTCCATATAAAGTCTTCTGAGAAGGGTCCAGGCATTTCCATTCCTCTTCTGAAAAATCAATGACCACATCCCTTAATGTCAATGGTTCCTGAAGTAAAAATGAATAAATACACATCACATAAACCATATGATTCATGACAAAGTATTTAACTTCACAAAAATTTTAATGAGTTAAAAGAGATGGTTTTCACATATGGTAGTGATGTCAACCGTTCAGTAAGATATTTTTTTTATGGTGCTGGGGATTGAACCCAGGGCCTTGTGCATAAAATGGAAGCACTCTACCAACTGAGCTATAACCCCAGTGCCAATAATTTGTTATAAGCAGTAAAATTGGTGGATAAATTTGGTATAATGAAACCCAGGGAGCAGCGCATGAGAAGCAAAACACTGAAGCAAAAAAGTGGAGAAAATCCAACATAATTTCAAAGGATAAATAATAGTTGCAATTAGTTATTGAATATTCAAAAGAAGCACAACAAACAAAGCAATGATACTTGAAACATACATAGAAAAAACATAAGTAATAACTATACTTATACAACAGTGGTCACCTTAGTGTGTTGAAGACATAAGAGATCATTAAAGACACACCAAAACTTTCAACAGTCCACATATTTATTTGAATGGTTATCTCCAAAGTTGTCTATCTTCTCATTATTTAAACATACCATATTTTATGTAAAATTGTGGATGTGTAACCGATGTGATTCTGCAATCTGTATTTGGGGTAAAAATGGGAGTTCACAACCCACTTGAATCTAATGTATAAAATATGATATGTCAAGAGCTTTGTAATGTTGTGAACAACCAATAAAAAAAATACCATTGAAAAAAAAATACCATTGAAAAAAAAAACCATTGAAAAAATTGATAAAACTAAAAGTTGGTTCTTTGAAAAAATAAATAAGATAGACAAGCCCTTAGCTATGCTAACAAAAAGAAGAAGAGAGAGAACTCAAATTACTAATATACGGGATGAAAAAGGCAATATCACAACCGACACTACAGAAATACAGAAGATAATTAGAAAGTATTTTGAAACCCTATATTCTAATAAAATAGAAGATAGCGAGGATATCGATAAATTTCTTAAGGCATATGATTTGCCCAGATTGAGACAGGAAGACACACACAATTTAAACAGACCAATAACAAAGGAAGAAATAGAAGAAGCCATCAAAAGACTACCAACCAAGAAAAGCCCTGGACCTGATGGGTATACAGCGGAGTTCTACAAAACCTTCAAAGAAGAACTAATACCAATACTTTTCAAACTATTTCAAGAAATAGAAAAAGAAGGAGCTCTTCCAAATTCATTCTATGAGGCCAACATCACCCTGATCCCAAAACCAGACAAAGACACTTCAAAGAAAGAAAACTACAGACCAATATCTCTAATGAACTTGGATGCAAAAATTCTCAATAAAATTCTGGCGAATCGAATACAAAAACATATCAGAAAACTTGTGCACCATGATCAAGTAGGATTCATCCCTGGGATGCAAGGCTGGTTCAATATACGGAAATCAATACATGCTATTCACCACATCAATAGGCTTAAAGACAAGAACCATATGATCATCTCGATAGATGCAGAAAAAGCATTTGACAAAATACAACATCCCTTTATGTTCAAAACATTAGAAAAACTAGGGATATCAGGAACTTACCTCAACATTGTAAAAGCTATATATGCTAAACCTCAGGCTAGCATCATCCTAAACGGAGAAAAACTGAAGGCATTCCCTCTAAAATCTGGAACAAGACAGGGATGTCCTCTATCACCACTTCTATTCAATTTAGTTCTCGAAGTACTAGCCAGAGCAATTAGACAGACAAAAGAAATTAAAGGCATAAAAATAGGAAAAGAAGAAATTAAATTATCGCTATTTGCAGATGACATGATAATTTACTTAACAGACCCAAAAGGATCTACAAAGAAGCTGCTAGAGTTAATAAATGAATTCAGCAAAGTGGCAGGATATAAAATCAACACGCACAAATCAAAGGCATTCCTGTATATCAGCAACAAAACCTCTGAAATGGAAATAAGGAAAACCACTCCATTCACAATATTCTCAAAGAAAATAAGATACTTGGGAATCAACCTAACAAAAGAGGTGAAAGATTTATACAATGAAAACTACAGAACCTTAAAGAGAGAGATAGAAGAAGATCTCAGAAGATGGAAAAATGTACCCTGTTCATGGATAGGCAGAACTAACATCATCAAAATGGCGATATTACCCAAAGTTCTCTACAGGTTTAATGCGATGCCAATCAGAATCCCAAAGACATTTCTTGTAGAAATAGATAGAGCAATCATGAAATTCATATGGAAAATCAAAAGACCCAGAATAGCAAAAGCAATTCTAAGCAGGAAGTGTGAATCTGGAGGTATAGCGATACCAGAGCTCAAACTGTACTACAAAGCAATAGTAACAAAAACAGCATGGTACTGGTACCAAAACAGGCAGGTGGACCAATGGTACAGAATAGAGGACACAGAGACTAATCCACAAAGTTACAACTATCTTATATTTGATAAAGGGGCTAAAAACATGCAATGGAGGAAGGATAGCATCTTCAACAAATGGTGCTGGGAAAATTGGAAATCCATATGAAACAAAATGAAATTGAAGCCCTTTCTCTTCGCCAGCCACAAAAGTTAACTCAAAATGGATCAAGGAGCTAGATATAAAAACAGAGACACTGCGTCTGATAGAAGGAAAAGTTGGCTACGATCTACATATTGTGGGGTCGGGCTCCAATTTCCTTAATAAAACGCCCGTAGTCCAAGAGTTAATGACAAGATTAAATAAATGGGACCTACTTAAACTAAAAAGTTTTTTCTCAGCAAGAGAAACAGTAAAAGAGGTAAATAGAGAGCCTACATCCTGGGAACAAATTTTTACCCCTCACACCTCAGATACAGCCCTAATATCCAGAATGTACAAAGAACTCAAAAAATTAAACAATAAGATAAGAAATAATCCAATCAACAAATGGGCCAAGGACCTGAACAGACACTTCTCAGAGGAGGACATACAATCAATCCACAAGCACATGAGAAAATGCTCACCATCTCTAGCAATCAGAGAAATGCAAATCAAAACCACCCTCAGATACCATTTCACTCCTGTAAGATTGGCAGCCATTATGAAGTCAAACAACAATAAGTGTTGGCGAGGATGTGGGGAAAAGGGCACACTTGTTCACTGCTGGTGGGACTGCAAAATGGTGAGGCCAATTTGGAAAGCAGTATGGAGATTCCTGGGAAAGCTGGGAATGGATCCACCATTTGACCCAGCTATTGCCCTTCTTGGACTATTCCCTGAGGACCTTAAAAGAGCACACTATACGGATACGGCCACATCAATGATTATAGCAGCACAATTCACAATAGCTAGACTGTGGAACCAACCTAGATGCCCTTCAATAGATGAGTGGATAAAAAAATTGTGGCAGCTATACACAATGGAGTATTATGCAGCACTAAGAAACGACAAAATCATAGAATTTGCAGGGAAATGGATGGCATTAGAGCAGATTATGCTAAGTGAAGCTAGCCAAGCCCTAAAAAACAAATGTCAAATGTCTTCTTTGATATAAAGAGAGCCACTAAGAATAGAACAGGAAGGAAGAGCATGAGGAAAAGACTAACAGTAAACTAAGACGAATGGGGGGAGAGAAAGGAAGAGAGAAGGGAAAACATATGGAAATGGTAGGAGACCTTCAGTGATACACAAAATTATAAGAGGTTATGAGGGGCAAGGGGGTGGGGGGAAAAAAGGGGGAGAGAATTGAACAACAGCAGAGGAGGTAGAGAGGGAAGATGGGAGGGGAGGGGAGGGGAGGGGGGATAGTAGGGGATAGGAAAGGTAGCAGAATACAACAGTCACTAATATGCCATTATGTAAAAATGTGAGTATGTAACAGAAGTGAGTCTGTAGTATGTATTTGGGGAGTTCAAAACCCAATTGAGTCGAATGTATGAAAGATGATATGTCTTGAGCTCTGTAATGTTTTGAACAATCAATAAAAAAAAAGAAAAAAAAATAGATTTCAAAAATAAAAAAAAATTAATTAAAAAAAACATACCATAAATCTATACTATATTTAAAAAAATATTTTTAATTCTGCAGACCACAATATCACAACTCACTTCTAAAACAATAAAATTTTTAACTATCAAACTATTACAAAACACTTAGGTACTTGGGTCAACTTGAACTACATGGAACAAAGTTATATAACAAAAAATAAAAATAAAAAAAAAAACACATTAAGTGAACAGACTGTTAATCTCTCAGTTCATAAGAAAACTGACACATCAGGTTTAAAATTCCCAGATTTGTAAAACCACTCTCACTGTAAAACTGTATCTTCACCTGGCTCATTTCAAAGTAGAAAGTGAGAGAATACTAAGCAGTTAAGAACAAAAATTCTGAAAGGTGCTGGCACCCTAAATGCCTCCCTGACTACATAGAAATACATCTTTTTCCAGAGTCTCACTTATCACTAGTGAACCAACACATACATAAAGTTAGTTTAACATTCTGTGTGATGTCTTTCTTCTGAAACAGCATTATTTTTTTTTTTAATTAGAGATTTAACCCAGGAGCTCTCGACCCCTGAAATGCATTTCAAGAAGTTTTTATTTTTTTAATTGTGATAAATGGGCTTACAAAGTTGCTTAGGGTCTCTATATTACTGAGATTGGACTCAAATTTACTTTCTTCCTATCTCATTTTTTCACATCACTGTGATTACAGGTGTGTGCCACGACTCCTTACTCTGCAACCACTTTTGATACCAAATGTGTTAAAAACAACCAATATTTCAACAATTAATAGTCTCATAATTCAATTCTGATAACATCTAGTACATATCCCACAAGGCTGGTGTTATGCCTATAAAATTTTCCTAAATGAAGTGCCAGTTTCAAGTCCCAGAATACAATAATATTTATATTTATGATTCATTTCCTATAAATTAGGGGTCTCTACATCTACACAAACAAGTTACTTATTCTGATAAAAAAGAACACACTTATGTATACCTGCTTCTTACAAATTATATAAATAGGGAAGTTGACAATTGAAACCTTGCATTGAATATAAAAAATGACAGAGGAAAATGGAACACTTTATAGGCCATTTTAGGAAATAACTGGTTGAAGATATTATCTCCAATTTTTCTGTTCTACTACAGAAGAGCTCCCTTCCCAATATGATTTAGAAGATCCTCACTATTTAAAATATGGTGGTTTAGAAACTCAATCAGAATAGTCACATTGTTGTCCATAAAAAAAAATTAATTGAACACTTTTATATTCAGGGGTAACAACAAAATATTTGTTTTAAAAAAAGTGAAACTTAAGTCTCTCCTTTATGTGAAACCCTTAGAATATTAAGCCATCTCATGTCAGCCCAAAACAAATACACACAATTTTCTTAAAACTCCTAAGTATTTGTTGGCTTCAGGGTAAAGGAATCTTCATCTGGAATTTTGATTTATTTTTTGGTAAGGGGTCATTCTACAACTAAGATATATTCTAGGCATTTTATTTTTTTATTTATTTTTTATTTTTTGATACAGTATCTCACTAAGTTGCTACACTAAGCTTCAGGTTTGATCTTTCTTTCTCAACCTCCAGGTTGTTGTGATTACTGGAATGGCCTAATGTGCCCAGAATTTTATAAATTTTCTAACCTCCTTTTGTCCATTTTACTTTCACCTTACTTATTTGCTAATTTTCTATTAAAAAAAAAAAAACCTTGACAGCCTAAGATTTTGGATGCATTCATATCTTATGTTTGATGAATTTGAAGTACTGCAATGTAGATTTAGAAAAGAAAAGCTGCTTATTGCCTATCTCTGAATTTTTCTAACCTGACATTCTAGAAATAGCTCCACAGCAAGAAAAATTATAGCCATAGATACAACTAAGATCTTACTTAACCTTCAATGATGTTCTTTTACAGGCTCAAAAAATTACCATAGTTTGAATACAATTTGATTTGAAATTTAACTCTATCTTTTCTCTTTGGAAACTTTTTTTTAAACCTTTCAAATATTAGTGACAAATTACATTTTATATGTAATAAAAATATCAGAATAAGTGAGAGATGCTCAATCCATATAAAATTTATTTAAATATTTAGTGACCACCCCAAACATGAAGCACTACATTATATCTTCCAATAAGCATATAGGGAGTTTTTTCTTGAAGACATCTGCACAAACACAGTAGGATTTTTTTTTTTCTAAATCCTTGCTACAGTTTATTCTCCTTTCAAATTTTGGCACATTATAAAAAATCTTCCCTAGGTGAGTAAGAAAATGGAAGTCAAAAATCATATTTGCCTTTCTTTTCAGTTACAAAATCAATGTATCTGAGCAGCAATGTATTTCTGTGGAGCTGAACCTAACATTTGGGGAAAATAATATTAGTATTCCAATATTTGATGTTTACATGAATCCTATAAAAGATATCTCTATAATCTCTAGAGTATCTAGAGTATTCATCTAGTTAAACAAGGTGCCCCATTCCCTGACCACAAGGTAGTCTGTATGAAAAGAGGATTACACCCAGGTTGGTATTCTCTAGGTAATTCAACATGGGAGCTGTGGGCACCTTGGGTTAGCTTCATGTAATTTTTACACCATGGACACTCAAAGACATGGCAGACACTTAAGAGGCATCATACTCTAAAGTTTCTTAAGGGGACCCCAAACTTGCTATCTATGCTTATGAAATACAAATAAACAAAAGGTTCAAAGATGTCTTTAATTTTAATACTAAAGATTAAACTCAGCAGTGTCTACACACTGAGAGACTTCCCCCTTCCCTTTTTATTTTTTATTCTCAATATATTGATCCTCTTGCTTCAGCCTCCTAAAATGCTGAGACTATGAACATGCATCTTCACACACAGAATTAGGTACAAATACTCTTTAAAGTGTTCCATGTTATAACTCCATGTTCCTTTCATGTAAAAGTACAACCATACACATGCACATACACACTCATTCACTTTTAAAAATTCCATCCGAAACCAAGGAAAAGATGAATTAAAACTATGTGCTATTTGAAATGTTCCAGGAACCATACTTCATAATATAGTGAATTAGCTGAGAAAAGATGACATTTAGGAAAATCATGCTTACCACACATTTGGAAAATGCACTTTAAAAAGTGGGTGCCACCTGGTAAGAAAAGAGAAACTGAAAATTCCTTGGACCACAGCTCCTCCCAAATATGAATTATTTACATGAGTCAAAATTCTCATGTCCTGATCCTGTCTATAACATCCACTCTAAAGGGGTGTAGGCAAGAAAACACAGAGTTACTTTCAGGCCAGGAAGAGGTCACCAATCTGGAACAGGACAAAAAAGTAGAATCCTCACAGTCAACCCCATTCTTAGGGCCAGAGGTGGCAGTATATTGAGCTTTATCAAATTTATAGTAGAGTTAAAAGATTAAAAAGGTGACGTCAGGAAAGCCTAGGTTCTCACAATTAGTTTCGACTACTTTTACTCAACCCCTTTCTTCTGCTTCATAATGTCGAGCCCTGCAGACTTATCATTTTTAAAAATACTCGAGGGCCTGTGGTGGTGGCTCTGGTAGACTGCTTGCGTAGCATGCATGTGGCAATGGGTTCGATTCTCGGCCCCACATAAAAACAAACTAATGTATCCACCTACAACTAAAGATACATAAATAAATAAATATTTTTTTAAAAAAAATACCCTGAGAGTCAGAGGGAAAAGGCTTGTGACAGACACACCCAGGCATCACAAAACCTGGAGATGGATCAAGAGATCTGCCTGAGACACAGATGAATTTTCTCCCAGATTTTGAAGCCTACCCTCTATTATTTGGTTGTTGCTCTTATTCAATAATTATTACCCCCAATCACTTCTGATTGAATAATTTTTACCTGAATAGAGAAAATAACAACATCACACTCCTCTGCCTCTGAGTGCCAGGTGAAACTATTTCAACTAAGGCTTTAGGACCCCAAAATAATGAACTATTAATTATATTTCCTCTCAGACAAAGCCTTTTATGTACTAGAAGACCTGGCCATAGAATGGGACATAAATATTTAATGTTGAATATAAGGTCATATCAATTACCAGGAACAATAATGCCAATAATAGATTGACAAATGCAAATAATATAGTGAGAATTACTTTACATATTTGGGTTTCAAAACCTTCATACTTTGGCTAAATGAGGCTTGTTTGGTTGTTTGTTTGGTTGGTTCCAGGGATAGACCCAGTGATGCATCACTGAGGATATCTCCAGTTGTTTTCATTTTTTCATTTTTATTTCCCCAAAAACTCACTAAGTCTTTGAGGCTGACCCTAAGCTTGTGATTAACTTTTGTTAGTTTTCTGAATCACCAGCATTACAGGTATGCACTCATCTCTTGTTCAGGAAATTTGATGCAGCTAGAGTTTAGAAAAAGTAGATAATCTTCTATAGCATCATACATAGTTTAAAAAATAAAATGATAAATATGTATAACTGAGCTTTTAGATGTCATAAGTAAAACAAATAAATAATTATAATAATAAATGTCTATAAATTCTTATAATTTATGTTACAACAAATAATTTGTACTATACAATAATTTAAGATATAAAATAATTTAAAATTTTATTACATAAAATTATGATTATAATTTCTAGGAAAATTATTTATATTTTAACCCAATATTATTCATAACTTTATTATTCTAATTGAGAAACAAGGAAAATTGTTAGCTAACTACATGTGTTTTTTATTAAACTTTCAAATCTCACACTTCTTTCCACTTCTAATACTTCTCAAGGTAGACCAGCCATATTCCAAGAACTCTTTAGCCACATATGGCAAATGGCTGCGACATCAAAAGTATATATTAAGTGCTGTGGTTTCCTACACTGAAAAAAAATTTTAATGACTGAAACCCTCCTTTCTTATCAAAGTTGAGAAAACATGTTTTCCTTAACAATATGTCTCCTTTAAAGCAAATGAAAAAGAAATAATATTTTTAGACCCAGGAGGCTACTATGAGAGTTGCCTAAAGCCAGCCATTCTTTCAAACTTATAACTGTTATAGTAACTTTTCATATATTAAAGAACAAACAACTGATGATGCAAATCCAGGGGGAAGTGTCTTTATATATCTTCATGTCTGTATATACTTTTTAGTTGTGAACAAAAAGATTATATATTTTTTTAAATTTTTCCATTGGGCCTTCATCCTAGTGATCCAGCTATGTTGTCTGGCTTATTTTTTGTTGTAGAGTATGCTGTGAGTAAAAGTACTAATAACATTTTCATGTCTATATGCATTTTGGCATTACTCAAAATTATTTTACAGATCTTTTAACATTAAATCAAGAAAAATAAATTCAATGCTTCTTCCATGCCTAAATCTATGCAGTTAATTTGAAATTATTATGTTTTGAATTCTGGCTTCCTGTTTCTATTAAATGTATTTTAAGCTATCAAGTATTACAAACTACCAGAAAACTTACTAATTCATGATTCAAATGAACAGTTTTTGAGTAGGCCAAAATTATATTGACTTATCTGAGCTATTCTGTTTCCAGCAGAAATTTTACATGTGTATGTTCCACTATTTGACATGGTTACCCTGTTCCTGGAAGAGAGATGACTGTCCATTTTGGTCTTTTCATTCTCATCCACGTGGTCTCTTCTCCTTTATAATCCTAATATGAGCTTCTTTTTCTTCTTCTTAAGATGATGAAGTTTACAAAGATAAAAACTGGAAAAATTCAACATACTTTAGGTCTAAGCAAAATACCAGTAGGTTTCCATATTTACCCTCTTCTACTGCATGTAATATAATAGCCATACTTTTATTCAAATATTGGCAAAGATATACTACCTCTTGATAAGGAGAGCTATAACAGAGAATTGCCAATTTGTTGGGATACAGTGAAGTATATGGAACTGGAGATATTTTTGCATTGTATACTCTTTTTTTCCTTTTCTTTTAGAGAATATTTGTATGTCTATTATAAATTAATACAATTTTACAATACCACAGATAGTAAGAGGCTATTCAGGTTTTGAACTCAGAATCACAACTGTCTGTCTCAAAAACTCAAAGATTTTTTTAGATTATATAATCATGCTACATTTCTATGGCTCTTAATATAGTTCAATTGATAATGCTTGCATTGAATGCGAAAGACCCTGGGATAAATTCCTAGCACACACAAAAAAAAAACTAAATAAAACTTTTTGAGGATTCTATGAACTAAAAAATTACACCTCTGCTATAGAAGCACATTCTTTAGCTTTACATATTTAACTACTTTTTACTATTCAAATACTTTCAAGAACACTCAAGTATTTTTTTAATAGGGTATAATTTGGGTAAATCAATTTGGACTGTGCTTTGAAAATTAAGCTAAATGATTCATTTTTATTTCTCAACATAATAGTAAAAATGTGCATAACATACAGTATATATTCAACGTAGTTTATTTATTTATTTTTTATTTTTTGGTATTCGTAGTCTATTGTAATTTTGAACCTAGTCTAAACCTAAACATTCTTTTTATGAAATAGCTTCTTGATATGAAAGCAAGGGAACAAGAGAGATCTACTGAAAAAAATACTTTCTCACCAGTTTGTGTAAATACCTGAAAATTTAAGAAAATCATCTTAAAATAAATAAAATCACCTTTTATTATTTTCAACATGGCAAATCTGTTTACTATAAACCTCTACATGAAAGGGTGAAGTTGACAAATCCAAACAGCACACAAGGGAAACACAGAGACTTAAAGCATTTTTAACTGGAAACCAGTGGTTTCCAATTCTGTGTACAGGTACTTGAAGGGCTCTTTAATTTAAAAAAATGCATTAAAATAATATAATCCATAACCCTGGATTTCATATGCCTGGAGAAAAACCTAGAAAGATTGGGAAAAAATTACCATGTATAGTAAAACTAAAAAACACTACTTTAAATTAACATCTTTTAAAAAATGAGTTTCAAAGACACATAAGATATATGTGAATGAATTTAGCTAAACAATTTTTCAGTTTTTTGTTTTGTTCTGTTTTTAGCTATGAAAAGTACTTGTGATAATCAACTAACAAATAGAAAAAATGGTATTTTAAATAAAAATTCTGGAGATTCTTGTTATTTGGTACTGGTATTACAGCTTTACGTTTGAAGTGAGTAAGCACATTATGGCAGGAACACATGGCATAAAATTGCACCAGGTGTCAACAATTTTTTCCAAATACATACTCTACAAAGAACTAAACAATTCCCAATAGGCGTTACCTTCTAATGTTTTTACTAAATAAAACCACCTTAGGAACAGACCTCTAATACATGGACCATTATGAGGCAGTTATTTAAACCAAAGAACCTGTATTGTATTATTGATGTCCTTTGCATACACTGATCTTTGATAGTCATTTTTTCCCATTCAACTCAGTTAAAAATTACTGGTAATTCACCAGGCACAGGACACAGTTATAAGTGTCTTGATCATGAAACACATCATTTTATCAAAGAATTTAATAGGAGACAATTATTAAAGAAAATTTCTTAAGCCATGGGTTGTGTTGCATGCCAATAATTCTACAATGAAGGTGTCTGGTACTGGTGAATTGCAAGTTCAATGACAGGCTTGGGAACATAACAAGGTTTCATTTATGGATGTACTTTAAATTGTTCATTTAAACATTCAAGAACATTTGAGTTATCTCTTATATTGGACCATTAGGACTAGTGGGGCCATCAATAATTTTAAATAAATAATTATTCCATTCAGCTTATTCTTTCCTAGTATATCAATGACACTATATTTTATTTTTACTGTTTGCTATGAAAATCATAATTTCCATTTTATCATTTCAACTTAATTAGAGTAAATATTATATCTGTTTACTAAATACAAACTAAAAACCTTACCACAGACTGTTTAATTTTCTTGAACCTTTTGTGCAATTACTATAAACATTAATGTACACATTGTATATCCCAAAATACACCATATAATTTTTGTACAAAAAAATCATAGATTATTATAAAACAAAGAGAAACAAGTATCAATCATAAGACTAATAATGTATGCTATCCATGGTGGTACACACCTATAATTCCAGTGACTTGAAAGGATGAGGAAGGAAGATCACAAAGACAAAAATTGCCTCTGTTACTTAGCAAGGCTCTAAGTCATTCAGCAAAACGCTATCTCTAATAAAAATATTTAAAAGGTGTGGGAGCTCGAGATACAGCTCAGTGCTTAAGTGTACCTAGGTTCAATCAATGGGACCAAAATAAAGATTTCTAATATATTATAAAACTTAGGCTGTACGGTAAAACTAACAGGATATATTATTCTTTGTACTGATTTTTTTATGTTCTACAAGATACTTTGCTCTCAGCTTTCTAAAGTTTTTAGGAAAGTGAATTCAAGAATTCCAAAGTCACTAAACACTACACAATTAGGAATATAGAGATCCTTTAATACCCCTGGTGAAAACTCTAAAACACATTAGAGATGAAAAACAGTTCTATTTGACCATTGTTAATTTAAGTCTTCACTCTCAAAATTGTATCTACACAATGAAAAAACACTTTAGATAACATTCAGCCAGAAATTAACCACATAATACACATTAATCAGAAGCCCAAGTGCATTTGCTTTGTTGACTTTTTCATTTTCTCTAAAGTATCCTATTTTTACACACTTCATTTATGAGGACCTTGAAAATATCTACTTTTTAAATTCTGTCATTACTCATTTGAGGAAAGAACAAAATTAATATAGCAAGAGATAAAAAGATCTTACTTCACCATATTAAAAACATTGGTGAGCATCCCACAAACCTACAATTCAGAAACAAACAAACAAACAAAAAGACCACTAAAGAGACACAAATACATCCACTCAGAGAAAGAAATGAAAGAAACATGAAACAGTAAATTTCCTGTTCTCAATTAAGTAGATGACAAAAGCAATAAAGAATTCCTCCAATCTTTAAAACTAAAAACAAATATTTTCAAAAAGTTTGTCAGAATCAGCCCTACACATGAACACTGCAAAATATAAAATATACTCAAAAGTATTTTATAACAAAATACTTTATAAAGAATAAGTAATGAGAAGTTATATAAAATATAGAATACTTCCTAAAGTCACATCTACAGTAAGCAGAAGTTAAGAAATTAAAGGAAAAAAGTTTAAATACTGAAAAATTTGAAGAATTTTCTTTACTAAGCTGCTGTTTCTGTTTCTGAAAATATGATTGGCAGCTTTCAATTATAATTTGCAAATATATGCACAACCTGAACAACAACTATTTATATTTGATACTTACCACTTTAGCATAATTCTGTTTGGTCACATCATCAATTAAACTTGCAAAAAATCCCTAGATTCTCATTGCTACAAAAGGAAATAATCACAAATATAACAGTTTAAAATAATAGAAAGTCATTCTTTTATAGACATGGATGTTTTTATTATCACAACAGAGAATTAATATCAAAGTTATTAGCAAAGCCACACTCTTTCCACAAACTCTGGAAGAGAATAATTTTAGGTTCCTATGGCTATTGGTCTCTTTTCTGTGGTTACATGTTTCCCTTCTTTTTGTAGTGATGCAGCCTTCAAAAAAGTAAAGAGAGACAAACTCTCTGTATCTATATCTATCTATCTATCTATCTATCTATCTATCTATCTATCTATCTATCTAAACATTTGTAACCACAGAAAAGAAACCAGTAGCCATTAAAATCTAAAATGATTTTAGATAGATAGATATACATATGGATAGATATAGGAATAGATAATAGAGTGTGAGAGAGTGCACATGGTGCTGTCACAGTAAGTTATGACATTCAAACTTCATAGAATCTGAGAATTGTAGAAATATAGAATGCAGATGCTGCATTGAGTTAGTTTATTCTTGCAGAGAATAATTGAAAGAATCACACAAAAGGATATTTTATGCACAGTGGATGAAAAAAGAGAGGGAACACAGAGCCAGGAGAATGTAGCAAAAACAGGTTAATTATTCACAAAAGTGAGTGTAATGGGTGAAAAATGTGACATTATACACTGTCTCTAGATGCAGAGCAGAGGACAGCACCATATCCAGAATGCCAGTCTTATTTGTTTTTTCTTGGAACCCTGGAAACTCTCTCAATCCCATGGGGCATTGAATTATTCCAACTAATACTCTATTCATACTTTCTGTCTGTCCTTGGTCATACTCTTACAATAAGCATGCATGATACTTATTTGAAAACTGGTAAAGGAGAAACTACATCAGTGAGTTCTTTTACTTAATTTTAAAAAATTTCCCCTGTATATTTCCATGGATTTATGAACCTAAATGGCATTTTTTAATATTTTAGAATAAGGAACACTCAGTGATCAAAGCTAAAATATAAATTGGGAGAAAATACTTGCAAAGTACATATGTAGCAAAAAAATGATATGACAGAATGAAAGTGGAGTTATATTTTTGAATAAAAAAAAGACATATCAAAAGAGTATGTTACAGGAAAAAAAATTATAAATCCACTTAATAAAAGAAGAAATATTCAACCATCACATAAATTTTCAAAAAAAAAAGAGTATAAATCACTACAACTGAGACAAGTTCACACTAAAGCAAATTCACTATTGCATACCAATCAGGAAGGAAAACATAAAAAAGAAGGGGAAAAAAAGATTGAAATTACAAACATGCTAATTTATTAGAATTGTCAAATCCTTTTCTTTGCCATGCAAAAATTAGAGCCTTGTTGAAAAATTTATTTGGTACTGCCTAAATAGGTAAACATTAATGAGTCATCAGTTCTATTCTTGGGCAACAAAATATTCTGAATGTTTAAACAGGTAATTGCCACTGCAGTTTTAATCATGAAAATAGACTGCATCTGCCATGACCTTCTACATTCCAGATTCCCTAACTCAAGGCCCTGGTTACCAAGATTCCCATAAGCCTATGCCCAGTACAACAACAATGTCAGAGTAAAGCATAAGGAATGTGGCATAGTTGAGAATCAAGGATCTGAACCTAGACACAATGGAAGAAAATGCAAACTAGAGAGAGTATAAGAAAAAGTGGTGAGTGAGTAAAAGAATGGATCTGAGGAGGAAGAAGAAACTGTGAACTGTGTATTAGATGAGAAAAACCTTCATCCCAAGTGAGAGAAAACAAGACATATTGTGGCAGCATAATATTTACCCCAGTGGCCTCATATTTAGAAATTCCTAAAAACTAGAACTTAAAGGTGTAACAGTGTAATCAAACAAGTATGCAACACATCTGGCTTTCTGCCCCTACCAGAGATGTCACACTCTTTTTCTTTAAGACTACTAATTTCTGCCTCTCCAGGCACTGCTCATTTAACTTAAATCTGTTGTTGCTCCACTTCTGGGCCTGTTCCATTTAAGCTCCCTCAGATATTCTCCAGTAACTCATACCGATTTTTTTTTTCTTTAAACAATCCCACCAAATTCTTATACTCTTGTAATGTCTCATACCTGAACTCTTAATGCGCTATCCCTGACATTTTGAGCTACCCCTCTTTTATTCTGACTCCTGAATCACCTTCCAATTAGTTCCACCAACAAAGCTTTAAGCATATTTGGTGTAAGATTGTGTTTCCTACACAATGCATTACATATTTTACTCATTTTTATATAATTAAATAAATAAATGGTCTCACTCCTGTATATATTAATTATTTTAAAGAATAATACATTAAAAAAAAGTTGGAATGGAAAAGATGAAGTTACCACTAGGGTGACTGGAGGGTATATTAAAAGCAATAGGAAATGAAGCTCTTCTCTGTAGCATCATTAATGTTCTATTTATTAATAGAAATAGTAGTTCCATAGTAGGTTCCACTTTTAATAATTCATTGATCTGTAAAGTTTTGGTTGCATCATTAAATAAGATCAAATTATTTCACAAAAAGTGGTGGAAAAGAGACTAAAAAAAGGGCACTAGAAAATACTTTGGGGTAATGAATTAATTAATTAATTAATTAATTCATTCATTCATTATTGAGTTGAAATGTGGTAAAGTGCTTGCCTCACATGCATAAGTCCCTGGATTCTATTACCAGGACCAAAGAAAAAAATTTGTAAACTTTTTGAAAATTTGTTAATTTGTAAATGTTTTTGGAAATTAGACACATTTTGAAAAATATGTCTGAGTTATGGTTAAAAAGTAATTACACTATTAAATTATGAATTAAATATAAAACTAAGAATTCATTAGCTGTATATCAGTCTCAATATTTTGGGAAAGGATATTTTTATAGGTAGAGAGTAGAGGAAAAATACTAACAAAGAAGTAATATTTAAAGATATTAACAGTGAATATCGCATAGAAATTAGCAGTAATTCCAAAAGTTGCATTGAGAATACAACTAAAATTAAAAGAATTCTGGTAAATTTTACAAGTAAAATTTTATGTATTAGTAAAATTTTAAAGTATTCTTTATGTATTATATACTTTTAAAATGTATGGTGTGTATAATGATGCCTCATTTAATGATGCGGATGCATTCTGGAAAATGCACCATAAGATGATTTTGTTATTTTGCTCTTGATGCAGGGTACTTACATAATTCCAGATGATATACACCACTATATACCTAGGTTATTATTTAGCCATTAGAGTACATAAAACATTGTGCCACACATGACTGTAGGATTTAAAATGAGCTACATATTTAACTCATTATTCTGTATAATTACATAAATAAATCATAAATATAGATCTCATAATGAGGTGAAAAATTAGCCCTGTGGAACTAAAGATATAATATTTAAAAAGACTCTTGCAACTTACACAATGATAACACACAGAAATTGAACTACAATAAAGCGGAAAAAATGACGTTTCCAAAGAAATTTGCATAAAAATGGAGTATCTGAATAAAAAAAATGCCATTGTATCATTTCTTGGTATGACTTAATATGACATACTACTGTCAATGTGCCTGAGTAATATGGTACACCTTTCTTTTATTATCTAAAATAATAAAATAATAATATTAACAGACATAGGTATGGTTGTTTGTTTCCAAAGTTAAATGTTACCTTTATAGAAAAACAGATTGTCACATTCATAGAACTAAGAATACAGAAAAAATGATACTTATCTATGTTCATGCAGGGGCATCCATGGGCTTAAAACCCTGAGATCAGGACAGAGAAGTTAAATCACAAATAATTCGGTTTATGCATTTATGAGTGTTCAGCACACAAAGAGCTCCAGTCTCCAGCTTGTCTGTCTAAAAATTTTATGACAGCCAACTTTTCCCAGCAGGAAATTTTTTCTTCACTGACTGATGTAACCTCTTAACATCTTCCATTCAATGGAAGAAAAAGTCCAGAGTTCTGAATTTGAGGTCCTGCTTATCAGACATATAGAAATCACAGGAGAAAAAAGCAACTCAGTCAGTCACCTATATACCAGCAACAGTTTTATGCAGAGAAAAAAAAATACATCTGGATTTGGGATTCTCTCTTGATGATCATACCAATCAGTACCACAAAATCTGAAGAGATCCCATGCATCCAGAACAAAGCTGTCCACATATGCTCCAATTCATGGCTGAAGATACCATGATTGGATAGGACAGAATGTTCAGAATTTGAGCTGCTGATGTTTTTCCCACTGAATTGGCCAAAGGAGACTAAGAATGAACTTCTCTATATGATGATTCATTTTTGCATGAAGTCTGCTGGGCAATTCCCATCTACTAAAACCACTTCCAGCCATAGTAATTGCTGTTTGAAATGTCTTTCAAAAAGAGTCTCCCTTTCCAGTATACAGATACAGTCTCAAAACCGTGCACAGTCATTATTGCCTGGCTTTCAGGGTGATTGCATTCTCTCTATAGATTATATTTATTATCTGGGTAGAAGCACAATCTGGTTTTCCTGAGCATTGAGAAGGAAGTCTAGAAATGAATCTGAAAGAATGACAAGCTCCAGAAATTAAAACTCAAGTAGATAGTGTAAGGCATACCTTTTGTACTTATCATATGTTGGATTGAACAATTATAACCCAAGAGCAACTGAATATAAACTGCTGCCCCTTAGTCTGAATCCACTGAGCCTACTATCCAAATGACAGGAGATGACACCACCTCCAGGAATGAATGAGGTCAGAAGAAGTCAAGATAGGCAGGTTCTTGGGTACATTTACTTCACTTTTCTTTTAAGGTGATTAGAATTGTGTACAGATAACAGCTTCTTTAAAAGGCAATTTTTTTCCAAAAGTGATGGAGTCTAGCCATGCAGTAGTATATTTAAATTAAACTTTTTATATAGGATAATATCAATGTATGAATTATATGCATACTTATTGTAAATTATTGGAAACCATATAATGGGCAATAACTTTTTTGTATTTAACTTTTCTGATCTATTTTCTAAAAAGGCAGTTAGAGCTCTCAACTGGGAAGTAACCCCCTAATGTCCAATACAAATAGTGTTAGGCACAGGTGTAGTTTTTAAGTATTTTAATATATACAATTAAAAACGACATAGTTGAAAATTATTTTAAACACAAAATTGAATATATCAAGAGTAGTATTATTATGTGACAAATATATAATTACTAATAAAGAAGATATATGTATTTAGAACTAAATTCTCACAACTCCCTCTATTTTAAGGCTCTAGAACATCTTATTTCATAGTGGTTACATTCAGTTTTGAGAATATGGCTACTCTGGCCTTGGCGAATCAAAGAGCCTGAGCCCCTTCATTCTATGCAAGAGGTGGGAGAATACACTTTTTAATCAATACTTTTCCACAAAACCAAATAGCAAAAGTGGCACTACCCTAAAAAAAAGAAGGAAGACAAAACAGACAGGGTCCAAAAGAGAATGATGTTATTTCAATTTGATGCTGAACACAAACTTATTCCCATTTCAGATGTCAGGCAGCATAAAAGAGAATAGAGAGTTCCAAGAGTTGGATGTCTCATTTTGGTATATCTATTCACAGCCTTGACTCTAAAACTTAAATATATTAAAGACAAACATCTTATTTTGCAATTTAGCCTTTCACCTAATGCCTAGGATGTGATAATGTTTCCTCATTTGATATAAAGTACTATGAGAGTTTTAGCATCAATGTGATGTATACATGTCTGCATAAGCTAATAGCACCTCAATAATGGTCTGGACTTAAATTAGGGAAAAAGAAAAACAGTACCAATAAGGCAACTGCTGTTTTCCACAGAATTTTCTCAAAGTATGACAGAATCCTGGTTTCCAATTATAATTGATAGATGAGTCAGCCTAGAGATTATTAGATGATAATTGGTCTTCAATTAATTCATGCTGGCCTTATCTGATTTTTCATGGTAGAAACAGTTAGCTGATGACTGCTTAACTTCAGAGGGTAAGCTATCATCCTCACCAGAAGCACCTTAATTCTCTGCTTTGATAATTCCTCCTCTAATGTGGGCTTGTTATTTTGTACACAACAGGATTTGAAAAGCAAAATCAAAAGAAATAAAGACCTTTTGATTGTAGGTACCATACTATTCACTTTCATCTTTATTGGTTTCTATGAGCCACAATAAATTAAAAAAAAAAAAAAGCCAGGCACAGTGGTGCATGACCAAAATCCAAGTGGCTTAGGAGACTGAGGCAGGAGGATTGTTAAAAAAAAGTTTAAACTGTGCCTCAGAAATGTCAAGGAACTAAGAAACTCAGTAAGACCCTGTCTAAAATAAAATACAAAATAGGGCTGGGGATGTGGCTCCGTAGCCTAGTGCTGCTGAGGTCAATCCCTAGTACTCCATACCCCCACAAAAAAAAAAAAGAAAGAAAAAGGAAGGAAGAAAGGAAGGAAGGAAGGAAGGAAGAAAAGAAGGAAGAACGGAAGGAAGGAGAAAAGAAAGAAGGAAAGAAAGAAAAGAAAGAAGGAAGGAGATAGGGAGGAAAGAAAAGAAAAGAAAAAAATATTAGATCTTGGACTTGAAAACAGATTCTGCATTTTAACAGGTCAAGATAAAAAACACAATACCTAGTTTATAAGTACAGAAAAGAAGAAATAATTGCTTATATCATGCACTCTATAGCATACTACCCTATTTTATACATGAAGCTTATATAATGATTTGAAGAAAATAAATGTGTTCAAGTATCCACAGCTATTAAGCAGACTAGATAGAATTCAGAATCAACTATGCATGTGACTCTAAATCTCCCAAATTTTCACTAGACCACATACCACATTCAAATTCTCTTACTCTTTGAGGTTTTGAATAATGACATACCAGAAAAACAGGATCTTTGTCCATATTATGTATGTTACTGATGGAAATAATATACTCAAGAGTGTTCTTCTGAAGCTTCTAAAAAGGACTTGGAATAATTTTGAGTAATGGCTGAAGTCTCAATTTAGAAAATCAATAATCACTAATACATTTTCATGAAAATACTACAATGCATTCCACAGGAATGGTGATAAAATATTCTTTAGAAATTCTAGAAAGAATACTTCATCTGTTTCCCAAAAGTGCTAAAAATAAAATTTGAAAACCCATAAAAGAGAGTGTAGCAGAACCCAGTGCTTCTAAATAAGATACCAAAGAATGCACTAGAACTCTCTGATGAGATTATTATCTGGATCTTTTTGTATAAGAACATGAAGCTACATGGAACTTGTATCAATACAAAATGATTTTTAAATGACATAAATTGGAAGTAAATTCCATGATTATGATATATATGCATTGATAGGATAACATCTTAAATTTAATTGCAAGAATAATTCTAAATATTTAATGAAAAGAAATCCAAATATTAGTTTTAGTTAAAAAATATGAATACAAATTAATGGAAAACAAATAATAATTTAAATAAAAATCAATTCTACAACACTCATGATGTAAGTGAAGCCACCCCTGTCACAAGAGTGGATCCTGGTATAGAGATGAAAATTCAGTGTCAGCTATTAACTAAAGAGGCCACATTTATCCTAAAGTTTTTTGATTACTAACACTTCTGTTAATAAGTGAGAATAATTTCCAATAATACAGGTGAAAAATATTGCATCACTGTGAAATACTTAAACTAACCAAGAATGGTAGCACAAACCTAATATTCCAGTGGCTCAAGAGGCTGAGATAGAAAAACAATAAGTTCAAAGATAGCATCAGGAACCTAGTGAGGCTCTAAACAACTTTGAGAAATTCTGTCTCTTAAAAAAAAATGAAAAGGTAGGGCTAGGGATGTGGCTCAGGCTGTGGCGTGCTCGCCTGGCATGCGTGCAGCCCGGGTTCGATCCTCAGCACCACATACCAAGAAAGATGTTGTGTCCACCAAGAACTAAACTCTCTCTTTAAAAAAAATAAAATCAAAAAATAAATAAAAAGGTATAGGAATGTGGATCAGTGGTGCAGTGCCCCTGGGTTCAACCTCAGGTACAAAAAAAAAAAAAATTTTTTTTTGAAGTATTATGCTTCAATTTTTCTCACTAGTTGTTCTTTTTTATGTCTCATAAAATTAAGTAAAAATTATCTATTGTTACATAATATATCTTATTGACATTGATATATCCTATCACCTTAAGCATCATAATTATTTGAATATTCAGGTAGTACATATATGAACAAGATCAGACAATACAACAATGAAAAAAAAACTGAAAGCCTATAAGTAAACTTCACACTTCTAGTCAATTTAATTTTGAAAATTTTGTTAGAAATATTAAGTGGAGAATAAGTAGTCTATGCCTTAAGCAAGATTGATATAAATGCATATTTATGTTTCAAGTTATGTTATTGGATTTTAGATGACATTATGTACAATATTTAATATGATATGTATCTTACACAAGAATATGAGTTAAAATTATAAAACTTAAGAAAATAACAATTACATATTTCTAAATCAGATTTAACTGTGAAGTCTTAGTTATTCTTCCAAAGTAAAAATAAGAAATAATAAATTGGACTTGAAACAATTTCTGTACAAAAAATCTCAACATGAAAGTGAAGACATAATTATGAAGTTTTCCTTTTTGTTTTCAAAGAAGTATTTGTTCCAGTTTTTCACATTGGCTAGAGGGCAGTCAATCCTCCTTATTAAGAAGCTTATAGAGCCCACAGCCTATATATATATATATATATATATATATATATATATATATATATATATATATATATACACACACACACACACACATACATATATATAATTTTTAGGATCTCACAATCCAATGCCAAAATTCACCCTTCATAATTACCCCACAATAAGAGACTCAACCATTGAAAGATGTTATACATCCCAGAGACCCTCAAAATTTTTAAGCTGTTAAATCAATAATAAGTCCTAAGATCTAGATTACTTCATAGCACTTGACATGTACAAATTTCTGACACAGTTCTAATTTGTTTTTGTGAGACTGTTGAATAAACCACTGTGTGTTTATTTTCCACAGCGTTCTGTTGTTCCTTTTGCCTATCCAAATACAACTATTTTACATTACGTAAAAAAAAAAAAATTAACATTTGCAAAAAATACCCTAAAATGGATCAATATGGAAAAGAAAAATAGGTCATTATGCAGAAAATTGAAAATCTCATTCCTCTTTGATATAAAAGTAAAATTACCTTGGTGATGTTTTGGTACAATAAAGAATTGCTAGATGAACAAGCATTTACCTCTGAAATATACCAAAAGTAATTAGAAATGTGTTAAGACTGTCATTCATATAGAAATATTTATTGCTGGACTATTCATAAGAACCAAAATGTAAAATCAATGCAAGGTAAATAGATAAATGGAAACATGTAAATCCTTACAGTAGAATATTACTCAGCAATATTATCTTTCTGTTACTAGGAATTGAACTCTGGGCCTCACACAGGCTAGAAAAGCACTCTACCTCTGAGCTATTATCCCAGCAATATTGAGCAAGTATGTTTCACGAGAGCACTAAATGTTACTATAAATGTGTACATGGAAACCTTAAGCTAATTGAAAGTAAGCAGAAAAACTGTAATGAGTTTAACAATTAATATTGTATGTAATTTTCTGAGCAAGTAAATTCAAGAATCAAAAACACATATTAGTCATTGCAAAAAGCTTTCTGAAAAAGAAAAAAGAAAAAAAAAAGAAAAGAAAAATCTGCTAGTGGGCACTAATTTCTTTTCATCTAAAATAGTTTCTGAAACTAAATTTTAGAATGGTATACATGTGAATATGCTAAATGATAAAGAATTATATCCTGGAAATATTTATAAAGTTAATTTTATGTTCACATGTTCTTTGCAGGAATTAAAAGATAAATAATTTATGGAATGTATAAAGCAGTCAAAATTCTAGCCAGTAAAATAGAAAAATAAAAATGTAACTGATTATTTTTCAAAAAGAAACTGAGTTTTCATTATGAGATCCCTTACATTTATGTGAATATACTGTGGCTTTTTTAATTTTCATTTTTACATTATAATTTTTAGTAAGTATATTAGAAAACTATGTCTATACATCAACCACTATTGTAAAGTTGTCTAGTTTTTAATATTCTTATGTTAATAAATAATTATTTATTTATTTATTTGTGTGTGTGTGTGTGTGTGCATGCACTGATGGAGATCAAACCCAAGATCTTGCACAAGCATGGCAGGTGTTTCACTGTTTTGCCACAACCCATATACAAATGTATGTTTTTAATCATGGTGTTCTCTCTCTCTCTCTCTCTCTCTCTCTCTCTCTCTCTCTCTCTCTCTCTCTCTCTCTCTCTCCAAAACCCATGTACAAACATATATTTTTAATCTTGGTTGCCTATCTCTCTCTCTCTCTCTTTCTCTCTCTCCTTTTTTCTCTCTCTCCATTTCTGTCTTTGTCTCTCTCTCTCTCTCTCCCTTAATTTTTAGCTTTCTCTCACTCTCTCTGTTTTGCATTTTTAGAAACAGAGGGCACGTTGTGGTCATATACCAATGAATTACATCCCTAATCCTTTTGATTATTTTTTATAATGGCAGACAGTTTTTCTAAGTGTATTAGGCTGGCCTCCAATTTATAATCCTCCTGCCTCAGCCCTCAGTCTTGGGATTACAGGTATGTCTTGCAATATCTGTCTCTTTTTGAAAGGATATCTAATGCCAATTGTTAACTTTGTATTATAAACATTTCTTATTGCTAAAATTAACATTTATTATGTTCTAATGAACATTCTGCTAATAATCTATTGATTGTTGTTGCTGTTTTATGAGTGAATAAGTATTTACTGTCTTCTAATACTTCACACATATGCTTTCTTGTATTGCCTATTTATTTTATATAGAATATAAACTTGATCTCCCTGCTGATTAGTGTTCTCAGTCTCACACACTCCTCAGTTCTCTGGGTTCCTCAGCCTCCTCAATCCCGCTTTAAGTTAAGTGTCAGCAATCTTCTTATCTATGCTTGTGCATATGTTCTGGGTCTTATTCTAACATAGCAAGGCACAGGTCTGTGTTAAATCAAACAAAAATCATCTATATCTCATGGCCATGTTTTCAGACAGAAGAAACTATGCATAGGGACAGTCAGATTTATGAAAAAGGAGTCACAAGGCATTTACTAAAAGACAAAATGAAAACTGAGAAATAAGTTCCTGAGGATAAAGTTCCCTGATGTTATTTACACATATATGAGTAATACACAATTTATCATACATCTGTAAAACTGGCAATTTTGGAAGCTGAGGCCAGAGGATTACAAATATAAAGCCAGCTAAGCAAGGTCATTCTCTTTCCAATTGTGCTCTTTTAAAATCTAATAACTCTAGGGGGGCAGTGGAACACTATTGTAATTAAATAAATGTTGAAGGTTGAGTCAGGAGGATTGCAAGTTGGAGTCCAACTTCAACAACTTAGTAATGTCCTATGCAACATAGAGAGACCATGTCTTAAAATTGAAAATACTCAGGCTGTGACTCATTGGTACAGTGTAAATGGGGTCAATCACCAAAACCCCTAAAATAACTAATACCTGAAATTTATTAAAAATGAATTAATTTTCTAATAGTTCTTTAAATTACAAAATTAGCACTTAGTTCTTAGGTGAAAAAAATCTGCACTAAATGTTGGTTAGCCTCAATTTTAATTTCTACTTGAAGGAGATGAATTAAATTTGCAAATGAAAGGTACATGATATATATTGTAAATAACTGAAGAATTATAATCCCCTGAGACCAGGATATATACATTACTTTTAGTTCATTATCCAGATTAATGAAGCCTAATTATTATAATAGTATGGGTTTAATAACCAGTGTTATATATATATATTATATATACATGCTTTGTGGATGGACTTTTATTCATTTATTTATGTATATGTGATGCTGAGAATTGAACCTAGTACCTCACTTGCTCAGCAAACACCAGGCATGATGGTGTACATCTATAATTTTAGTAAGTTGTGATGGTGAGGCCAACCAATAAGAACAAGACTCCTTGTTATGATGGTGAATTTCTGTAATAAGAAGTAGCTCAGAAGGCAAAAGCAGGTAATTCTCAAGGTTAAAGGCAACCACAGAAATTTAACAACAAAAAAAAGTTTTTGAACTAACTCAGTGGTTAAGTTTCTCTGGGTTTTATTACTGATACTAATGAAAGTACAAAACAAATTGGACAACATAAGCAGACATGATTTTGCTCAATTATAAAGCACTGATAGATTTGATCCCCATTACAAAGAAAAATAAAAATAAGAAGAATAAAATAAAGAGCCACATATTTACTTATGTCAACTCCAGAATACAATTAAAAAATAACCAATTAATTAAATAATTAATTAATTAATCAGTGCCTTAGTTAAGTTGGTGGGCTTACAGAATTCAGAACAGAGCATTGCTCCTACATATTCACTAAGAAAAAACCTGGATTAAATGAAATTGAATGATAGTTTCTCCTCAGCCCATATGAGGGCTGATTTCCACTGGTGAATAACTAATGTGGCACTAAGTACATGGCAGACTAGAAGATACACATCCTGAGGCCTTTGGTTGAATTCTAAAAAAAAAGTGTAAATTAGTAGAAATTAAACCAGGATTTTTATACAAAGCCAAATGTGTATGTGTGTGTGTGTGTGTGTGATGAATAAAAATATTAAACACTAACATCTGAGACACTCTCTATTTTTCACATGTTTTTCTTTAGAAACCCCAAAATATGTGTCAAATAATATAAAGAAGAATACTTAGAATGCTTTCCACATAGTGTGAGTTTTTTTTTTTAATTTTTGAGGTACTAGAGACATATTCTAAATATGCAGTTTTATACGTTGCTTTCAATATCCATTAAGAAAGTAGAAAATGTTTATTTTTATTGCCTTTTATACTTTTCTTTGTACCTTTATTTGTCTATTTTATTGAGCTACATTTCTGGACCAGAAATTATAAATAGATTTTTTTTTCCTGTTCATTAGTTCTGCTGGGCCAAACGTTCATGTATATCATCAAGCTTTCATGCTAAAGGTCTCTCAAAAGATCATATTTTAAAGAATGTACACTGAGTAAATTATGAGCTGTTTCTAATGGACACATTGTGGTAACATATTAATTACTAAAACAACTCAAAATCGCCTATGAAGTTGGCACACTACTATGTTCTTTATAGGCTTATCAGATGTGATGATAACCTGAATAAATACAATTAAATGATTCTATTTTGAATAAATCTAAACTTTGTCTTTGGCTTACTGATCATAAAATGACAAATTTGAGTACAAAAACTAAAATGTCTGTCTGAAACTAGCTACATTAGGGTCATATAAGATTGAAGAAATATAAGCTTATTTATTTTTAGTTACAAGATAGCTATAAAAATATTAAATGCTGAAAAAAATATTAAATTTTTGTAGTTACAAGATAGCTACAAAAATATTAAATTATATATTATGTTAGTACCAATAATATGACACTAACATGTATATATATATTTAATTTAGTAAGTATAACAGAAAAATTAAAGAGAAACATTACCCCCATAAAAAAATTACTACTACTATAATAGTTTAATATAATGAATGGAAATATATTTCTGTAAGTGCAACATAGTTGTATTTGCAAGTTTAAAATGACATCAAATTAAAACATACAAGATCTAGCTGGGTAAAATGGCTTAAGCCTATAATCCCAGTAGCTCTGGAGACTGAGGATGGAGGATTTCAATTTCAAAGCTATGCTCAGCAACAAGGCACTAAGCAAATCTGTGAGGCCCTGACACTGAATAAAATACAAAATAGGTCAGGGTATGAGGCTCAGTACTCCAGTACCACTGAGTTTAGTTTCTAGTTATCCCCACCACCAATCAGAGACTTTGATGGGAAACTTTGAAGAAATTAATATCAGTGAGGTAGAAAATTAGAGAATGGGACTATAAAATTAAGCAAATTACATTCTCTTGATGAAACAAATGATAGGAAACTAGCCAACAAATTGACCAAGTTTAAATTGAGTAGGTTAAAAAGGTGAAAATGTAACAGCCAATCTCCAAAACATAAAATAAGAATGATCAGAATATATATAATAGTAGAAAACCTCGTTTTGTGAAAATCAGTGTTTTTAGTTCCAAATAATACAATGTATCCCTATTAGACTCATGAGAAAATAATAGTTAAGATAGAAGTTATTAGAAGTAACTAAAAGCAAAGAGAACATGTGAGTGTCTAACATGAAAAGAATAGTTTATTAAAGAACACCAATAAGATACATCACAAAGTAACTGGCATTTCTCCCTCTCCCTCTCCTAGTGCTAGGGATTGAACCCAGGAATTGTGCATGCAAGGCAAGCACTCTACCAACTGAGCTATACCCAGCCCTGGAAACTGGTACTGAAAAATGAATCACAAATACACTTACATACTATTCAAAAATTTAATGCTGCTTCTTCAACCTGTTTCTGACACTCTTAAAAGGCAAGAAAGTTTCAATCATGTTTTATAGCAACTTTGTTCAATGTTCTCTTAATTACTACTTAATGCTGATCACATTATCATGATGGAAATTTGAATACATATATTTAATTTGCAGTAATTCCTGATTTTAGTATGGCTAAAAAAAGAATTAAGTCAATTATTAAAATGAAATTACCAGAAATTATTTTTATAATTATGGATTATTTAAATACAAGACTTTCACAGTGTGAGTGATGGTGAGTATATGAATTTTTATCAAAGTGATGAAATAGCCATACTTCCTATAAAAGTCTAAGAGAAATCTATTCCTTGCATTTTCTCAAATCTCGTAGCTTCTAGTATTCTTTAGCTTGTGACCACAAATTCTTCTCTTCTGAGTTGTTGGAGTACTCAAAACACAAAAGTTAGGCAAACTTTCTCACAGGGAAGATGATAGTAACGTAGCAGGTAAATACTCTCAATTCCCACAGGGTCTGAGAACCGTATTATATGATATGGAAGACCCTCCAATAGACTATTCCAAACATTGTTTGCAAAGATAGAAAAAAGTCAGTTCATTGAACAAAATGAGTGAAGTGGGTTTGTGCCTCTGCAAATGATAATAGTTGTAAAAGAGCAACAAAAGTAAGTTCATAACTGGGCATTACAAGACATAGCTGACAAAATCCTGAAAACAAAACAAAACAAAACAAAACAACAAAAATTCAGAAAGCACTTTACCCAGCTAAGCTTATTTGAGAGAATCAAATTCAGATGAACAGCAGAGGAAAGAGGCATATCCAAAGGGATATAACAGTATCTATTTTTATTAAATTTTATTATTATTCCCCAAATTATAGAGTTCTGTATCACCTCAATTACTACTTTCTTCATCTTTTATGTGTTATCATTACCTTGTACATACAACTCATGTACACTGAATTTACCTCTGCATTTATGAGCTCATCATTTAACTTTTTCTCTGTTTAACTGTATATGTATGTTTATATTTTTATCCCACATTTCCAGGATTCTGCCATTAAAATTTCTTTGATACCACCTCCATGAAATTCATTTTTGTCATTTCAGTTCAGTACATCTAAATGTTCTATTCCATGTAGTTGGGAATGATGGGGCTATTGAAGGTCTTTCTTAATTTACTAATTATCAACTAGAGTTAAATATCAACCTTGGTGCCGCCAGAGGATTTAATTCTCATTCACCTTTCTTATACATAGTGTTTTATTTTTTATGCAAGCACCAGTAACTGTATTTAAAAGGTGAGTAGAAGATTATAATATGGACATGGTGCTTTAGAGGTCCCTAAATCTCTAGGGTGGTGGTTCTGACACCACCTTACCAATGAAGCCTCTTGATTGCATTCCACATCGGACACTGGTACTATGCTTCCACTGAAAGTGATTCATTAGTTATGAATATTGTTCTTTTTCTGTTCTCAATACTCTTGAAATGTGGGGATTTGTGATTGGTTTAGAATCATATTTTTCAACACACTTATCATAGACCCATTTGATAACAAGAGACACACATATCTAAGAAGAAGAAAGAAGAGAAAGAAGACCATTTATCAATCCTAAAGAGGTAACAGAATAAACTCTGGGAATAAAATAGTAGTCATCTTATAAATTTGTTTCAAAAAATATTTTAGATGGTAATATATTTCTGCATTAGAAAAGAGTGACGTAAATGCAATTTCAATTATTAGAGTTGTGACTGATTTTTTAAAGAGAATATCAAAAGCTGTATGCAGTGGTGCATCCCTATAATTCTGGAGTCTTCTGAGGCTATAGGTGAAAGATCACTAGTTCAAAGGCAGCAACCTCAGCAACTTAGTGAGGCTCTAAGACACTCCCGAAAACCTTTTTTCCATACAAAATATTTTATAAAGGGCTGAGGATGTTTCTTAGCAGAAAAGAATTTTTGGGTTCAATCTGTAATATTAAAGAGAGAGAGAGAGAGAGAGAGAGAGAGAGAGAGAGAGAGAGAGAGAGAGAGGTGTGGGGTGATAATCAGTGAAACTTTCAGGGTAAAGGATTTAAAGAATTTTAAAACAATAGTGAGATTGTTGATGAAAACCCATCTACATTTATTAAATGTTGAATTCAGAAATTAGTATGCTCTCAAATATATACAAGTGAGACAGGAGTCCTATTTTAGGTGTAAATAGGAACAAAGAGGAGATTTGACACAGCTTTTAATTGACCCAGATGCCCACTTTAGTTTGTGATTGGAATTATGCTCATGAGATAGATCCTTAAGCTGTTTAAAATAATGTATTTTATCAAGTATTTATAAAACAAGATTAAGATCTAATATAAATCAGGCTTGCAAGGGGGAAATTGTTCAAATAATAAGTATATACATAAACACATAAACCAATATTAGATAAGTTAAAATTCAGGATATTTATGCCATTATGTAATCACTAGGAATGTAAAAACGATGACAAGAAAAAAGTGAGTAAATAAAGAAACAAATAAATAATTGAATGAATAACTAAAAAGTACAAAGATGTAAAGTGACTGAAATTGTAAAAGAGAGCTTGTAACCTTGAAAAAGTGTAAAGGTACTTCGATATGGTATTCTACTACTTACTGAGGCATAACTTATGAACTGTCAATCCCACTTCTAGATGGGAAAAGTTAAAAACAGAACCCACTCACCTGACTCTCTTACTTGGGTATAGTGCAAAAGTTACCTTTTTCCTTCTCCCCAAATTTTATTGCTGCTTCCAAGAACACTACCCCTGTAACCTCATAATGCCATTGTAGACTTGTTGCATCTGAACCCTTCTGCTGCTCAAGTTTTTTTTTTTCATTGATCTTTTTCTCCCTACCCTCATATATTCCACAATTTTTAATGTGTTTATTTTCAGTTGTAGTTGAACACAATATCTTTATTTTATTTATTTATTTTTATGTGGTGCTGATGATCAAACACAGGGCCTCTTATGTGCTAGGTCAAAAATGTAGAGCTGAGCCAAAAACACAGCCCCTCCACCAATACTTTAAAAAAATAATAATAATGTCACCTACATACTTAGCATCCACTAGTCTTTTATTCTGCTCCATTTATTTTCTGCTTTGTGCATGAATAATTTTGAGATTTTTTTCCATTCAGACATCAATAGTCCAGAGGGCTCAGAATTGGGGGTAAATTATACAGAATATTAGAGGTCAATTACACAACATTAAAACTTTATATAGTGGAATGCACCTAAATCTGAAGATAAAAAGAAAATCTACAGACTTCACTAGTTAAAATAAAACATCTAAAATTCATGAAAATGAATAATTTTTAAAAGACAATTTCATAAAAAGGAGAGTAAATGGCAGAATATACTAAGCAAAAGCAAAATTTTCACAACACAAAAAATGTACATCTGTGTAGAGTGACATGTGTGGGTGCTTCCAAAAGACAAATTAAATTGAAAGAGATATGATTAATTTGAGATGTAGCAATAAAATATTAATTGTATATAAAAGTAATATATATGTACCTGTACCAAATATGCCTCATTTAATAATAGGTATACATTGCAAAAAAAGAACTTTAAAATTTTAACTTTTTTTTTAATTTATTTTATTTATTTTTATATGTCATAGAGAATACTGACATCTAGAATTTTGTATTGCCAAATGTTCAGGCTACATATTATATTTACTTCAAGCACATCACTGAACAAGATGAATTTTACCACACATTGTTGTACAATATGAACTTATAGAAATAATTAGATACCTTATAATAAAATGAATAAATAGATGTGTGTAAGTAACACAGAACCTTTATTAAGAAAAAGAAAATGAAACAAAACAAAACAAACAACAAGAAACTTGGAATTTAGAGAAAGTTTGCAGTGCATTGCAGAAATAGAAATATGACATTCTTTCCAAAAAAATCATTGGGACAAGAAATTATTTGGGGGAAAAACTATATTATATGCTTTATTAATACCAGAAGAAACTCATTTTCAGAAGTATAATACACTTCAATATAAAAATAAAATATATCTGTGGATGGTATTACACAAATAATCTCAATGACTTGGGAGGTAGAAGCTGAAGAACCAAAAGTTCAAAGAAAGCCTCGTCAACACAGGAAGGCCATGACCAGCATGAGGAAGTTTCTGTCTCAAAATAAAATATTGAATGGCCTGGGTATGTGGCTGTGGCTTAAGGGTATACCACCCCTAGATTCAATAACCCATATATATATCTGCAAAAGTTACTATAACAAGGAATTTATGCTAGGTGTGGTGGCACATGCCTGCAATCCCAAAACTCTGAAGACTGAAGCAGGAGGATTGTGAGTTCAATGTCAGCCACAACAAAAATAGTCACTAAATAGCCCAGTGAGACTGTCACTATATAAAATTTTAAATAATCCTAGGAATATGATTCATTTGTCAGTTGCCCCTGCATTCAATCCCCAGCATGAATAAAAGGGATTTATATTGAAATTGTCATAGTACTTGCCTCTAATGCCATCTATTTGGAAGACTAAGGCAGAAAGGTTAAAATTTCAAGGTTAGCTTGGCCACTTGCCAACAACCTGTCTCTATATAAATAGATTTTTAATTTTTTGAGTTCTTTGTATACTCTGGATATTAGGGCTCTATCTGAAGTGTGAGGAGTAAAAATTTGTTCCCATGATGTAGGCTCCCTATTTACCTCTCTTATTGTTTCTCTTGCTGAGAGAAAAAATTAAACAATAAGATAACAAATAACCCAATCAACAAATGGGCAAAGGACCTGAACAGACACTTCTCAGAGGAGGATATACAATCAATCAACAAGTACATGAAAAAATGCTCACCATCTCTAGCAGTCAGAGAAATGCAAATCAAAACCACCCTAAGATACCATCTCACTCCAGTATGATTGACAGCCATTATGAAGACAAACAAAAACAAGTGCTGGCAAGGATGTGGGGAAAAGGGTACTCTTCTACATTGCTGGTTGGACTGCAAATTGGTGCGGCCAATTGGAAAGCAGTATGGAGATTCCTGGGAAAGCTAGGAATGGAACCACCATTTAACCCAGCTATTGCCCTTATCAGACTATTTCCTGAAGACCTTAAAAGAGCGTACTACAAAAATACTGCCACATCCATGTTCATAGCAACACAATTCACAATAGCTAGACTTTGGAACCAACCGAGATGCCCTTCAATAGACGAATGGATAAAAAAAAAATGTGGCATTTATAAACAACGGAGTATTACGCAGCACTAAAAAAAGACAAAATCATGGAATTTGCAGGGAAATGGATGGCATTAGAGCAGATTATGCTATGTGAAGCAAGCCAATCTCTAAAAAACAAATGCCAAATGTCTTCTTTAATATAATGAGAGCAACTAAGAACAGAGCAGGGAGGAAGAGCAGGAGGATAAGATTAACATTAAACAGAGACAATGAGGTGGAAGGGAAAGGGAGAGAAAAGGGAAATTGCATGGAAATAGAAGGAGACCCTCATGTTTATACAAAATTACATATAAGAGGTTGTGTGGAGAATGGAAAAAAATAAGGAGAGAAATGAATTACAGTAGATGGGGTAGAGAGAGAAGATGGAAGGGGAGGGGAGGAGGGATAGTAGAGGTTAGGAAAGGTAGCAGAATACAAGAGTTACTAAGATGGCATTATGTAAAAATGTGGATGTGTAACCGATGTGATTCTGCAATCTGTATTTGGGGTAAAAGTGGGAGTTCATAACCCACTTGAATCTAATGTATGAAATATGATATGTCAAGAGCTTTGTAATGTTTTGAACAACCAATAAAAAAAAGAAAATAAAAAAATATAAAAATAAATAGATTTTTTAAAAATGCCTGGGGATGTTGATGAGTGTAATGGCAACTTTGGTTTAAATCGTAAGAACCACAAAACAGAGCAGTTATTTATTTTCAGAAAGTTACGTACTTATGTTAAAAATTATAAATTGGGCAACATTAAGAAATAAACTTTTTTTGTTCAGTGGTACAAAGATGGGCTGGAGTTCTGGATCAGTGGCAGATCACTCACCTGGCACATATGAGACCCTCGGTTCCATCCTCAGCACCACATAAAAATAAATAGCATAAGGGTATTTTTTCCAGCCACAACTAAGAGTCTCTACAAAAGAGTTCAATGTAGATAAATTTTCAATTTCAATGTTGCCCTGTTTTAATTGGCCAATGGCTGGGATGAAATCAGCACTCCAGGTACTTTACACCCACTTTCTAGTTTCTCACAAACATGTATCCAGTAGAGTAGTTTGTAAAAAAAAAAAAACAAAAAAAATGTAAACAAGACCTCTTTGCCTGGAGCTGGTGCTTCACACATCTGTTTACATTTCTAAGATAAGAGAAGTTACCAATTTGGCTCCCTAGTAATAGCAGGCAGGAGAAGCAAAGAAAGGGGAGAAGAATCTCTCCCCTTCTCAGGTGCAATCCTTAAAGGGTTAACTTGCTGAGAAAAGTGAAAGAAAAAAAAACTGCTTTTATGTGAACTTCTGCATACTGTGAGCTTCTGAGCACTCCACTTATATGCTGGGTATAGAACTTTGAAGCTACCCAAACTTGGAGTTAAGGTGTTTGATTGAGTATACGAAAAGCTATGCCCTCTGAACCTGGCTGTAGCCAAAGAAAACTGTTTCCTGTTATCTCCCATGACTTGCATCATTTGTCCCCACAACATAATTTTATTCAGTTTAATTGACAGAACAAAATATTGCATAAGTATTATATACAGGTGATATCTGTGTAACACATTATATAGAGAGAGGCTTTTAAGGAAAATATGTGCAATTTATCACAAAACAAAAATTTACAGAGGACATAAAATGTTCCACTGTATACACCATGTGTGTAAATAAAACTCATAATTACAAAGAAAACCATTTATCTCAGTTTAATGTATAATATTTTCCCATTAAAATTTTAGTATGCATTAATTGTTCTTTTGAAATTTATGTAGAAATAAATATGTAAAATAGCCAAAAACCTTCTATTTTTAAGACCAAATAAAGTTGCTATTGTTTTGTGACATTAATGTATACTATGAAACTGTATTGCAATAATACAAACAAATGAATCATAAATTATCCAAATCTGAATCCACAAATATGTCAGTTTTTTGCATTGTTAAGAGCAATAGGAAGACCTAAATAAAAACTATCAATATGAAAAATAATATTAGACATGAATAGTAAAATTATCCAATATGAAGTTGGAATTTGGGACAAGTAGCACAATTTACAAGTAGAGTGTGTGTGTGCAGAAATTGCAAGGTACTTGGTTCCAAACTTAGAAACACAATTTATAAAAGGCATATGTTAATGGGGGATGATGTTAAAAATAAGGCAGAATATTAAAATTCTAGAGTTTTCCTCCATTTAAAAATATAATTAATAAAAAGCTACTCATGTTCTGAGTGTCTCTTTCACAAAGTTATAAATGAATAGAGAGACTGAAATACATTCAGCAATTTAGAAAATATTTACCTTAAATCAGAATGAAAATCTGGGGTACACTGAGTATTAGCCCAGTCTTGAGCAAATTAACCGCATATGAGAACAAATCCCCAATGGCCACTATCACCCACAGTAAACAGAAGTGTGGAAATAGTGATACAGAAGTGTCTAAGCCACAGAATGTATGGTGATTTCTAGGGGCAATGAAAGCCTCTGCAGTGTTTTATCAACTGGGATCAAGGCCAAATATCAAAGTTGTTATTTATCTCAAGAAAACATTTGCCAACATATTTTCCCAATTGCTGTTGCTTTCAGATGATATTCTCCCTAGATTTTATTGTGGATATAATAGGAGAAAATACAATAAACCCCCTGGTATCCTGAGTAAAATTCTAGCAGTTCATGAGCCCAGCCCCAACCCTGCTAACTCCAGTAATAAAGCCTGAACTACCAATTGCTCCTAGGAGGAGTTTGCTTGTGTACTAAATTTCTAAACTTAAACATCTTTTGTTCAAGTTACTATGTTTTGAACTTCTCAGCTCTGGAAGCAAAAGAGACTGAGAATGTGCAAGTCTACATAGACTGAAAACCAATAAATTACATTGTATTTCTCTCACCTTTATGGACTATGATAACAAATATGAGAAATCAGAAACCACAAATCTGTTTATTCAAATAAATCTTTACAGAACACTTCTACACTGGCTACTTCACATAAACTTGCCTCAAGAATTAAATGTATGAATTCAATCAATTTTATGTGCCCTCTGCAGTGCCCCTAAAATGGCTTTAGGTAAAATCTGAGAGCCAAGGGAGGTGGCAGAGGACTGTAATCCCAGAGGTTTATAATTGTGACTTGAAAGACACTCTTGGCTTCTTAGCAAGCCTCTAAGTAACTTAGTTAGACATTGTCTTAATATAAAACATAAAAAGGACTGGGGATTTGGCTTTGTGGTTTGCACTCCTGGGTTTATCTCCCAGTGCAAAACCAACTAAGGTGAACAATTTCTGAAAGATTACAATTATGCCAGTGTACATATACATGTAAAAATATTAGTGAAAATTAATATAGTTTTTGAAAACAGTGTTCAAAAGCTCAAGATAAAAATGACATATAATCCACTAATAATAATTTTGGGTAGAAAAGCAAGGCTGCATATGCCTATACTCCAGTGTACAGCAAGAGAGAATCTCAAGCTTAAGAACAGTCTCGGCAATTTGGCAAGGTTGTAACCAAATGAGATGCTGTCTCAAAAAAAGGGAAACAGGTTAGTGTATAGCACAGTGACAAAGTGCCCATGGGTTAATCTATAGTGACCAAACTAATAATAATAATAATAATAAATAATAATAATAATAATAATAGTAATAATATTAAAAAATCTGGCTAAAAAATGCCATATAATCCAGTAATAATATTTCTGGGTATACATCTAAATGAATTGGAAAACTTTTCTCAAAGAAATAACAGCAGTTCCATTTTTATTGTAGCTTTATTCACAGTATCTAATCAAAAATAAATAAAATGCCAGCCAAGCATGGTGGGCATGTTTTACATAGACATTAACCAGTAGCTTTAATACTTTTTCCATATCTGTTTGGATTGAATTAATAACCCAGAAATCAGTAAAGAAAAGAATCTAATTTTATCTCCAACTGTGGTTTCAGATATCACAGTGTGTGAGTTAAGATTCCCCTTTAATGAATTGGAAAACTTTTCTCAAAGAAATAACAGCAGTTCCATTTTTATTGTAGCTTTATTCACAGTATCTAATCAAAAATAAATAAAATGCCAGCCAAGCATGGTGGGCATGTTTTACATAGACATTAACCAGTAGCTTCTACTAAATACCTCTAATACCTCTAATACCTCTAATCCCAGGGGCTTGGGAGTTTGAGGGAGAGGATGGAGAGTTCAAAGCAGCCTCAGCAATGGTAAGGCACTAAGCAACTCTTTCCAAAGAAAATGTAAAATAGGGCTGGAGATGAGGTTAAGTGGTGGAGTGCCTCTGAGTTTAATTTCTAGTATGCACCCCCCCCAAAAAATATCTTTTTAGATGAAAGGAACATCAAAAGATTCATTCCAGCTTCATAGCACTGAACTACTCCCCTTAGATGCTACACTTATAGTTCAAACTGATCTCTAGAAGACAAGACTCAGATAATGATATTTTCTAAATAGGCTAAGAGACATTGATATCTGTGGACACCTTATGTCAGACTGTTCTAAAACTAAGGACTTGGCAAATATGGAAGGTTTGAATGAGAACACAACACAGAGTTAAGTTCTTTAAAGGGGAATCTTAACTCACACACTGTGATATCTGAAACCACAGTTGGAGATAAAATTAGATTCTTTTCTTTACTGATTTCTGGGTTATTAATTCAATCCAAACAGATATGGAAAAAGTATTAAAGCTACTGGTTAATGTCTATGTAAAACAGGTTATTAAAAATGTATCAGGTTAGGACTGGGGTTTCAGCTCAGTAACAGAGTGCTTGCCTAGCATGTTGAGTCACTGGGTTCAATCCTCAGATCCACATATCAATAAGTAAAATCAAAGTCCATTGATAAATATTTTTTTTAAATGTACCAGGTTTCTCACATGGCTTTTGATGTTCAGATTCACTATGTAATCTAGCCCTTGTGATTAAACTTCCTTATAGTTTAAATCAAGTCCAGTCCCATCTTTATTTTCCTCCACACTAGGACAAAGATGTTTGCTGGAAATGTTTGGAATGCTTCTACAGGTCATTTTAATAAAGTGGTCTTACATATATGGAGTAAAAAACATCAATTAAGGTCCCATTACATTTTTTAAAAGTCTTTCATTGGGACTGTGAGGATGGCCTTAGCCCTGAGCTTAAACAACTCCATTTTAAAAACTCCAGTTTGAAACATGCAGTCACACCAGGCACACCCAAAGAGTCCTCCAGTATGGCCTAAAAAAAAAAAAAAAAAAAAAGTTACTTCCCCTTAACCTGATAAAGAGAGTGAAATATCTGGCAGGCTATATTTGCCTGATAACAGAGAAAGACAAGAAAATCAGAGTGGAGACCACAAGACCACAAGTTTCTGACCCCAGGGTAAATAATGTCATGGAGAAATCCCATGATAGATAATAAGAATTGAAAGAGAGGTTAAAAGCCTTCAAATTTAGTATAAATAATAGAGCTAATGAGCAGGGATTTAGCCAGCAGAAACTAGGATGCACTCAAGCTGAGAGCTTGATGAGGACCTGACATACCATCACTTGTCATTGATCTTCTGATCCTATGCATGATTTTCTCATCTCTCAAACTCTACCACTTCATCTGAATTTTGGTGAAAGCCACAACTTCTCCAAAGGTTCTCTCCTCAACATGCTGTCCACTCCAAGCCAGGAGAAGCCTGCTTGGTTCTGGATCTGGTCACCATGGTCTGAGTGAGTGTGCATCTGCTGGACTAAAAGCCTAAGGCTTAATAATTTTGTTATGACATTTAAACTTAGTACACAGAGGGAATGTCTATCACTAGCCTGTCATGATTAAGTGACTTTTTCAGTGTTTAGAATTAATCTAGAATTCTTAGCAGTAAATTAATCAACCTATTTTTTTTTGCTGGGAATGAATTATGTCTACTGCAGGGCCAAGCATTCAGGATTGTTATTTTCTTGAATAAGAACCTATAGAGTATAAATACATTTGTAAAGGTCTGGCGAATCGTCAGAGGGAGAGACCACCCAAGAGACTGACTCCATGCAATTGGAAAAAGGGGATATTTATTGGGGATCCATTCCAGCGGGCTGGGACTCTGTGCTCACTCAAGGAGGGAGAGCAGCTCAGAGCCCAGAGCAAAGGTCAAGCAGAGCTTAAGTACACTTTTTGGAGAGGGCAGGTGGGCTTTGCATACATCAGAACAAATCATCATGAGGCGTGGGGAAATTGAACAACAACTCTGAGACGTGATTGGCAAATTTATTGGTGAGAACAGCTCGGGCAGGGGTGATTGGTCATTCCTGGGGGGGGGGTGTACACATTCAAACTTATTGGTTCAGGCCCTGTGACAAACTGCACAGGAACCTAGGCTAAATGGCTAGTAGGGTGTTGTCTTAACTATCTCAGGAATCTGGGTGTAACAGAGGAACTCAATAATACCTAATCTTTTCATTTTAATTCAAGCCTTCCAGCTTAGAAACTTTACCCTTTCACATTGAGCAATTTGAGTGAATAAAGCATTGAAAGGGGCAGAAGAATTTGAACATTTTTTATTTCTCTCCTTTACTGCATATGTTGCAATTTTGCCCCTGGCGACTGGGACACATTGACTATATTATTTTATTAAGAAAAATGTCATCATTTTTAATGTCATCTTATTTTTTTCTGCTTTTTTCTTATGTGAAAGTCCCACAAGGATAAAGCAAAATCTTTTATAATTGCCATCCAGTTCTTGGAGAAAAAAAAATACAAATAAAGCATCCCTTTAAAACAAAACATGGGAAAAAATAATTATGTTGAAACTAAAGTTTTGAGATGAAACTAAATTTCCCATTTAACCAATTTTCTCTGGGATCTTGTCTCACAAGTTTTGAAGAATAAAATCTATGGACACTCCGTGAAGGTAATAGTAAAAAGAATAGGATTTATTTTAGCAAGAAGAAATACAATTCCCAAAATGTGGAAGAGGGCGTGATAGCACAAGAACCCATTTTTTCTGTGTCAGGTTCGAAGTTTAAATATGTTTTTTGGCAGAGCATTGGTTAAAATCTATTTAAAATGGGTATTGAAAAAGACATTCTTATTACCAACTAGGCTGAAGTTTGTCCTTTTGGTATCCCATCCTCCTTCCAGTGACTTCCAATTGGGTTCACCCCAAGGACAAAGAATTTGGTTGAAGGTATTCCCACAAGTGAATCTCAAAAGTTCTTTCAATTTTAATAGGCCTTAATGGTGCTCATTAACATATCTATCCATTAACCTTCAGGTGTGGTTAAATAAGATGTCCATTGTCATTTACTATCTATTTTATTTTATTTTATTTTTTCTCAATCAAGTTGAGCAAGAAACCTGCTTTTGAGAATTTAAAGAGAGCTGGAAATTTTGGATTTAATCTCAGACCTATAAATAGCTAAACTATCAGATAGCCATTCAGGATTTGAGTTACTTCTTAGACTACATTTAAAAAGCTCAGCAGGCATGAGGATGCTGAGTTCAAAACCAGCTTGAGCAAATTAGTGAGGTTCTAAGAAACTCAGAGAGACCTTGTCTCTACATAAATATATAGAAAAAGGTTGAGAATGTGGGTCAGTAGAAAAACACCCCTGGGAATAATTCATGGTGTAAAATAAATAAACATGTATACAACAACAATAAACACTTAGGAGGAACAAGAACAGGGGTCCCTAAAAAAGCCACAGCTTCTCTCACACAGGAACACAACTAATGAAGTTGGGGTCTTCTTCTGATGACTATCCCAGTCTTCACCACATATTCTGGGGACATGCTGAGATAATGGCACACAGATGCCCACATAGGAATTCAGGAAGGCCCTGAAAATACCATACAATTATGGAACAAAAGACTTGAGGTCTCAAATACTGATCTAAGCTCCACTAGTCAGATAAAACTAAAGGCCAAGCTGCCAAGGAGAGACCTTCTACCCACCAGACTCTGGAGACAATTATGAGGAGTTTCCAGCCACCATTGCCAATCCCACTGGCTTCAAACAGCCTCCCTACTCAGTCTCAAAATAAGAACACACACTTACCATTTCCTGGATTTCAGGATGCTTAGTGTTCCCCTTATATTTTTTTCAGCTCCAGTGTAGCACAGAAACCTGAAAGCATAGAAATGGATTCAATGAATGGCAGACTCCAAAATAAAAGGAATAGAACACTGTGGAAGTCTGCCCCCTCATCACTGGCTGTGTCTTGATTGGACAGTTCTCACCCAAGAGACAGATTGGAAAGGGCTTCAGGAACTTCCTCCAAAATTGAGGCTGGTAGTGACACCACTGGTAACTGGTGACAAGTCTTACTTTCCCACATGTTGAAGTTTGAACATTAGAGAAGCATGTTCAGGCAAGCATACAAAGCAGGGTTTATTTAGAAAAGAGTAACATAGACTTCTCCCACAAGGGAGAAGTGGGACGGAAAGGGTAAAGTTTCTAAGCTGGAAAGCCTGAATTAAAATGTAAAAGATTAGGTATTATTAAATTCCTCTGTTACACCCAGATTCCTGAGATAGTTAAGACAATGCCCTACTGGCCATTTAGCCTAGGGCCCTCTGCAGTTTGTCACAGGGCCTTAACCAATCAGTTTGAATGACCAATCACCCCTGCCCGACCTGTTCCCACCAATGAATGTGCCAATCACATCTCAGAGTTGTTGTTCAATATTCCCACGCCTCATGATGATTTGTTCTGATGTATGCAAAGCCTCCTGCCCTCCTCAAAAAGTGTACTTAAGCTCTGCTTGAACCTCTCCTCAGGGCTCTGGGCCACTCTCTCTTCCTGAGTGAGCCTTGAGCCTCAGTGCGCTGAATTAGGATCCTCTTCAATAAACTCACTCCTGCCCATTGCATGAAGCTGGTCTCTTGTGGTCTCTTTCTCCAAGGATTCGCCAGATCCTTACAGGACATAGCTGGTATCAGGGTATCTCAAGAAGCAAGGTGTTCTGCCCTTTTTATATGTCCTAGGCTTCCTTTGTTCTCTTGCCTTTGCCCCCTTATCTTTCTCCTTCCTGAGGATATGTCTAGGCCTCAAAATGCTTGATGGGATGGCCTAAAGTTGGGAAATAGGTGGGTTTAAGGGGGGAGGGCAGGATGGAGTACAAGGACACATTAAAAATCTTATAGCTCTCTGTAGGGAGGGGAAATTCCTGGGGCAGGTTACCTTGGCAACACGTTGGAGCAGGGGCAGTTTCCTGATAATATCCCTCAGGGGATAGTCTCCAACTTTCCAAATTCACTCAAAATTGGCTTCCTAAATTTAACCTGATTTGATTTACATATCTACACTTTCTGTTTAATACAGTAGGCCTACTGTTTGAGTGATAGTGAATTTCATCCAGATCAGAATCAAATAAAAACACAAAGACAGGTTTTTGTTTGCTCTGTTTTTGTAGATCAAACACTGGGGATCCACAAGATGAAGGGGTGCATGCCTGTAATCCAAGCAACTGGAGAGACTGAGGCAGGAGGACAGTGAGTAAAAAGTAAGTCTCAGCAATGGCAAGGCACTAAGAACCTCACTGAGATTGTAAGGATCCAGCGAAGCGTTGGAGGAAGAGACCACACAAGAGACTGACTTCATGCAATTGGCAAAGGGGATTTATTAATTCAGTATGCTGAGGTTCCAGGCTCACTCAGGAAGATAGTGCAGCACAGAGCCCAGAGCAGAGGTCAAGCAGAGCTGAAGTACACTTTTTGGAGAGGGCGAGGGGGGGGGGCTTTGCATACATCAGAACAAATCATCATGAGGTGCAGGAAAATTGAACAACAACTCTGAGACATGATTAGTACATTCAGTGGCATTAATAGGCTAGGCATGGGTGATTGGTAACTTCTAAGCGGGGTACATATTCAAACTGATTGGATTTGGGGCCTGGTTGCCTACGTGCCAAGCTACTCAGAGCCCTTAGCTATTAAACAACCAGAGGATCAGGAGGAACATTTACTGGGCAGTTCGCATATTGTCCTAACAGCTACAGGGATTATAGGTTCTAGGGGTACCAGTTCCGATATTGTCCTAACATCTACAGGGATTATAGGTTCTGGGGGTAGCAGAGGAATTTTAACAATACCTAGTCTTTCACTTTCTTACCCAAGTTCTGCAGCTTGGAAACTTTACAATACCGGGTCTTTTACACTTTAACTCAGGCTTTGCAGCTTAGAATCAGCTTAGAAATTTTCCTTCACAAGATGACATGTTTAAATAAAATAGAAATAGGGCTGTGAATGTGGTCTCAGTGGTCATGTGCCCCTGAGTTCAATTGTCATTAGAAAAAAAAAAAAAAACTGGAGATCAGATCCATGGGTATTATTCACTACAAAGTCCCAGGACCACAGATGAAGAGACTGAAGGATAAATAGAAACATAGATAGAGTCCTGGAGAAGGGTCTCAAATTCTTCTCTGATGGCTTTTCAAGTAACTGATATTACAATATTACAGGCATGCCTCACAGCCTTGGAATCTTTTTATTTATTTAATTGTTTATTTATTTATTTGTTTGTTTGTTTGTTTTGCTGTGAATTGCATTAAATGCCTTAGGATAAAATTATTTCATGGCAGAGTTTCCTCTCAATATTTAGATCTAGCCCAGACAGAAGTGCATTTATATAAAAATTAAGTATCACAATTACTTTAAAATTTTATTTAATATTTCTGTTCTCTGGCCTTATAAGAAAGAGCTTGAGACTTCAACTCATAAGTAATTCCCTGAGGCAGCTTTGTCCCTACTCCTCTACAAAAAAAATGGGGCAAAAATAAAATTTCAAAGTTTCTAGTTTAATAAAATAAACAAGAGATGAACAGTGCCATGTCTCTAGATCTCTCAGTATTCCAGAACCTAGAGGATAAGGAATTAAAAATAAATTATTTGCGATTTTGCCTTGAGCATAATAATAGAATTATGATGTCTGTTTTTTCTTTGGTATGGGGTACTATTAGAATATTAGCACAAATCACAGGCATTATGTCTATATAGATTTTTTTTCTACAATTCAATACAGTTCATCAACAGAGTCAACTTCAAATTTAAATGAAGAATACTTTAATTATTATTTCCAGTGTCCAGCCCTAGCAGGAATCCAGGGGTCCTGAAGTATGAATGGCATTAGGTACTGAAAGATATGTGGCCTCAGCAAAAGAAGAGGAGACAGGATGACAGGCTGAAAGTTACAAGCAGCCTTCAGAAGGATCTGAGGCCCATAGAGGGGACTTTATTTTCATACCTTTTTTACAGGAATTTATTCATGTAGTTAAAATAGCATCAAAGCCCAAAACTTATTTCATTTACATAATTTTCAAGAGTTGCAATCTTTTCTGACATATATTAACTTCATAAGATATTGAACACATTGTTTAAAATATGTTCCTGTAACCTTTGCCAATCATGATTAAGCTTTTACATTTTCACTTCAATCACTAAGTACTAGACTATGCAACTTGACTACCTGTATCATGACCTATTATTAACTTTTAACACTAAAGCATACCTATTATTATTGGTAAGCTTTTTTGCTTCTGAACTAAAGTCTTAGTAATACACACTTAAAAAGAGTGAAAGCCTATTACTTAAAAGCCTACTACTCTGAACTGACTTTAAAATATATCTATATAAAATTTTACGTTATTTTGTTTTTCCAAACTAATTTTCTTTTTTTCACATGACCTATTTAACTGCTTTTTGAAAAAGTTTCTTTGGCCCTTCATCAAATTATGAATTCTTATCTCCTTATAATTTTTAATTAAAGAGCAGGCTCTGCACTTCAACTCATTTGCTATTACTATTAACTATGTGTTTCCTATTTTCATCATGAATTCCTGTGTAGGGCAAAGAAGGCTCTGTTAGTAAAAGGAATGTATGTTGGATAGGTTGTGGTTTTAGAATGAGGGGCTTAGTGTAAATTGTTAAGCTTTTCTCAGGAACCTTGATTTGCAATCTTTTCCCTGTGAATATCTTAAGAAATAACAGTATTGTTTGTATTGTCAGAGATACTAAAATATATCTAAAGACATATCTTATTTGTATCCTTAATCTCATTCTGGGAATTTTCCTGCAATCTCAGGACACATGTACTTTTATTATTGACTGTTGTATGCCCTATTATCTATCTCATGAGTATCATAAACAAAACACTAAAAATTACCCATGGTGGTGCAGCCCTGCCACAGAATCCACCACACTGTGACCCAGTCAGACAGGAGGTGCAGGAACATCTTCACCACACTGTCTATAAGATACCAGGTATTTTCCACATAGAAACTAGCTGGTATCTTGTGATTGAATTGTGGCATCCAGTCAATAGTGAGTGGATTATTTATCTGTCATTGGATAACAAGTCATACTAAATGTATTCCCTCACTGGACCCCTGAGCCAAACCTCAAGCCCTATTTTGTATTTTATTTTGATAAAAATTCTCACTGAGTTGCTTAACACCTCATCTTTGTTGAAGCTAAAATTGAACTCATTATCCTCCTGCTTCAGCCTTCTAAGATACTGGGATTACAGGAGTGCATCACTGCACCAGCTCTGTTCACATATTTAATGCCAGCATTCCCTCTTTGCCTTATCAACTGTTTCTTTTTTTCTATTGTTCATTTCAAATAAATGCAGTATTCTCCAAGAACTGGATGTCAGATTAAAGATTTTGGTTTCTCTTTGTAAGGATTTCACATGAGAGAAAAGCAGACAAGTGTAACTTGACAGTTTGAAAAATAAGAACAATTTGTCTCTGCTCTTTGTCTTCCCAGGTACAGAAACCTTATCACAATATCTGATTTGAAATTCTTTCTTTAAGAATTTCTGGTGTGATTTGTCCTCATTCTAACCTCCTATATTGTCCTATTTGTGGGTTTCATAACTGCTTAACAAAAGGTTTGAACAGCTACCATGTCTAAATTTTTTTGGAGGGCCTAGTGAATATCATCCCCTGTGTCTTTTCCCTCTAGAGAGCAGTATAAACTATGAAGTGAAGGTACTCCAGGGAGTCTCTGATAGCCCTTAGGGTGGCAAGGATCTTTTAGTGATACAGGGCTGGGGCACTCTGAAAAACTGAGATAGAATGAAGACCACCCCCTTCAAATGCAGACTTTTTTTTTAATCAAGATATATGTTTCCAAACTTATCAATCAGAGTGGCAGGCAATGAGTTTATTAGAAGTGATGTGAAGGAGAAAAAGAAAAAAGTGTGTTTTCTCTAAAAAGATAATAGCATGGGTCTCTTGAACTTCAGTTTTTTTGAAGATCTAAAAAAAGATCGCAAAAAATCTTGACTTTGAACTGACAGTAGGATAACATAAAACTCTCAAGTATCCTCTGCCATGACAACTTTAGGTTAATTAGGCTCATGTTCACCATTTCTAATTGAATTATTAAGCACTAATTCCAGGAAACCCCTTTGAAATAAAAAGTTTTATTTACATTCCAGTCCTCAGTGGGTCATGTTCTTCTCCTGTAGATCCTCAACACCACATAAAAATAAGTAAATAAATTAAAGGTATTGTGTCCATCTAAAAAAAACTAACACCGGACAACTGGGCACACAGGTGCAAGCCTATAATCCCAGCTGCCCAGGAGACAGAGGCAGTAGAGTGAGAAGTTCAAGGCAAACTTCAGCAACTGAGACCCTGCCCCAAAATAAAAAGGACTGAGGATGTAGTTCAGTAGCAGAGCATCCCTGAGTTCAATCCCTGCCACTGCAAAAAAGCAAAAGAAAGTACCAAAAAAAAATAACACTTAGGATTTGCTCTCAGAAATTATTCCACAGATTTCAACAAAGTAAGGTACCCCAAACATTAGTTTCTGCTAGTTCCTCTTTTTTAAATCTTTATTTATTTATTTTTATGTGGTGCTAAGGATTGAACCTCGTGCCTCATATGTGAGGGAAACACTCTACCAATGAGCTACTTCTCTGTGCTTCAATATTGTTATGTCTCAGAGAGGAAATAATTTAAATCACAATCTTCAAAGAAGCATATTTTATGTATATAATTTTTTAAATATGGTAAAATAAATAATTAAATCACATGCAGAGAGTAAATGAGAAAAAGAAGTAATGAATAAAGAGAGGAAAGATCAATATATAAACAACAGAAAAAAGTAGAGAAAATAGAGAAAAAATAAACTAATTAAATGCTGGTTCTTGGGCTGGGGTATAACTCAGTAGTACGGTGTGTCTTTACCATGTGTAAGGCCCTGGCTTGATCCCAAGCACACACACACACATAAAAAATAAATAAAAAATTTAAAAAAATAAATAAATAAAACACTGGTTCTTTGAGAAGACAGAAAAAAAAAGTGGAAACCTCCAATTAGGCTAATGAGGGAAAAAAGAGAGAATATACATATTACTAATATCAGGAAAGAAAAGATGATATCACCACAGTTTGTAGAGTTATGAAAAGGACATATGCCAATAAATCCATCAACCTAAATAAAAACAACAAATTTCTAAAAAGATACCACCAAACTCACCTACAATGAAAACCTGAATTGAGTAGTCACAGTCTTTATATTTAAGAGAATTGGTAGCTTGAAAATCTTCCCTTAAAATTTTTTTCAGATCCAGATAGCTTCACTGGAAAATTCCAACAAACATGTAGGGAAAAAAAAATTATACCAATTCTATAAAAAAACTGAAAAGGAGGAAATACTTCCTAACATATTCTGAGGCCAACATTAACCTGCTATCAAAGCCAGACAATGACATTACAAGAGGTTGTGATACCTCTCATGAACACAGGTGCAAAATCCTATACAAAATTGTGGGGACAGTGAGGGGTTGTAAAAAGGGATAGAACCCAGGGCTTCACACATGCTAAGATAATGCTCTAATGTGGCTAGGCTAATGCCACATCCTCAGTCCTTTTTATTTTGATACAGGGTCTCACTTAGTTACCTATCGTAGCCTTGAACTTGTGAACCTCCTGCCTCAGAGTAGCTGGGGTTATAAGTGTATGTCACCACATCCAGTTCCCAAACAAAATTTAAATGAATTAAATACAATAATATATAAAATGAATAATACCTCATGACTAAATGAGATTCATGGTAATATTTCAAAGCTGGTTTGCCATTCAAAACATATTGCACATCATTATATTAGCAAACAAATAATAACAATCCAATACCCATTCTTCGTTCAAAAACAACAACAATAAAAACCTTAGGAATACAACAGTCTCATTCTGATAAAAAGAATCCACAAAATAAACCTATATTTAACAGCACACATAATTTTAAAAAGATTGAATGTTTTTCTTTTAATATAAGGAACAAGATAAGGATGACCACTCCCATCATTTCTATCCAACAATATACCAGAGATTCTGCTTACTTTAATAAGGCAAAAAAAAAAAAATTGACATTCAAGTGAGAAAGGAAGAATTCAAGCTATATTTTTAAATGATGAGATTATCTATATAGGAAAATCCAATGAAATATACCCCCCAAAAAAAACTACTGCTAGAAGGTGAGTTTGGCAAAGCTGCATGATACAAGACCTAGATACAGAACTGAATTGTTCTGTTGGTAATGAAAAATTTTATATTGAATTTTTTAAACATACTATAATAATATCAAAAATGTCAAATACTTAAGACAAATTTGAAAGGGATATGAAAGACTTCTACTTTAAAAGATTGCTGAGAGAAATTAAAGAAAATCTAAACAAATGGGAAGAAATAACATGTTCATTTGTTGGAAGACTCAATGATGTTAAGAAGTCAATTCTCTCCAAGTTGATTCATAGATCCAATATCTCAGAATCCCAGCAGGCTGTTTTGTATGAACAGGTAAGCTGATTATAAACTTCCAATGCATATGCAAAGGACCCAGAACAGTCCAAAGAACTTTGCAAAAAAAAAAAAAAATCATAAGACAAACAGTATTACAAAGATAAAGTAATTCAGACAATGTGGTACTGATATAAAGATAAACAAGTAGATCATGGTACAAAATAGAGGCCAAAATAGATCCATGTACACAGAAAACTTCCTTTGTCAATAGTACAAAGGCAATTCAGCAAAGAGACAATGTTCATTTTTAACAAATGTTGCTTGAAAACTAAAAACCCATATATAATAACTGATGAATTTTTACTCCTGCCTTGTACCACATACAGAAATTAACTCAAAATGGGTCATATTCCTAAGTGTAAAACCTAAATCAATAAACCTGCTCAAGGAAACAGGAGCTAACTTCTGTGACTTGGGGTTAGGCAAAGAGTTCTTATATATGATACCAAAAGTGCATTAAAGAACAATTAGTAAATTGAATTTCATCAAAATTAAGAACATCTGTTTTTTGAAAGAGACTGCTAGGGGAATGTAAAACATGTCAGACTGGGACAAAATATCATAAATCTGATAAAGAATTTGTATCCAGTATATAAAAAGAACTTTTAAAACAATAAATAAGAAAACCAAATACCCCAATAAATAATAGCATACAAGATTTGATACTTTACCAAAGAATGGCAAATAAGCACGTGAAAATATGCTCAACATCATCATCAGCCAATAGGAAAATACAAATTAATATGACAATGAGGGGCTGAGGTTGTGACTCAGTGGCACAGCACTTGCCTTGCACATATGAGGCACTCAGTTCAATCTTCAAGACTGCATAAAAATAAATTTAAAAAATAAAGGTATTGTGTACATCTGCAACTAAAAAAATATTTTAAAAATCACAATGAGGTAATACTATGTATCTATTAGAGGAATAAAATTTAAAAAGACTACCACAGTAAGTATTTAAGATGGAGACTTGGGGCAACTGATTCTTCACTCACTGCTGGTAGGAATGTAAAAGGAAATGACAACTTGAAAACAGTTTTGCAGTTTTAAAAATTAAAAATACCCTACCACATCGTCTATTTATATCACTTCTGGGTATTTTCCAAAGAGAAAAGCGAGCATAAATCCACACAAAGATCTGTAATACAGTTGTTCAGATATATTTAGTTCTAAGAGCCAAAAGCTGGAAACACCCAAATTGCTGTCAATGTTGAACAGATACATGCATACAATGGAATACTTTGAGCACTCAAAAGAATAAACAACTGGTATAATCAGAAACAGAGACAAATCTCAAAATAATTACACTGAGTGAAAGAGCAAAAAAAAAAGAGTACATGTGATATAATTTAATTTACATAACACACTAGAGTAAGTAAACTAACCTATAGTGACAGCAGATCAGTAGGTTGCCTGGAGAAAGGGACAGAGGACCATGAGGAGAGAAAAACATAGAAATTTGGGGTGGTGATGGATCTTTTCATTCTCCTCATTGTTATGATGGTTTCTTGGGTGTAAATATGTGTCAAAAGTGATTAAATCATACACTTTAAACATGAAGTTTATTTGATGTCAATTATATCTCAATAAAACTGTCTTTAAAAAGAGCTACCTGAATTATATAACATCAATTTTACATTGTCCCTTTTCTGTTAGCATACCGAAAATTTTCACTGTAGCAAACTTACTCATGTAACTGCTTCAAATACACCTTTTCCTTTGACATTTACTCTATATAAACACGACTGTAAAAGTAAATTACTGGATTATGGATGTGGCTCAAGTGGTAACGTGCATGCGTGCGGTGCTGCCTTTGATCCTCAGGACCACATAAAAATGAAATAAAGATGTTGTATTAACCAAAACCTATAAAATAAATATTAAAAAAATTTTCTCCCTCCCTCTCTCTTTCTTTCTCTTTCTCTCTCCCTCTCTCTCTCTCTCTTAAAAAAAAAAAAAAACCTAAATTACTATTGGATAGAAAAGTTAACAAATTGATCTCCCTGAATTGCACAGTTGTCTGTTTACTGGCTTCAAATGAAGTCTGAATGTTTAGCTAAACTCTCAGTACTGAAGGCTCAGTCACTGAATACTGAAAACACTGTGTTGGAAAGCAGCCCTGAAGCAATTCATTAATTCAAATAAATGTTTACTGCACATGTGCTCTCCGTATGTTATGGTTAAAAGGGCTGGATTTTATGCAGAATGGACAGTACCAAATTACAAAGTTATTCCATGTCTTTTTTGGAATAATTTGTAATGTTTAGCAACACTTAAATCACATAATGAAAGAAGAGCAATGGAAGCAGACCACAGACGGCCAAGAACAGTGACTCTACTAATTAAAGGTTAAAATAATAAATTTCAATAACATGACTGAAGAACTGTATACTAACAGCTTAGAATTCCAAAATGACAAGTATCTCTCATATCTTAAGTGAACTCAGAACAAAGATTAAAAATTACGTCCACACACAGCAAGTATGGAGTCTGCCAGCTCTAAGTAGTCATTCTGGCTTAGAAATATAAAAAGATATGAAAAGACAGACCCCAAATTATTATTTTTTTAAATACCAATGACAAATAGAAAGTTTTAAGTAAATTCTCTAACAGTTGGTATCAAAAATAATATTCTGTAACAGCATATTCTTCATTACTGAACTCAGCTAACTGGACCAAGAATGGAAATTACTATATTTTATAGAAGATACAAGCTTAATTATTCACCACAAATAGAACCATCCATAGCTCTGCCATAATATACAAGACCTTTTACAGCATAGCAAGGGCAGCCATTTGAAAACCTTACACTATCTTTTTCCCTTGCAATGATACTGCCCTTTAAGGTTGTTTATCTAAAAGAACCCAACATCTCCTTCATTTGTGTACAATGAAATGAGGCATTTTCTTCTGTCATGTATAACTGATTATAACTAATGAATAATTTTAAAAAAGAACCCAGGAACTCATGCCAGGTACCCAAAAAATCTATAAAAATCACTTGTTAGTGGTAACTGTGGATGGTATGTGCTTCAGATTCCCTTAAAAATTTACTCTTCTTCTAAATTTGTTAAGATTCTTCAAAACTGTCATGTTTTGTGTTCTCAAAGGTATAATTTTGCTAAACAATGAGCTTTTAATGAATTTTGACTGACGTGATTTCTCTACATGTCTTTTAAACACATCATACCCAAATTCATATCTACATTAAACATTACTAATCCTAAGTGTTCAGTAACCATGGAATCTAGACAGGAGTTCTGCAAGCACAATATCCAAGTATTCTTATCTTCACTGAGAAGTAATATGCACTAAACAAAAGATGAAGAAGACAACCATAGTATTCAGTTATTGCATCTTCTATTTATTGATTTTTTGTAGTTTTACAAATGAAAATGGTTTGCTTTAGGTAAATTGGTAAAAAAACAAGCAAAGACATTTAACCACTTATAATTAAAATTATGAAACATTACATCTCATCTCTGATACTGATTGTAATTAATATTGTGAAATAACAATACAGCTTAAGTTCCACTGAAGCTAAGAGCCAAATTGTGGTTCCTCGACACCTCCACTGTCAATTACTGCCCTCCTGTAGCATTTTAATTTGAAAAAAAACCACTGTATCTTACAGTAATTTAAAAAGCTGAGATGCTATAACTTAATTTGAATTCTTAGAAATGTCAATTACAACTTGCTAAAAGACACTGCTGCATCTGAAAATTTTTTGGCAAAAAAAGTAAATTTTAAAAGGCTCACATATACTGCAGCGAATAGAAAGATTTGAGACAATAAACATAATTGTTTAAAACACATTGGGAGGCTGGGGTTGTGGCTCAGCAATAGAGCACTCACGCAGCACATGAGAGGCCCTGGGTTCAGTCCTCAGCACCATATAAAAATAAATAAAGGTATTGTGTCCAACTACAACTACAAAAAGAAATAAATATTTTAAAAACTGGTCTTCAATATTCCAGGGTTCTACATTCATGGATTTGACCAACTGCAGATAAAAAATATTTGGGAAAAAAATGCTTTTGTTCTGAACATGTACAGACTTTTTGGAGGGTCATTATTCTCTAAATAATAAAACATCACAATTATTTACACCATATTTATACTATATTAGATATTATAAATAATCTAGAGATGATAGAGAGTACTTGGAACAATGGGTATAATTTACATGCAAATATTATATCATTTTATATAAGAGAGTTTAGCATCTGCAGATTTTGGTGTCCAAGGAGGGTTCTGAAGCCAATTTCCCACATACACCAAGGGACAAACAAATATGCAACTGACTATGATATTGTGTTATATGATAGGGTGGTAGGAAAAAAATATTTAGCCTCTAAGTTAATAATACTATATTTTTGCCTTAATTTTTAAAAGAAACAAACAGCCTCTCCCAAGTAGGAGAGTAATATTACTAATTTATATAAACACAATTATGATTTTATGAAATTTAAATAATAAAAATTATGGCATACTTAAGCTAAAAATAATTTGGCTTTACTGAATATGGAGTGAAGACAGAATTAGAAGCACAGTCATCTTAAAATTAAAGAGTAAAAATATCAAAGTTGAATTCCATTCTAGACTGGCATTCCAATAACTATTAAGAGATAAGAATCAGGAGTCAGATTTCAAGATGCCAAAATATGAAATCAGTAATCATTTTATTTTTGAATAAAAAATGGAACTACATTAACTTCTGCTACTTAGAATACACAATCTTGACATCAACTGAATTCTTACTTTTAAGGTGAACTTTCAGTCCTTTCCATTCACAAATAAGACCTGATTTATTAAGTTCCCTGATTTGTATCTCTAGAGTAGATCACAGAACATTCTCATAGTACAATATATATTGTTCCAAGTGTTTTATAAACATCTTTTGTGAGAATTTACAGAAGTGATCTGAAATCACTTCCAAGATTTCATCCTATAACTCAGTTATTCTTAAAAAAAAATAGAGTTTCTCTGCCTTATTACTTTCATTTCCCTATTTATCAAAAGTCTGATTCTAATCTGCCCGTCACACACACACAAAATCACTGGCAGGATTATCAACAGATAATTACTGGCATTAAATTCTAGGCAGGGCAAAAAGGCACAATTTGGTTACTTAGACATGAAAATTACAGGTCCACACCACAACTGAACTTTCATAAAAGTCTTTTAGCCAATAAGAATAAATCTCATGACTTATCAATCACTTAGCTCTACATGGGGCTCCTTAATCTATATTTCTTGATCAAATGATCCATCCCGTGCCTGCTATGCATGGCCACCTATATGCATTCATTCACAGATGTGCCAAGTACAGTAATGCTAGGCTCTGGAAGTCATAGCAAAGAAAATAGCTAGTTCCTAGAGAGGCTTCTATTAGTGAATAGAGTAAAGTGAATAGTCACAGGAACATAATATCTGGACAAGCACATCCCAACTAAGCTGGTCTAAAAGTGAACTCGGTTTACTTCATGCATTCTAGTCTACTCACTTGTGAACCTTGATCTTGCACAGAAATGCTAGCATCACAGGCTACTCAGGCCACAAACTTCTGACGTATTCTCAACCTTTTGCTTCAAATCTTAATAACTGCCCAAGCCAGATTGAATTAAAAAAAAAAAAAAGATGGCTCTGCCCCACAATGCTTCCCAAATTCTGGGAATGCTAGTGATGATAGCAAGGAGTTCCCAGTAAAGCTTCTGCCTTAGCAGAAGGCAATAAAATCAAGCCTACAAGTAATCTTGGGGGCTGGGGTTGTGGCTCAGTGATAGAGAACATGTCTAGCATATGTAAGCCACCAGGTTTGATTCTCAAAACCACATAAAAATAAACAAAATAAAGTTCATCAACAACTAAAAAATATATATATATTAAAAAAAAAAGAGTGCTCTTGGGATTTTAAAAAGCACAGCTGGGAGGAGACCCTCTTTTCTCCCTCTTGTTGGAGAGCCTGAGGATGACCCCTGCTCTGTCACTTTTAACCCCAAGGGCCTAAAATCTTGCTGGCTTCTGTGGCATTTTATTCCTTTGAAACTTTCTTCAGAAATCTTTCTTCTTTAGTAATCTTCCTTTTAACTTATGATGGTTGATTGCAGCCAAGCATCCAGATTTGCATGTTCAAAAATTTCCAGTCTGTGTATTCACCTCAACCATCAGTACACTAGCTCAGGTCCTCATTGGCACTTATCTGAACTAGTCAAACATCCCCACAATTCTCTTAGTTCTAGTCCTCACAACCACCATCTGTGATACAATAACAGGAAAAACCATGTTCCCCACACACACTCAAACTCATCAATAGCTCTGCATTATTAAAGAAAGATCTAAAATCTTTAATAGGACTCACCCCACTCTCTATACACAATCTTCTCTCCAGCCAAACAGCTGTTCCTTCTTGACTCACATTTTAGCTTTGACTACCCAGAACTGCTTGGCTTTGGGCTGGATCTCAGAAATCCTCACCCACCACACTGAATTAATTAGTAATTAGGAAGTTCCCATTCTTGAAAACCTGAAGAAATCAAAGAAAAGTGGCTTTCTTCAGGTTTGTTCCTGTGTATCAAAGTCATCACAATGATATCTACATTTCATTACATCGATATCCATAAATATTGCTGTTACAGATAACTGGTGCCAATGTACACAACACACACAGCAGCAAGTATCTGAACGGAAGAATCAAAGATTATAACAAAAGGTTCTGATCATCCATGCATCTCTGCAGACAGAGCACCAGCACTGACTTGCTGTGGGGATTTCTCACCCAGACAGTGCCCCTTATCCTCCACTGGCACCACAACCCTCTGTAGAAATCCGTAGCCTGGCACATGACCTCTTGTTTCTAAAGGACAGGACCATGTCCCCAGCATTCCTGGATCTCCAAGCCCAGTAAAGTCCTCAGAATACATTAGACACCTATAAATATTTACAGAATAATATGTGCATTCTGAATAAGCAGAACACTCAAAGTCATTTTCTGATTTTAAAGAGGGCACTAGATATCAGGTTTGAAATCTTGGGCTTCTCCAATTAATTTCATGAAAATATTTGAAAACACATTATTTTTAATATCTCTAACCCATTGTGTAGTTAATGAAATGACCATTATTTCTATAGAAAAAATTTAATGGGAGATTTGAGAAATAAAATTTTAGGTTTTTTAACTTATAGAAAATTTCAGGGAAACTGCATAAGGAGACAAAAAAACTGGTAAATTAGACTCCAATAAAAAATCTACATGCTTCATAAGAAGTGAAAAGACTATAAAATAAAAAAATTTTATACTTCACATATCTGATAAGAGTACATTTGTGTATATCCAAAATACATAAGAACTATTACAACTGAACAAGAAAAGAACAGCTCAATTTTAAAATGGGCAAAGGATCTGAATAGTCATTTGTCTAAGAAAGATAAACAATGGCAAACAATTACATGAAAATATTCAATTTCATTAGTTATCAGGGAAATCCAAATAAAAACCACAATGAGATGCCACTTCATACGCATTAGGATGACTACTATGGAAAAATACCATGGCAAAGTGTTGGCAAGTATATGGAGAAATGGAATCTTTAAACATTGCTGATGGGAATGTAAAATGGTAGAGTCACTTTATAAAACAGTCTGGCAGAGTTACTTATGGCCAATAAATTTCACTCCTCAGTATCTACTCAAAAGAAAACATAAGTCAACTCAAAAACAAAAATATTCACAGCAGCATGATCATAAGAACCATAAAGTGCAATCACCCAAATATCCATCAAATAATAAATGGATAAACAAACTGCAGTGTATCCATATAACAGAACACTATTTAGCAATAAAAAAGAAATAAAGTTCTGTTATGTGCTACCTCAAAAACAGGCTAAGAAGCCAGACACATAGGGCCATATATTGAATGATTACATTTATATAACAAGTCCAGAACAAGTAAATCCAAAAAAAGAGAAAGGAGATTTATAGCTACATGGAGCAAGAGTGAATGGAATGTGATGACTAAAGGGTATGGGTCTTCTTTGGAGGTGATAAAAGTGTTTCAGAATTAGACAGAAGGATAGGCACACAACTATGTGAATATACTAAAACTCAGTGAATTGCACATTTCAGGAGTGACCTTGATGATAATGTGAATTATATATCAATAAAGCTGTTATTTTTTAAAATGGCTACACAAAGTCATATAGTAACACCTCTGCACAAGGCTCTGGTGAATCACTCTGCCTGTGACAGAATAATCTGTCATAAAAACATACAATCTGTTAAAATGAGGAAATAATCTATGTTCCTACCAATAAATCTCTATTGCAACCAATCATAAAACCATATATAAAGTAAAAAGAGCAAAGAACAAAATAGAATGCAATTCACAATTAGCTGGCAGGTTACAGAATGAAACTAACCAAGGACTACAAAAAGAAAAATGTTTATTAAGACTATCCAGTTCTTATCAATTACATGGATATAAACAAGTTAAAATCCTGTATACTCATAAAAAAAAATCTGGCAGCTTCTTTATTGGCACATAGCAAGGAAAAACAAGCATTCTCTCCTATAACCAAATTAACATACCACAGAAGGTCTGTTTGTACTTGGCAGCATGAACCTTTCATTTCAGAGTGCTGCTAAATTAAACAAGCCTATGTTGTATTGAACACAATGAGCCAGACACCCTGGCATGCTTCTAGACTTCATTAGTTGATGCTGAGGAACATTAAAAATAAAAAGGATAGTATGAATTAGGGCAAGGGTGGCAAGAGAATAGAGTTATTGTCAGTCTTTTCAACATTTCCATTATCTAGAATACAACAATGAAAACAGTCTAACAACTTTCTTCTTTTTTTTTTTTTTTTTTTTTTTTTTTTTAGTGGAACTGAGGATTGAATGAAACATGGATGTACTATAAAGGGGCTAAACCCCCAGACCTTTTTATTTTAATACATGGTCTCACTAAGTTGCTGAAGCTGGCCTTATACTATTGATCTTCCTGTTGCAGCCTCTGAAGTCCAATACAATTTTCTAAGATTCTACCAATACGCTTCTCTGTATGCATTACCCTTCTCTATATGCATAAGAAAGCACTGGAACTTAGATAGAGAAATCTGAATTCAAGTGATAATTTTTGTTTGTTTGTTTTTATTTTTTTAAACCTGCTAGCTACATACCCAAGGACAAATTTCACAATTTTACTGAGTCCTTGTTGTTTTGAGAACAAAATGAAGTAAAAATGCACACAAAAAGCACAGTGCAATGCTCAATCCAAGCCCACCACAAAAATCCTCACTGTTCACAACTCTGCACAGCAAATACTCATTTCAGAACTTATACCAGAGTAGGAGTGATTAATATTGGCCATCCTTCTAACTTGTAAACATCTAAAAATCTATTAAGATTTAATACTGAATGAATAATCTTCCTCCTCCATTCCCCTTCCACATAGGTTTTTTAAAAGCTATCAATAAAGTCTCTAAAAATATTAAATCACAGCAAGACACAAAGCATTCATTCACCTAAATGGTATTTAAAAGTACTGAACTGAGAGAAAAACATGGAGAGGAACACTCTATTAGAAAGAAATGCCTATTTTGCAGTGCAATAATTGGTAATCTTTCCATAGAGATTGATGCAATATGATTATAATTTCCAAGTGTCAGTAATCTGTTTTTAAGGTAAAAGAAAAAAGAAGTGGGATGGTTTCAAGCACCAAGAAAAGATGTGAGAAGATATTTTTTCTCATTGACAGCAATTAATGTTTGAGTGATGGCTGCTAGAATGTTCAGACTGAAAAACTTTGTTATATTAGAACAGACTGAAATATATCTAAAACAAAACACAGGGGGTTTAACATGTACAAAGACAATCTGCACCTAAGTGTCCTCTCTAAACAAACCAAAGAAGGAAAAGCTTGTGTGAAATTCCAATTGCACTGCTATAGATAAGGTGTGGGGAGGGGGATAGTGGTTTTCAGCCATATTCCCATGCTGGATGTCCAATTAAAGACAGCATCTAGACTCTGTAGTAATAGACTTCCTCTGCCTAGCTCCACACAAATTTGCATTATGTCACACACTGGACAAAACATTCAGGGTTAGCAGGAAAGAAATTTCTCAGGGGGATGGGATGTTCAGAACATTGGGAGTTTCACTAAGCTCTGAAATCATTATGGACCTTGTGCCCCAAAGCTACTGTTATTCCCTCCTCTTTCTAAAACTCCACTCATAAGACTTTGAGTTAACAGTGCCCCTTGGGGAGATCTGGTCAGTTGCAGAGTCCACAGAAGGAAACTCTAAGTGGCTCTCATCTACACTGTACACCAGCACTTGGCATCTCTCCTGCCACTGCAGCTCAGTACTACCACCTTGATTGCAAAGCTGTTTTATCTCAAAGAGTACAAAGTCTCAAATTCTTCACAGGAAGACTGAACTTCTCTGTCTACCCAACTTTCCAATCAAATGATCACTTACTATGCCAGTCTAAATTAAGCTTTATGCCTAATATAGAAAGAAACTATTTTAAATGCACAAAATCCAACCCATGTAATATGTAATGAAGTCTTTTTTTTTTTGATAGTTGTAGAAGAACATAATTAATTGATTGATTGATTGATTTTTGTGCTGAGGATCAAACCCAATGCTTTACACATGCCAGGAAGGCACTCTACCACTGAGCCACAAACCAAGAACTGTAATAAAGTCTTAATATCTATTTAAATGTAGTATAAAAATTTTAACAAATGCAGCTAACAGGAGAAATAAAGGATAAAGCCTTCATTTTAATTACAACTTCTATTTAATCCCTCACTTTTCAGGAATATTTTTAGTAGGCATTAGGGCACAAATTAAAGAAATGAACTCATCAGTATAATAAAAGGCACTGTATAAACAAATTCCTCTACTGCCACAGAAAAGAGATTCAAGAACCTCAAACTTCAAGATTTTAGGAAACAAATAAGATTACATCATTAGCCACAATAAGATCCCAGAAGAAAAACCTCAGAAAAAACTCATTAATCTTGCCCAATAATGAAGACTCAATAATTTCAAGTCTGCCTTGATTTAATTTTGGACTATGTATTAAGAAATAATGACTCAAAAAAAATAAAATACTTGGGAATCAACCTAACAAAAGAGGTGAAAGATTTATACAATGAAAACTACAGAACCCTAAAAAGAGAAGTAGAAGAAGATCTTAGAAGATGGAAAAATATACCCTGTTCATGGATAGGCAGAACTAACATTATCAAAATGGCGATATTACCAAAAGTTCTCTATAAGTTTAATGCAATGCCAATCAAAATCCCAATGGCATTTCTTGTAGAAATAGATAAAGCAGTCATGAAATTCATATGGAAAAATAAAAGACCCAGAATAGCAAAAGCAATTCTAAGCAGGAAGTGTGAATCAGGTGGTATAGCGATACCAGATTTCAAACTATATTACAGAGCAATAGTAACAAAAACAGCATGGTACTGGTACCAAAACAGGCGAGTGGACAAATGGTATAGAATAGAGGACACAGAGACTAATCCACAAAGTTACAACTATCTTATATTTGATAAAGGGGCTAAAAGCATGCAATGGAGGAAGGATAGCATCTTCAACAAATGGTGTTGGGAAAACTGGAAATCCATATGCAAAAAAATGAAACTGAATCCCTTCCTCTCGCCATGCACAAAAGTTAACTCTAAATGGATCAAGGAGCTTGATCTCAAATCAGAGACTCTGCGTCTGAGAGAAGAAAAAGTTGGCTCCGATCTACATATTGTGGGGTCGGGCTCCAAATTCCTTAATAGGACACCCATAGCACAAGAGTTAATAACAAGAATCAACAAATGGGACTTACTTAAACTAAAAAGTTTTTTCTCAGCAAGAGAAACAATAAAAGAGGTAAATAGGGAGCCTACACCCTGGGAACAAATTTTTACTCCTCACACTTCAGATAGAGCCCTAATATCCAGAGTATACAAAGAACTCAAAAAATTAGACAATAAGATAACAAATAACCCATCAACAAATGGGCCAAGGATCTGAACAGACACTTCTCAGAGGAGGACATACAATCAATCAACAAGTACATGAAAAAATGCTCACCATCTCTAGCAGTCAGAGAAATGCAAATCAAAACCACCCTAAGATACCATCTCACTCCAGTAAGATTGGCAGCCACTATGAAGTCAAACAACAACAAGTGCTGGCGAGGATGTGGAGAAAAGGGTACTCTTGTACATTGCTGGTGGGACTGCAAATTGGTGCGGCCAATTTGGAAAACAGTTTGGAGATTCCTGGGAAAGCTGGGAATGGAACCACCATTTGACCCTGCTATTGCCCTTCTCGGACTATTCCCTGAAGACCTTAAAAGAGCATGCTACAGGGATGCTGCCATATCGATGTTCATAGCAGCACAATTCACAATAGCTAGACTGTGGAACCAACCCAGATGCCCTTCAATAGATGAATGGATAAAAAAAATGTGGCATCTTTACACAATGGAGTACTATGCAGCAATAAAAAATGACAAAATCATAGAATTTGCATGGAAATGGATGGCACTAGAGCAGATTATGCTTAGTGAAGCTAGTCAATCCCTAAAAAACAAATACCAAATGTCTTCTTTGATATAATGAGAGCAACTATAAACAGAGCAAGGAGAAAGAGCAGGAAGAAAAGACTAACATTTAACGGAGTCATGAGATGGGAGGGAAAGGGAGAGAAAAGAGAAATTGCATGGAAATGAAGGGAGACCCTCATAGCTATACAAAATTACATATAAGAGGTTGTGAGGGAAATGGGAAAATAAACAAGGAGAGTAATGAATTACAGTAGATGGGGTAGAGAGAGAAGAAGGGAGGGGAGGGGAGGGGGGATAGTACGGGATAGGAAAGGTAGCAGAATACAACAATTACTAATTGGGCATTATGTAAAATTGTGGATGTATAACCAACGTGATTCTGCAAACTGCATTTGGGGTAAAATTGGGAGTTCATAACCCACTTCAATCTAATGTATGAAATATGATATGTCAAGAGCTTTGTAATGTTGTGAACAACCAATAAAAAAAATAAAAAATAAATAAATAAATAAATAAATAAAAAGAAATAATGGCTAGGGGCTAGTGTTATGGCTTGTTGTACAGTGCTTGCCTTGCACATGCAGCGCTGTGGGTTCAATACTAAGCATCACATATAAATAAATAAAGGTATTGTGTCCAACTAAAACTAAAAAATGAATATTAAAAATAACAATTGCTAGGCAAATTAAAGTGCAAATAAAAATTGCTAGAGGATTATTTGATTTTAAGATTTTTACATGAAAAATTACTTCTGCAATAATACTAATTAAAACTAGTTACATTTATTCTTTAGAATCCTGTATTCCAATAGAAATAAACTATACAAAATATAGAATAAAACACTGGTTAAATCTATTATATCATTAATTTTTCCATCTCTCTGTTTACTTTGGCTGTGCAAAACTGGTTTAGGAGTCAGAAAAACTTCACAGACAGGTCTCAGAAAAAGACTTATTCATTCTACTCAAATACTGGCAATCTAATTCCCTGCTTTTATTTTTTAAAAAATGTAAACCATACAATTATATTTACTTTATTTGTGGGGTGGGCATTTACTTTATCCTTATTTTCAAACAACATATTGTGAAAAATATTGCCATGCCTATACTGGGAAACATAAACAGATCTTAAACAAAATCCAGCAGCATACCTAGTTTAAATACTTACTCTGCCCATAATGAAAAAAAAAATTTAAAATACATGGCTTATGTGATTTAAAAATTGACTAGAATGTAGTACAAATCAAATTTTGAAACATAGTACCATCAAATGAAATAGTAGCAAGTGCCATAGAGTTAATCACATCCAAATTAAATGAAACTATGTTAGTCTTCTCTAAATTAAAATGTATGGGTATTGACTTTCACATCTTTAACCTAATAATAAATACATATCAACCACTGGGAGATTGAGGCTTAGGCAGGAGGATCCTAAGTTCATGGCCAGCCTTAGGAACCTAGTGAGGCCGTAAGCAACTTAGCAAGGCCCTATCTCAAAATAAAAAATTAATATACAAAAGGGCTGGAGATGTGCTTCTGTGGTAAAGAGCCCCTAGATTTAATCCCCAGTACCAAAAAATTAATCAAAAAAGTAAATAATGATTTGGGTGTCTGTGGAAGCCCACAAGGTAGGTAGGTACTCAGTGATGAATAAAATCTGGTGAATAAATCACCAGTTGGACCATATGGTCCCAACCTGGGGGTACTCTGTAGAAAATGTTTATTGAAGTGAAAACAAAAGCCCCCTCAGGAAAGGCAATCAAGATGTACTTTATATATAGAATACAGTTTAATGTTTTTTTATTAAGCCAAAGAATAAACAGTAGGTCAATGACAAAGTTGTGAATCTGCTTCATGTGAGGCCATTCTTATATGTAACTCTTATTTGATTGAAATAAAATCTAAAGCAAATATAAAATTAAAAATCATATTTACATCAGGATGTGATAAAATCTTTTGGACAGAAGAAATACACATAGGTTTAATACACATAGGTTTACACATGAACACACAATCACATAGTTTACATGACTCAAAAACACTATATTATCAACCAATTATGGAAATAATATTCTGTATGCTATTCAGCCATTGGTATCCATGTTTGAAAATTGTTAAAAAATTTATTTTGAAAGTTACTTTAGGCTTCTCTTCAGTGAATAAAACACAAAAATACTGTTCTTTGCAGAGGAAAACATTCTGTATTCAAAACAATTATAGCTTATTAGGTTTTCAATTTTTTTTTAATATTTACTTTTTATGTGGACACAATGTCTTTATTTTAATTTAATGTGGTGCTGAGGATTGAACCCAGTGCCTCATACATGCCAGGCTAGCACACTACCACTTGAGCCACATCCCAAACCTCAAGTTTTCAAATATTAATATTGATTTAAAATCAAGGCAAAAGACAAAAAAAAAAACTCAATATATTTAAATATTTGCATCACATTTATGCCTAAGAATATCTGACACATAAGAGTAACAAGTATGTAAATAAGGAGAGAATTCTCTGTTAATAAGAATATTGAATGAAAGAAATCTTTGAATAACACAAGGTTTCCTTCAATAGTTGAATACAGTGGAACACACCTGTTATCCCAGAAACTCAGGAGACTGAGGCAGGAGGATCACAAGTTCAAGGACAGCCTCAGCAACTTAGCAAGGCCCTGTCTCAAAATAATAAAATAAAATATAAATAAAAGGTTCTGGGAATCTAATTTACTGGTGAGGTGCCCCTGGGTTAAATCCCCAATACCAACTAAAAACATGTTATCTCAAAAATGTACTTTTTCTTACCTATTAGATTAGCAAAGATTAAAAAGATTAACAAAACTTGGTATGAGCAAGGGTTTTGAAAATAAGATTCCCATGGTCATTGAAGGGGATAGTTTTTACAGATAACAGCTTAGCCATAGTTATCAATATTTAAAACATATATAATATTTGACCTGGAAGTTATACCTCTAAAAAGATAAATGAATAAGTATACTATCATCAACATACCATTATTCACAAGAAAGAAAAACAAGTAACAATGTAAATGGTTATCAAAGGAGTAGATAGATAAAGTATGATGCCTCTAAATGATGGAAAACTAGGCAGCAAAGGGCTGGGGTTGTAGCTCAGTGGTAGAGCACTGGCCTGGCACCTGTGAATAACAGGGTTTGATTCTCAGCACTGCATATATAAATAAAGATCTACTGACAAATAAAAAAAATAATTAAAAAAATAAAACTAGGCAGCCAGTTAATTGATCACCCATGATTATGCACATCAGTTTCAACTCACAATTAGAGATATATAAAACATATTAAAAATGACCACATAGCTTCATATAGAGAGAAAATGCTATTTATTGAGTCTTTTATACTGCTATTTATTTAAAGTCTTCTGTATACTTTTATATCCATCAATAAGTTTCCAAACATGAGTTAATGGTGGCCATTTCTTTGTGAAGGAATTGAGGGCTTACTATTTTTATTATGTTGTTTTTATGGGTAGAAATTTTTCTAATTATTATAATAAAAAATCACAACAAACTTTTAAGATAAAGAAGTGCCTCTATATCACCAGAATTACTTTAAGTCTTATCAACCTCCAATTTAAGAGGAAAAAATTAATTGAATGTTGCTAGATGTAACACAGGATCTCCTTCTCAGAACCACACTTTAAAATGACAAGATAATAGAAATTAAAATATTAGAGTCTAAGAGATAGGGAAAGACAAACATCATTATTCAGACAGCTCACATTATTGGCATCCACCTTACCACCCACAGGTTCTATGAACTGAAACACTCCTAAAAAAATATCCCTTTACAACTTAAAGAAGCAGAATAAATAATAATAATAAATAAAGAATTTTTAAGATGTAAAATCATTAAACACTTATCACAGTGAAAATATTTAATTATTTTCCTGTCTTACATTCTTTCTAGCACTTGAAAAAAAAAGTTTGTAGAAGTTAAATAGATTTTAGATGTATGCATTTAATCTGATGTTTATTTCTTTTAGATTATTGTTTTTCTGGGACTAGACAAAATAGTTCAAAAGTACTCATGGAAAAATAAGCAAGCAAGAATTCCCAGGAATATGAAAAGCAACAAGGGGAAACTAGTTTTAAAAGATTTTAAAACTTCTATAAAACCAATAATGTGATGCTGGTGTATGAAGAAAAAGACTAATAGAATACAAACCACAGAGATACCCCAATACATCCAAAAGTTAACAATACCATAAGAGTATTCAAAGAAGGGCTCTAAAATCAACAGGTGAAAATACCAGGCACACAGAAAAAGATAAAGTTGAACCTATGCATCATTCTCAACACCAGAAAAAATCTTAGTTTGAATATTTAAATATAAAAGTGATACCATAAAAGTACTTAAAGAAACCATGGGCAAATTCTAAAAATCTTGGAGGCCTTTCAGTGACTTAAAATCCAGATACCTGGAATGGAGCTGTAGCTCAGTGGTAGAGTGCTTGCCTAGCACTTGTGAGGCACTGGGTTCAATCCTCAGCACCACATAGAAATAAAGAAAAATTTTTAAAAAATATCAAGATATCATAATGAGTAATATAAACTGTAGAATTCAAAGAAAAAAATGTAAAGCTTCTGTATCTCAAAATATGTGAAGGTAAATAATAAATAAGTGAAAATTTGGGGAAAAACCACAATTCATATCACACAGGGCTAATCTCTACAATTTATACATTTCTAGAAATTGATAAGGGGAAAAAAAGCAATTTGAAACAAAAATGTGAAAAAACACATGAATAGAGAATTTACAGGAAAAGAAGTAAAACTAGTTTTTAAGCATAGGAGCTCAACCTCATTAATAGTGATAGCAATGTACATTAAAACAACTCTATATTGATAATTCTCATCCATCAAACTGTTAGCAAATTCAAGGGTTGTAAAGGCACAGTACATTGGAAAGGCCCCAGAAAAACAGGAACTCTCTCATACACTTCAATCTGCCCTCCTGTATCTGTGGTATTCAAACTGGATTTGAAAAATTTTAAAAAATTATCATGCAGAACACATACTAACTTTTTTCCTTGCCATTAGTCCATAAATAATACAGTGTAACAACTATTTACATGGCATTAATATTGTATTAGGTCTTTTAAGCAATCTAAAGATGATTTAAAAGTATGCAGATGTACATAGGTTATATGCAAATACTTTGCTTTTTATATAATAGACTCAAGAATCCTTGAATCTCAGTATCCACAAAGGGGTCTTCAAACCAATCCTCCAAGGATAAGGAGGAGCGACTGTACTTTTGGGAGTTTAAAATGGCGCAACACTTAAGAAAGGAAGTATTTAACAAGCCATAAATGTCCTGCCCACTGGCACAGTGATCCCACTTTTAGGAATGCATACCACAGATGTACCTGCATATGTAAAATGATATATATACAAGCTGTTTCACCACAGTATGGTTTTTGATAAACCTAGAGAAGACCCAAATACCCACAAGGGTGGCTGGTTAAGTAAACAAGGCACTTAATAGATGCTGTTTAAACACAGATTTTTTTTTAAAAGTGTTTTCTATAAACAAAGATTATATTCTTTCTAAATAAATACTAATAGGAAAAGATCTCAAGAGCATATAAAGAAAAAGCCATGGGACAGAATTAGTTACATATTATGCTACAGTTTATATAAAAAGAATATAGTACACTGGCATTTCTCCAACTATAAAAGGAAACAATTGACATCTATGGGAAATAAACTAAAGGAGGTTATCCAAGAAAGAGGGGTGAAGGGGGGAGGGGCAAAGCAGACACCTATAGATAAGACTTAAAAACAAGCTTTAAATAGATTTTTATATAGATTTTTTGCTCTGAAATTAGATGCTGAAAAGCAATCTTGGTGTGCTTATTACAAAAAATATGCTTTTTCCCCCTTCAATCAAGTTAAAGGATATGATAATCTGTTTTAAAAAAGCTATTTGAAGGAGTAAGAAATTAGGAAAGCAGTAGGATCCCAAGTTTGAGACTGCTTCAACAGCTTCAGAATATCCCTTTTCAAGAAGGGAAAAAAGGGTTATAACTCAGTGGTAGAGCGCCTATGGGTTCAATCCAATCCCTGTAAGTAACCCAGGCCCTAAGTGATGACATGAATGTATATTCTATGCAACTCAGACATGCTATCATACACACTGCTGTCACTGCCCAACTCTTTTCTAACATCAAACTTCTAAAATGATTCTAGTGTTGTCAACATTTCTAATTTGAATTCCCATCAAACACAGACAAGATTTTGTGACAGGAAACAACTTTGCCTCCCAAGATTCTAGAATAATTGACAAGACCATGTCTATGTTATATGTCAGACACTTCAGGAAAAAAAATAAAATTCCTAGAAAAAAGTTGTTTGTCACCCGTTTCTTGTTAAAATTAAGCAGATAATGGATATGTTCTTAATAGTATTCTCAAAGAGTCAGAAATGTCCTTAAGAAAAGTTTTTAGTTATCAAAGAGTTTGGGGGACACCTTGGGGCATTTAGTATTTGGGAGCCAGGATCTAGGCTTCACACAATGCTTGGGTGGGATGGATCTGTATCATCAAGATTCATCATGGTCAAAAGAATTTTGATCTTAAAATGGTTTAATCAATCCCACTTTAAGTGAGCATTTCTTTAAAACATAAAATTTAAAAATTAAAAAAAAAATTTTTAAAAAGACATAATAATTAAAGCTTTTATAGGAAACCCCAGAGCTTGCCTCTAATTATGTAAGACAAAGTAGTAAGGGATGATTCAGCAGAATAAGGAAACTGTCTGAAAATTAGTGCTCGTTTCTTTACACTACACATTAAGGCAACATAAATTTAATAATGAGTATGCATAGAGTAGTATATATGCTAACAGTATAAGATAGCAGATAAATTTCACCTTAATGAATCCAAAAATTTCAATCTTGTTAATACTTTACTCTTATTACTAGCAATTGAAGGAACACATTACTGTTCCTTTAAGTAGTAGTACCTCAAAGCACAAGACACAAAGGATGTCCTGTGACATAGTGGGTAAAGGGATCCATGGAAGGGCCATAGTATGATCTGTGGGTAGACTGAGGCACCCTGTAATTTACCTTGACATGTCATCCCTACTTCAATCTAGCCTTTCCTTTTTATTAGCTTAAATAAAGTTATCCCATCACTAAGTGTTTTCTCCCTAGTTTCCATCTTCATCTCCCTCTTTGATTTTTTTGTTTGAACTAGATCCTAATAACACTCAAACTTCTTGATTGGCAGCAGGTGCAAGCACTCAAAAGCATGCTGTTTTCCACCACAGCTGAAAGTTCTGGTTATTAGTGAGACAGCATGCATATCATACATTGTTCTTTCCTTATTTCTCTTTTACATGTAAGTGAAAGTATCATACCCACTTTCACTTATGTGTGTAGGTAGGTTTTCTGATTTAGGAACCTCACTGCTCAGTAGTGAAGTGGGCTCTACAAATGCTCAACACCAAACCCAGGGGCCTTGTTTCTGTGGTTGACAACCAATTGTTCCAGGCTAGAATCACGTGCTTCAATGGGAATCAAACTTTCTTTTGCCTGAGGCAAGCCTTGGGCTAGTGACCCCACACCTAGTGTTCAAAGGTAACTCTATGCCCACCTCTTCTTTCTCACACAGGACCAAATGACAGATTAGGGGTGGAAGACCTTCCAGGAATTGAACAAAAGGCTTGAAAAATCCCTTTCCCAATGAATTCACATACCGTGCTGCATCTAATTTCAGAGTGGGTATGACACACCATCTGCAGCCCCACCAGGACCCCAGGAAACCAGCTGCAAGCACTGCTTGGAGAAGGACCTGAGGCAAGGAAGGGGCACAAACCTGTGCAAGTATTGGGAGCCCCATTCCACCACATCCAAGCAGTGCAACTTTGGGCAGGGCGCTTCACCTCTCTGTGCAGCCCTAGCATGAAAGTGAACAAGTTAAGTGCCTGGCAAACAGCAGAGTGAGCCAATTATGGCCAGCAGTGCCAAACCCACCACCCTGGGAGACTGAGGTGGGTCCGGGGTCCCACCGAGCGCGAGATCTGACTGGCCAGGGGGAACTGGCCCAAGGCCCAGCCGCCCCACCCTGCACCATCATGTATGGCGCCGACCAGGCGGCGCCGCTTCAACCCCAGACCCTGCTGGACTGCCTCCAAAGAGCTGGCCACCCACCCGCCCCGCTCTCCTTGCCAGGGGATGGGTCTCTGCCACTTTCACCCTCTTCAGCTCCCAATAGCCGCCGCGGCCACCGCCACCTCTGCCCACGGCCCGCTGCTCACCTCTCCTGCTGTATCCTCTGCAACCACTAACGCCAGCGCTGTGAGATCTCGCGAGACTTTGGTCCTCCCCTCACTACTCCGCCCTCACCACTGTGCAAACCCAGCCTGGAACTAGCTTGGCCCCTCCCCTTTACACCGCCCACCGCGCCTGAGGGTCAGTACTAGCCATTCTTGCAACCTTCTCTCCATATCCCCATCCCTGAATCCACTCCACCCACCCCATGACCCCAAAGGATTAAAACCCTGGTGCTAGGCAGCACCTCTGTTTTATGTGGCCCATCAGTGTTTTTGCGCATGCGCCTGCCCAGGCCCTGAACCTGGGAGCCTCAGCCCGCATGGTCAAAATAGTAATCATAGCAGCTGAGAACTTTAACAACACCCCTTGGATCCTCACAACTGCCCTAAGAGGGTATTACCATCCTCCCTATTTCACAGAGGAAAAATTAGCTTGGCAAGATTAAGCAATGGGCTCCAAGTCATACAGCTGGGAAGTGGCAAGAGCCCACATTAGAATCTGGGCTCCTCTGGAGCCCAAACCAGTGCCCTCCATGAAAACCCCTAGGCCCTATCCCTGCTTGCTCCAAGGGCACTGCCTCTTAGCTCAAGTCTTCACTCCCCATCCCATCCCTGGCCCCAATGTTCACCAAAGTAAACAGAGACACGCCTAGGAGGTCATCTGCTAAAATCCCCCGATCTTGATAAAATTGTTATCAATAAAATGTTTCAGCTTCATTGCATGAATTTCCTAAGGCCACCCTGTGCTATTTTTTATGCAGGATCCAGAAAATGATGAGACTGTATTGAATTCTGTAGTCTCTTTGGATATGCCATTCCATCATACTTTGCTGATACAAAGTATGATGGAATGGCATAGAGGAGATAGAATATACATGATGTTAGGGAGAAGACACATGGCATTTCTTCCCAGGGGAAATCGTAATAATTGTTTCTAAAGAAGAGGAGCTAAAATTTATTGAAGGTATATATTCTTCCAGTCCTGGAGATGAAGAAACTTGCAAAAGTGTTCATAGTTAGTCAGAATTTGAACCTGAGTCTGAATTTGATCCTGTTCCACAAGCAGTATAGTCTACTTATTTTGGGTCAGGTTCTGTAAAATCATGAGCCTTTAAGGTTCAATTTACCCCTTTGTTGGAGTCTTCCTTACATGATAATTATGTCTGTTAGAAAATGCAGTCCCACTCACCCTCCAAGATAGTTCACTCTCCAGGAAATAATTCTGCTATATGAGCCAGAGCATATGAGTCCCCTTCTACATATCAACCCAACCCAATCCACCAGCTGAAAGAGTGGGTCAGGAGACAAAATCACATGAAAGGGGCAGCTACAAGGTGCCTAGCACAGCTCCAAGTGCTGTCCACTCACTAACACATTTAGTCTGATAATTCAGTATCAGTTAGGATAAGCAGCACTTGGCTGACAGCAGCAGGAGTTGAAGCAAGGGAAGACTCCTGGCATATGGCACTCCAGGGAAGCAAAGGAGAAGCCATCCTTAGTTCATCGGGCCAAGCCTCCATGTGGTTTGGGGCATTTTTCTTTGAAGCTTAGCCTCAAGTACTTTTCTCCAGCCCTACCAATGATTCTTGGGATGCCTAACATCCTCTAGTGCACTAACCTTTCTACTTAAAGCAGCTAGTATTTCTACCCAAGAACACTGGCCTCTCATAAGCCATTAGAGCCCAGGATATTTTGGGGAAGTTTGCTAGAGACAATGGTAATAGAAAATTTATCTGCTTTAAGAGAGAGCCCCGGGCAGATGAGGTGGAACATGCCTGTATTCCCAGCTACTTGGAAGGCTGAGCTAGGAGGATGGCAAGTTTAAAGTTAGCCTATGCAACTTAGTGAGACCATATCTCAATATAAATGCTTTCCAAAAGGGCTGGAGATGTAGCTTAGTAGTAAAGTGCACATGCAAGATCATGGTTCAATCCCCATACTGCAAAATGAAGTTAGATAGATAGATAAATAGAGAGAGAGAGAGAGAGAGAATATGCAGGAAGCCTGTACATCTTCTTTACTTAGCTTATTCATGTGTTTAAACCAACTCCACTTGGCTTCTCTGTTTCTTACAGCCAAAACATTCACACTGGGTCAGGCAGGAAGACAGCAATTGGTGGGGGATAGATATGCATCGTCCCTGCCAGGTGGAGCCACCCGAATTTGTGTGCTATCTTCTAAAGTAGCCCTCTCCTCATCAGTCCTACTCAGGTAAGTGCTGTCTGGTTCTAAGCACTCAATTTGAGAAAGAACCTCTTTCCTTTTCCTCTCACATCTTTTGATTGCCTCTTTGATGGGTATAAATGGTATTTTACTTTCCCAGCTCATACATCTGGTAAGTGGCAGAGCTGAAAGTCTGGATACCATCCAGATTCCAGGCTTTCAACCACCAAGTTTAATGCCATATACCATCTAGACTCATTAATTTTTTTAAAAAAAAGGCAAAACAAAAAAATAGGGCCCTGAGACTAACCAGAAAAACAAAAAAATCTCAAATTCCACTTCATATTTTCTATTTGGCTTCGAACTCACCTCGTAAGTATTGCTGTGAAATAAAGTTGGTGGTGCCAATTTTGTAGAGGCTAGTAGTCATTTGCACTGCTCACCAATGACTTCTGGCTCTCCACCTTCTGGGCACCTGCAGGATTGACTTCCTGGTCACGTGACTAGTCCTGACCAAAGAGTGTACATGGAAGGAGTTTGTGCCATTTCTGGGTGGAGCATTTAATGCTAGTGAGAGAGGAGCCTGAGATATGTCTTCCTGATAGGACAAACAATAATGCCCGTGATCGAGTTTTCTCCATTGAGAAAACTATCAACCAAACCAAACTATCATTGTTGCATAATGTGAGCAAAACACAGATCTTTTTGATTTTAAGCCATTGAAATTTGGGGGTTAATAACTATCATAGCCTGCTGTAGTCTATCCTGACTGATGCAACTGGCCTCCTATATCCATAGTTTCACCAGTTGAGGATCAAATACTTTCTTTAAAAAAACTGCTTTGAGGGCTGGGGCTATAGCTCAGTGGCAGAGTGTTTGCCTAGTATGTGTGAGGCACAGGGTTTTACCCTTACACTGCATAAAATAAACAAACAAAATAAAGGCATGCTGTTCATTGACAATTACAAAAATAATTTTTAAAAAAACTGCATTTATGGGATGTGGTGATGGCTCAGTTGTAGAGCACTTGCCTAGCATATGTGAGGAACTGGGTTTGATTCTCAGTCTCACATTTAAAAAAAATAGATAAAACCAACAAATAAAATAAAGGTATTGTGTCTATATGTAAATAAAAATACTTTAAAAACTGCATTTATACTGAACATGTATAGAAATTTCTTCTTGTCATTATTTCCTAAACAATACAGTATAACAACTATTTTCATATAATTTACATTGTACTATGTTTATAAGTAATTTAGAGGTGATTCAAAATGTACCAAAATATGTATAGGTTATTCAAATATGTACTTTGTATAAAGTGAAGAACATTCATTGATTTGGGAATCCAGGAGAGGTCCTGAAACCAGTCCCTCTAGGATACCAAGGGACAATTGTACATACAGTATGATTGTTTTCTCATTGATTCAAACATTTTTCTGCCCAGCTGGTAAAGAGTAAAAGCTCAAGCCACATTCCTGAAGGTCCCAGTTTAATACATCTGGGATGGGGAACAGACCTGTGCATTGTCTGGTATGCCCAGCCAATTCTAATGGTCTAGCAAGGTTGAGATTCCTGCATGGCTACATCTTGTGATGGTAGATTAAAATATGGTGTCTACCCTTGAGGGATACCTAGACTGGGAGGACAAGCCCAGAGCCAGAAAAATTACACTACTAACACGGAAAATGACCTGAAATATGCAAAAGTAAGTAAGAATATATAAGCAATTGATGAAAACTAAAGTTATACATGTAATAGAAAGTAGATATGCTTCCTGGCAAATCCATTCATCAACTCTGTGACCACAAGACCAGGTACCCAAGCTGTCAGCTTAACATGGAGACTATTATCTGTCACTATACTTTTCAGTTATGTAAAACAAAGCTTATAAAAGCTCTAAAGATGTGGCCCAGATTCAAAATAGTTAGCAGAGAGCTAAATTGGACTCCAGATCCAGGCTTTTATCTATCTAGGGCCCAAGGCCTTGGCTGATTCATTTACGGTCCCTGCTTCTCTTCCAGATTTTTTTCTTGTTTCCCCCTTTACCTTTAACCATGTATTCTGACCGCATTAAACTGCCTGTCACTGCAGGCCCATACCATTCCACTTACTGCACACTGCAGTGCTTTGGCTCCAGCTGTCCTGTCTCTCTGGCATGCCTTCCCTCAATCCTCTCCACCTTGTTTCTGAACCCCAGCCAGGTTATTGAATACTTGATTGGCTGGCCCCATCCTTGGTGCTATGACTGCCCCCAACAGCAATTCCTTTACTGGCTGACTGAGCATCTCCATCATTAGGTTGCAGTTGGGTCTCAGTTTTTTTTCTCTGAGTCATGTAACTAGCATTGGGGACACTGTGCTAAAGCGCCAGCCATGACCCCGTGAATGCTTAACTCAGCTAAATCACATTCCTACAACCCACAAGACAGATCCTTTCAACAAGACCACACAGTGAAATATTTATGAAATGCCTTTGTTTTCTGGTAATTTTGTGACCACTGTACAATTCTCCACCTTTGTGAATCTCAGTTGTCAGAAGTAAAGTAGAACTAATGGGAGTAACTGCCTCATGGTTGTGAGAATTTATTAAGATGTAAACTTGAGTGCCTTGCCTGGTTCATAAGGGAGACATGAACTAAATCCCAACCACCTTGGTTGTTATGAGTATCTTCTTATTACAACACTGCTATTATCTCTACTCAGCATACTCCCATAGATGTCATCATTAATATTATCACTCATACTTCCAACCATGTCTAAGTGACTGTGCTAAACATTCCTTCCTAGAATGCATAGTATCCTCAGAATCCTCAAAATGTATTCTTCACAGTCTTGTAATGATTGGGTGTCCCAATCATAAATTATCTCCCTGGTACCTCCAGGAATCTCTCCAGTGCATTTTTGGGAAGTCTGTAGCTGCCAGACAGTTCCATTCAGGCTATCTGGATATGGCTAAGAAAACATAGGTTCTCTTTAGCCTCCCACTTTCACTGACATTCTTCTCACTATGGGTGTTTCCAATTCATTTATGGTCAGCCCAGGCCACTGTGGAGATGCCCCCTATGTCTCCCTATGGAAGGATCAGGATGGCAGTCAAACAGGCCTGTGGGCTTCTGAAATCATTGATAACTCTAAAAGGAATAATACCTGCACAAAGCTTATTTTTTTTTCTTACTAGAAGGAACTCTAATAATGGGGATTTTAGTTGGGAATAATAATGCCCTCAGAGTGATCTAATCTTGTCCCCCTTCCCTCCTCATCTTTCACATACCTGAAGCACAGTAGGCAAAATTGGGGTTTTGGTGAGCATTTCCAGTTGAGATTGCCTGTTGAATGAGTCTGGGCTATTATAAAATGACAAGAAAACAGATCCTTTCCTCACTACCCAAATGTCATCAGAACAGGAAACCTTTGAGGGAAAACAAAGCTTAAGCTACAGAATAAAGAAAAAATGGAATATTGACTTTTCTGATTGGAAAGATTCTGAAGACCCAAGCTTTGAGTGGTGTTTGCTGAGACCCCACACTGAGATGAACACCCAGAGGGCATGTGAAAAATAAAGGAGAGACCCATTTGTAGGAAGAAAAGAAAACAGCAGGTATGTTAACATTGTTAGTATGAGAAGAGACCAGAAATCAATGAAGAGATAAAGAGGTGGCCCAAGAGGCAACTTGCCTCCAGGAAGGTCAATGACCAAAGTGAGAAGGCCTCAGATTGGGAATTTTTCCCAGAGGGATGGAGTGAGAAAAAGCTTTTTGTGTTTTGTTTTGTTTTGTTTCAGAACCTTGTTGACACACAATGGCTTAAATAAATGTTCATTCCCATCTCATCTGACTCATTTTGCTGGAACAATGAGCTTACATTCCACAGCCTGGACTGACCCTCCTGTACCTCACTACTGATAAAGCATAAAGGGTATGATTAGTGCTTTTTGCATGAAGAAGGACCATGAAATTAGCTGGCTTCTCTTTTGTGTAGCTTCTGACAGCAATATATAGCAACCTATCTTGTATTCTTGTGTCAGCCATTTCTAGGGGAAAAAAAAGTTTGGGAGGCATGATCGAGGAACATTTTTCACAATTTAGCAATATGTAAGCAACAGCCTTTCAAAGTAAAAAAAAAAAAAAAGGAAGAACGAATTCCACAGTTACAAGTAAGGAAAGAGGACATTAGATGGGTGCAGTAGTGCGGGCCTGTGATTTCAACTACTCAGAAAGCTGAGGCAGAAGGATCGAAAGTTTGAGACCAATCTAAGCAATTTAGTGAGACCCTGTCCCAAAATAAAATAAAAAAGGCTAGAGAGGTAGCCCAGTGGTAGAATGTCCCCGAGTTCAATCTGAGTACAAAAAAAAAAAAAAAAAAAGATGGCATTAGGATGAACACTGTGGTAAAGAATTGAAATTAGTAGTATCATTATAAACTAAAGCTTTTTAATGAAAGGAAAAAGAAAACAAATAAAAAGAGATGTATGTGTATGCATGCATTTATAGACATAACATAGTTCCAAATTCTGAACACTAAGAGGACTTAGAACTCTTGTTCCATAGAAATGAGCAGGACAGATCTCCACCCGGATCTAGATTCTAAATACTATTCTCCAATAATAGAGACTTGAAGAAATTGTTGCTCCCAGAAATGGAGCAGGAAAAATGTAAAATAATCCTGGAACACCTTGTGGTGTCAGAAAATAGAGAGATACTTAATAAGGAATAGGGGCTTAATTTTTTTAAAATGGTAAATTATAATTACATATATCAGGAGGATTCCTTGTAACATATATGTAATGATTGCAGCATAAATTGGTTGATTTGATAGGGACTTATTGAAAAGATACACAAACCAATATGAAAGAGTTTCCAATAGCCAAAGTTGGAACATTTTGAGAAACTAACTATAGTATTGGACTATAAGTCATAGAATTAAATAGATAACCATAAGTCCATATGAATAGAAAAAAATAAGAAAGAAAAGAATAGAGAGAGTTGTTTCCTTAAAGATAATTACAGTTTATAAATAAAGAAAGGATAAGTGAAATAAAAATAAAATAACCTTTAGGAAACCATAATAATAAGTGTTATGGGTAAGATCTATGAATGGATGCCAAAAATGTAAGTGAGCAAAAACATTTTTTTCCTCTAGTATGGGAATTTAATCTAGGGCCTCATGCATGACACACCAGTATTCTACCACTGAGCCACATCCCCTAAATAAGTAAAAATTGAGAGAGAAATAAGATATTTACAAGGTATGTTTCCCAAGATATTTATTAATCACAAAGGCAGAAATAGTAAGTTTATAATAAGAAATCCAAGAAGCATCACAAGATTGAAATTAATATCACTCTAACCAGTCATGTTGATGTATCCCCCTTCCCACCAAATAATCCCATAAGGACCTTTTACCTCTGTGGCATCTCCCAACCAAATCATAAGTAAACACCAAACCCAAGAGGAGAGACCTTGTGCAAAACATCTGACTAGCATCTTTTAAAAGGATCATGGTCATAAAAGAGTAGAGAGACTGAGGCACTGCCATAGACTTGAAGAGACTAAGGAGTCATTATGACTAAATGCAACACAAGATCCCAGTCAGAAACAAGACCTTAAAGGAAAATTGGTGAAATTCAAATAAAGTCTATAGATTAGTTGATAGTTTTATAACCAGGATTTTGTCTTTGTTTTGATAGTTGTACTATAATTATTTATTTATGTATTTGTATTGAGGATTGAAGCCAGGAGGATTGTATTGCTTGGCCACTGAGGGAAAACCCTATCCCTTTTTATTTTATTTATTTATTTATTTGAGACAAGGTCTTGCTAAGTTGCTTAGGGCCTTGCTTACTTGCTGAGGCTAGCCTCAAGCTTGATATCCACCTGCCTTACCCCCTTGAGTTTCTGGGATTACAGGAATTCACCCTTGTGCCCAGCCTAGTTAATCTTTTTAAGAGTTAATATGAGTGGAAACGGGGTGAAGGGACTGCAGGAATATTCTGTGATTTTGTAGAGGGTGAAAAATACTTTAAACAACACCAATACAAAACCCTTGGTTAATAATGATAGAATTGAGAAGTGAGCTTCACACCAGCATTTTAGGTTAGGTGTGTGTGAGGGCATGTGACATAGTTCACATCAGTGGGCAAGTAAATCTCTCTCCTGCTCTTTTTCCCTGGCAAAACCTGATGTGAGGGCAGGAGACCAAATCAGAGGGTGTTTCTCAGCATAGCTAGATCATAAGAAGAGAGAGGTGCAAAGAGAAGTCCAGAGCAGACTTTGAAATTAGGGAGTTTAAAAGAAACAAATTGTTCTGATAAGGGAAACAGTGGAGGAGAATATTGGGGAAGGGCAGGGAATATAAAAGTTGGAAAGGGACAGAAGTTCAGGGAGCTTTGAAAAAAGATTCCTAGCATTCACAACTTATACAAGTTGTTTGCATTAAAAACTCCTTCCATATCCCCAGACCTTTGTAAAGTCTGCTGCACATACAAGCTTGGTGTCTGTGTCCATGGGTCTCTATGTCTATTAATTTGTATATGTTTGTGTATGTCTAACTATGTCAGTGTCTATAAGTATGTTTGTCTATATTTTTATGGGTTTTTTTTGTTCTGTGAGGCAGTCCATATCTCTGTGTGTAATCTCTGTGTGTACATTTGTTTGTCTTTATTTCTATTTATTTGAGTCCATCCATAAGAGTGCATCTCTGTGTGTATATTTTTGAGCCTGTATGTCTTCTTTTTGTGTGTATGTGTGTGTATTGGAAATCCCAGCAAAGGACTGATTTCTTGTGACAATGGATTTACAAACAAAGTCACGGGACTCAGAGGACCAACAAGACATCAGCCAAGACAGAAGGAAATTGAGCCCTAGGTATCATAAGAATGTAAGGTCTTAGGAATTCAATGACATCTTTGCATAGGCATTGGAATTTCCCCCAGGCACTTGGAATGCTGGTGGGGGTGGAGTTTCATGTCAGTAATAGCTAGAGACTTCAGAGGGCAGGATGACACTACTCCAAGTCAGCTTACTCTGTATTATCTCCATTTCACAGGTATGGAAACTGAGTCTCACAACAGCACTTTGATGAGACTGAAGAGAAACAGCCAGCTGATGAGCCAGCAGAGGCCTCTGGGTGAATTGAACACAGTGAACTGCAGTGAGGAAAATCAGCATCCGATCTATTTTCTTTCAGTCTTTCTGATAATAAAGTCTCTTGGGCATAGTCCATATGCAACACCTCTCTCTTACTGCTAGTGTTTCTTTTTTATCAGTCAACACATGCTAGGAGCATCACAATCTCAGGATACAACCAAACATATTCTTCCATAAATGTGCAAAATGACTGCTCTGCAGATATGTGATGTCACAATCATAGCACACCCTGTCCCACCCCTCCAAAAAAAGAACAGGTCTGTTTGGATTCTTAGATAACTTGGCTGTCTTATCTACATAAACTTAATGACAGGGCAGATACTATTTTTTTTCCATTTAGGAGACATTTTAATTTTGATAATAATTTTGGGAATAAAACATGAATCATTCAATTCACTAAAAACCATTTAACATCTGAAGGCCTCCTGAGCTCCTAAAAAACTTTAAAATAAATTTTATGTATTTTTTAGTTGTAGATGGACACAATACCTTGTTTTTTTTAAATTTAATTTTTATGTGGTGCTTAGGATTGAACTCAGTACCTCACACATGCTCAGCAAGTGCTCTACCAGTTCTCCAAAAATTTTTTTGAGATTTGTGTTATGAGAAGTAAATTCAAGAGAGTTTCTGTTTGTTTGTGTAATTTTTTTATTTTAGAAATATTCAAGGCTATGAAAGAGTTACAAGAACAGCAAATAATCTTTTATACACTAGATTTGACAGCTATTATTTCTGACAAATTTACCTTGTAAGCTCTTGTGCGTGCATGCCTCTCTTTCTGTACGTATTTATATGTGTATAGGTATATGTATATGCACATGCATATTACACACACACACTATTTTAAAGCATTGAGATTCCAATGTTAGAATATTTAGTTCTAAATATTTCAAGTATTTCCTAAGACCAGGGACATTACTTTGTATAACCACAATATGGTTACCAAATTCAGGAATGTAATGTGGACACCATGATATTATCCAACATATAATCTATAGTCAAATCTTCTGGTTGTCCCAATGAAGTCATTTTCAATAATTTTATTTTTTTCTGATGCACAACCAATTAGGAATCAGATTACACATATTTTTCATTTAACCTGGAATAGTTCCTCAGTCTTTCTTAATCCTTAGGACCTTGATCACAGCCTATTTTTAACAAAGAGAAAGCAAGCTTCAGGTTTGGAGTCTTGAGCTCATCACAATATCCAGCTAGAATGCCATAGATTTTAGTTTTCTGAGTATGTATCTTCCAATTATCATCTATTTATAGAAAGTGACATTAGTTTCTACTTTTGGGGAGTAATTTATGGTGTCTTTTAAAACTCTGCTTTAAAAGTAAAATATTTAAAGGAAAATACTAGAGAAATAAAAAAGCAGGCATGTAAGTCAGCCACATTTTCTCAGCCTCAGCACTATTAGCACTTGAGGCCACAGAATTCTGTTTCATGGAGTGTCCTTCATATTGTAGAATATTCTTCAGTGTTCCTGGCCAATACCTACTAGAGGCCAGTAGCATTCCCCCACTCTCTCTCTAGTTATGACAGCCAAATACGCATGCAGATATTACCAAATATCACCTTGGAGGCAAACTTACCCAGCTGAGAGCCATTGACCTAGCCAAAAGATGTGAGTGGAGGGTGAGTTGATGCAGGAGCTCACAGATCTTGGAGAAAAGTACTCGCTTCTGTCCAGTTCAGTTCAAGCCATGTTGATCAATCACTGGCCAAATGTCTTGCCCTGTGCAAAGCCATGGAGAGACAAATAGGCAGGAAATAGTCCAGTTCTTCAAGAGCTTCCCTGAATTAAGCAGCAGGCAGGGGGTGTGTAAGAGGAAGAAATAATTAACCAAGAGGAAGGAGCTGTGAAAACTATAACATAACCTGGAATTAGATCTTCTTATTAAGCCTCCTCACTCTCTTTTTTTTTCTTTTTAAAGAGAGAGTGAGAGAGGAGAGAGAGAGAGAGAGAGAGAGAGAGAGAGAGAGAGAGAGAATTTTTAATATTTATTTTTCAGTTCTCGGCGAACACAACATCTTTGTTGGTATGTGGTGCTGAGGATCGAACCCGGGCCGCACGCATGCCAGGCGAGCTACCGCTTGAGCCACATCCCCAGCCCAAGCCTCCTCACTCTCAAAAGAGCTCTCTTCTGGCCCAAGTAATTGTTTCTAAAACATGAATCAGATCATGTCAGTCCTCTGAAGAAAAGCTTTCACCTTCCCACTACACTTAGAACCAAATAACTTTCAACTCCTTGTGGGACCTGCATCATCTAGCTCCTTTCTCCCTTTTGGCCTTAATTTTTTTTGCTCTCTTTTGGTCTTGAGCTGAAACTACCCTGGGCCTCTGTCTCCTGAGATTTCCCCATGATCATTTCCAAACAAAGTTCTTTGCATTGTGATGTTCTCTATGTGGAAAAGTGTCCCAAGTATTTTCAGGGTTGGCTCCTGGTCACAGAGGTTCAAATGTCACTTTTCCTGACTACCTTTTGCACTGAATCCCTCTAACCAATTACCCCCTGTAAATTTCTTCCATGGTACTTTCTGTATCAGGCATTGTTGGTATTGGACATGACTTCCAATGAAACTGCTCTTCTTTTTTGTGGCCAGCTGGGCAGAGGTGGCCCATGAGAGATGCAGAAATCTGCTTACCCTACCTGATATAGACACTGTCTCCACCTCTTTACCTCCTGCTGAAGTACAGGAATGAGGACAGGAGGGGAGGTGTTTGAACACTGCAGGACCCCAGGGAGAATGCAAATTTCAGAGCCACATATCCAGTACCAGCATCCTCCTATCTTCTACTCCAGGGAGAAAATCAAAGGCCTAGGGTGTGAGCCATGATAATCAGGTTATCTTCTACTTGCCTCCAAAAGCATACCTAACTAAAATACTATTTGAAATTACTGTGAATTTTGTTGCTTGCTTTAATATGTGTGTATGCATTTAATAAATATGTGTATATAAATTTTAATTGGCACATAATTGTCCATGTTTATGGGGTCTAGTGTGACATTATGATACATGTATACAATGCATGGTGATTAGGTCAGGGAAATTGGTATAGCCATCACCTCAAACATTTATTATTTCTTTCTACTGGAAGCATTACAAGTCCTCTCTAGTGGCTATTTTGAAATATGCAATTGAATGTGGTCAAGCATAGTTACCCCACCATGTCCTGAAATATTAGATGTGATTGTTGCTGTCCTGCAAGCCTGTACCCATTAACCATCCTCTCCCATTTCTTGCCCCCAGTTTTTTGGCTTTTGTGCATATCCCACCCCTAGGCAGGATGAGGAAGACCTGTCTTACTTATTTACTGCTACATCTTTGGCTCCTGGGCACAGAGTTAACTCAGGATAGAGTTCCACAGCTACTTACCTACATGTTCTCTAATTCATCTCATGTATAAAATAAAAATCATCACAGCACCTTGAAATATTTTGAGGACTGAATGAACAAATCTGCATATAGCACTTAGTGCAGCACGTGGCACCCTGTCATTGCTCAAAGAATTGCTAGTATTTGTTGACTTAATGAACTAATTAATGTATGGAGAAAGGGTTCTTTCTCTGCTTGCTTTTTAAGCCCCATGTCCTTTGGCTCTCTCTTTCTCTTCAAATCAAAGTTGTTTTACTTGGTGCTGACAAGTCAGGCTATTGATTAAGAAACATGACCACACAGTGAGAAGAAATTCACACCTCTTACTTTGAGCTGCTGGATCAGCACTTGCTGGAGGTTGAGAAGAGACAAGCATTGCAAATAGAATAACAGGGTCCATATAGCCCAGGCCAGGAAGTGCTGGAAATGAAATTTAATAAGCTTTTTTGCTTTTGCACACAATGGGATGGGTAGAATTTAGCCAATAATTGCGTGACAAAAATCACTTGGATGTCAAGTGAAGGTTATAGGGACAGAGATTCAAAAATGTAGTGGCGAAGGCTGAAACCCATCTGAACCTAAGAAATATACTTATTCATTAACTCAACAGAATATTAAGCACCTACTCTGTGTGATGTAGACAAGGATCTGGCAGAGAAACAATAAGGGGATTCCCACAGAGATTCCCACGGACTCCGCTGACTTTCTTTCATAATAGCCTTGCCACCAAGTAGACACTAATTCAAAATTTTAGATCCAATTTGGCTTAGTTCATGATCAGTATTACTGCTACTAACTAATAGTTCCAGTACTTACTCTGTACTAGGCACTCTGCTGAGACCACTTTACCAACTGTGGTCAGGGACACTTGCTAGAAACCTAACCAGCATCTATTTCCTTCTTCCTTACTAGAACAAAAACTTACTTTTATTCAAGGTGGCACCAAATAACAAAAATCCCTCCAAAACTGGCACTCAAACTTTGTCACTAGCATCCAAACACATGTGTGAGTGGGACTTAGACATTTTATTTCACCCCAGGAGTCAGTGAGGTGAGGGTTAATGTTATTCTTATTTTACAGCCAAGCATACTGAGGTTTAGAGTTTAAATGAAATGTCATATGTCATACAGCTTCCTGCTGGTGAAGATCGGATGTGAATCCAAGCCATCTGTTCTTCTGGTCTATTCTTATTTGAACAGACAGCATATATATGCACAATGGCATTTAGTCCTCTCAAGAACATCAATGGGCAGGGTAACTGGTAAAATTTTCTGATACCTGCCATGATATGTTCTCTGATCATCTGACATCTTCCCTGGGGTCACCTCTCTGGCAGCTTCAAAGGCTAGCCCCTCTCCAGCCCAGTGGAGCCTGGAGTATGGAAGAAGAAGAAGAGACAGGTGGGGAAGTGGTCAGATTTTAGATGTTCATCTAGGCAGAACTCCTAGCAGAAGATTGCAGATAGAGGGCATGGAAAAGTCAGAAGCAGAGAAGATTTGGCATAATTTCCTATGTGAAATTCTGACTAGGGACAATGTCAAAATATAATCAGCATACAGTGTGATTAGGCAGAATGAGAGTTTGCAGTTTGCATCCAAAAATTTCTAGAAATTTCCATGTGTCTGAAGAGGGACACAGAAAGAAACTGATTGTGGTAGTGAGACTAACAGGAGTTGCTGTGGGAGGGGTGAAGTGGCTCTGAGACTGCAAGTTACAAGGTGACCAGAGATGACCAAGGGAAAATGGGTGAAGCAACAAGTTTTCTAGCAGAAAATTAGCACCAGAAAGGTAGGGCTGGTCAACTTGGAGGTGCCAGGAGTGGACTGGGTGGACCATCACTGTCCAGAAGTCCAGCAGCTGTAGGACCTGCAACTGTAGCCTGCTGAACCAGTGACAGAGGGCAAGGAGGTCACTGTCCCAGAGACTGGCAAGGGCTTACAGAGCAGTAGCTTGAGGCATTGGATTCTCTTCCACAGCCCCACACCATCTTGGTGAAACTAGAAAAAAGGAAGGAATTCTGAAACAATGGAGTCTTTTGGTGAAAAGACCTCTTAAACCAAGGGAATATGGGTCACGGAGTAACCATTTTCATTCAGGTTCTAGTTGCTCTCAACAGAGGGTTTAGTCTGGGATGAATACTGGGGGAGTCACAGACCTCCAGAAGTAGCTTAGTTCCACACACTCAAGCTGTGGGGAGAGCGTGCTTATGATGGGTCCTGCTGTGGCAGATACTGCCTTCCTCCAGGTCTCCCAGACAAACAAAGTGAAAGGCACCATGGAAATACACAACTGTCTCTGGGCCTCAGTATTTTCATTTTTCCAATGGGAACCAAGGTCACCTCCCAGTGTTAACAGGACTGATGAGGGGCAGAGCCATGGAGCAGCTTGGCAAAGTCACAGGCTAGACAGTGAACCTCTATTTTCATTTTCACTTCCATCCTTTTGGCTTCCTATGGACACTGTCAAAGTTGTGCCTGGAGCCAGCTGGGACCAGGGAGGGGTCTCAGTGACTGCAAAAGGATTGACAAGCTTCATTTTAATGCTCAAGTTGTACCATAGGTGTTCATGGATACTTAGTAAACTGATTGAATGAATAAATGAATAATTATGGGAGTCATAGACATCAATGATGTCCAGCGAGGCTCTGATGTGCTTTTGGTGGGATTACCTAAGTAGCAAAGGCAGTCATTTTTCAACCTCAGTTTGAATATCACCTTCTGCGAGAGGACTCCCCTGATACCCTCATCAGGTATAAGTGCCCACTTTGCACTCTTCTCTACCCTTCTCCCATATACTAGATGGTTCATTGTGGTTTTCACTTGACTTCAAATTCTTAGAGGACTCCCTGATACCCTCGTCAGGTATAAGTGCCCACTTTGCACTCTTCTCTACCCTTCCCCCATATACTAGATGGTTCATTGTGGTTTTCACTTGACCTTGAGTTCTTAGAGACAAGGTTACATCTTATTTAATTTTCCTGCATCCCTAGCACAGGGTCTAGACCAATGAAATAACAAGAACATTTTATTAAGTGTTTTTCAGGTACCAGGCATTGTTCTAAGTGCTTTAGCTATCAATATGCTTGACTACCTGAATATCAGGTTCCAGGGTGACATTCTCATGCCATTGTACAGGTAAGAACACTGAGGCTCAGAGGAGGTAAGAAACCTGATATTTCTTCCAGCTTTCTGCATTTTTCTCTATCAGACAGCCTAATTCTTGAGGTTTGAGAACAGTATGAAAATCCCAGTGATGGGACAGTCTGTCTATCTGACTGGGTAGGTATATAGAAAGAGAGAACAATGAAGAGACAGCACATGTTAGCAGCTGACAACCCTGCCACATGTCAGACACAATGCATTCTCTGTCACAGAACTAAAACACTGAGACCACACCAGGAGCAGTGCCTCTGAATGGAGATTGTTTTTTGGGGGCACTACAGGAACCATCTGCTAGTAGATTCAGAACAAATGGGTACACGTATATGCTGTTAGGGCTATGATATTTCTTGCAGGAATACCAGGGAAAACAAAACCAAGGTAATGTCTCAAAACCTCAGCAACAAACATGGAAATGTGCAGAAGTGAGCTCATGTGGAATAGAGACAGTAACACAACAATATCGACACCCACAACCAAGAGTAAAAAAAAGTTCAACACCCTGTTGGCACATCCAGTTTCAAAAATAGAACAAAATAGGGCCACAATCTTGCTTTTTGAGGGAACTCCTGAAATCTCCCAGAGGATCTGTTCTTTCATAAACCTTTCCTGCCCACACCTCTTGTTACCCATAAATCTTACTCTCTACATGGCAAGGGAGCCTGAAGAGCTTGGAGATTTACTGGAGCAAATAACTTTGCAAAAACAATGTATCCCATAAACAATTCTGGTGGAAAGCATCCAGCCCCATACAATAGAGCTAATCTTCTGGTCACACATTTCCCCTCTGGTTTATTAGCATGGACACCGCTTCCTTCCAGGTGGAGGCAAAAGCCACTTAGCCCGCATGTCAAAAAACAACAATGCTTGGCAGATTCTCTACTCATGTGGAGTTCAAAAGGCAGAAATTCAGAAGCATGGAGCAGCTCTTTCTCCCCTACTTTCTTTTCTTAAAGAATCACTGCAAATTTGAGGGCAGGGTGACGTATTGATGCATATAGCTTTGTGGGCCATGATTCTAACTTCTACTTTAGCTCTATCACTGATTAGCCCTGTACTATGAGGCAAGGGATTTAACTTCCCAGAAGTATAATTTCCCATTGTTCAAGAGAAATTGTGTATAGATGCCTAAACCCACTGGTGCTTGGTAAGGTGTAAAATCAAACTGTTGAGTGGTACTGTTAGCACAACAATGACAAGTGTTGTTGAGAATGTGGAGAAATTAGAAGATTTGTTCCCTGGGTAGTAATGTAGAAAGGTGAGTGCACTTGAAAACAGCATAAAGGTTCATCAAGGAATTAATAACAGAACTGCCATGTTGCCCATCAATGCTATTTTTGGGATATATGTTTGGAAGAACTGAAAAAAAAATTATACACCTGTGTATATAGCAACATTTTCTAAAATAGCCGAGGTATGGAAACAACATAAAATTCCATCTATAGACAAATAAGGAAAAAAAATAATGGTATATGCATACAATGAAATATTATGCAAACTTGGAAAGGAGGCAATCCTGTCACATACCACAATTTAGATGTACATAGAGTTCACTATGCTGAGATAAAGCCAGATGCAAAAAATACAAATATGTACTATGTACACATCTTTATGTATCTTAAGTAGGCAAATTTCTACAACAAAAACAATTGTAGCATCCAGGGGCTGAAGAAGGCAAATGGAGAGCTATTGAATGAATGTGGGTTTCAGTTTTGCAAAAGGAAGAAGTACTAGAGATCTGTTCCACTACAATGTGAATATAGTTAACACTACTGAACTGGTCACTTTAAAGATGGCTACATTGGGAAATTTGATGTGTTTTTTAACCAAAAATAAAAATAATAAAAATATACTTTTTTTATGTTTCAGATTGGCACAATTTAAAATGCCTGGCTGACGGGAGAGTTGGTTATATCAAAGAGAAATGAAAACATTCCTACTCTGTGAATAGCTGTGAAATTCATGTGACTATACTAAGGGGCAATTCATAATTAGATACACACATTCTACAACCCAGCAATTTCTTTTCTCATTATTTATCGTAGGGCAGGTACAAAGATTTTCACTGTTATAAGAACAAAAGTTGGAGACGATCTAAATGACCATTAATAGGGCAAAGGATAAAGAAAAATGGCAAATACTCACAAATTAATAAAGGAATCAGATCTATACCAATGTATATCTCAAAAACATATTATTGAGTAAAGAAAACAGGTTATACAATAACACAGACAGCATGCCACTCAAAATAATGCAGAAGATTAAACGTATAAACTTCTAGTGTACCAGTCTTGAGATGCTCCCAGTGATCCCTGATAATTATGCCTTTGTGGAGCTCTTTCTACAGTGAATAAAGCTCAGCTGTATCTTACTCATTCCACAGAGACCTAATAGGGTTCTATGAATGTGGCTTCCAAGGCTAAATATAAGATATGCTGCTACCATGTTGCTCTCTGGTTTTTCCTATTGCTCATTCTGAAGGAAGTCAGCCACCACACTGTGAAGATGCTCAGGCAGGCTGGGCAGAGGCCTGGAAGATAAAGAACTGAGGGCTCCTGCCAACTGCCAGCACAACTGGGAGCCACCTTAGAGGTGAATGAACAAGTACAAGTGAAGCCTTCAGATGACAGCAACCTTAGGAGAGAGCATGAATCAGAAACACCCACCTAAGTCATTATTGAGTTCCTGAACCTACAAACTTTGGTATATCAAAGGTGCATTTTTTAGTACTTAGAGTTTGAGGGTGATTTGTTACACAGCAATAGGTAACCCATATATTTATGGTTACCACCTAAGGGTCTGTGCCTGCGGCCTGCTTTCCATTTGTACCACTAAGTGTCAAAAAGATGTTAAAGACACATTACTATCAAGCTGAACACTTCCTTCTTCAAGTACTCAGAAAAATGGATAGTTCTCTAAGTTTGATTTCTCTTTTGACATGAAGTCATCTTCACCAGTAGCAGCAGCCCATGCTTTGGACAATGCTTATTTGGTCTGTTATTGACTGAATTCCATGCCTTTAACATTCAGATGTTGAAGTCATGACCCAAATATCTCATGATTTGGAGACAGGGTCTTTAAAGAGATAATTTATTTAAAATTAGGTCATCAGGATTTGCCCAATACAAGTTATCAGTATAAGAAAAGATTAGGGGGCTGGTGTTATGGCTCAGTGGTACAGCACTTGTCTCACACGTGCAAGACCCTGGGTTCAATCCTCAGCAACACATAAATAAATAAATAAATAGTAAATGAATAAATAAAAAAAAATAAAGTTTAAAAATAAAACAAAAGATTAGTACATAGGTGCACTGCAAGGGAAAACTATGTTAACACAGGGAAGATGCTTAGAGTACCTATAAGAAGGGTGAGAGGCCTCAGGAGAAACCAACACTTCTGACCCATAGGTCTTGGACTTCTGGCGTCCAGAACAGTGAGAAAATAAATTTTCTTTGTGTAAGCTACCCAGTTTGTAGTCCTTTGTTTATGACAGCCCAGACAATGAATGCACAATCCAACACCCTTGCTTCATACCTGATGACCTTAGGTCCAGAGGTAGAAGTGACTTAGCTAAAGAAACAGGGAAAAGAGAAAGCAGAAGCACAGACAGCCCATGTTTTCTTATCTCAAGTGTGGTTTCTCCATTAGGTGAGCCCAAGGCCCAAATGTGGAAAAGATATCTCAGGATACACTGTCAGCACCAATTTAGCTCCTCGTTCATTCCTATTCTTGATGGCAAAAATTGTTCCAAATGTTGAAGCTGTTTGGTCCCCTATGGAGACATAATGTGGACTAACCTTGTTAAACACAGGTTCCCATAGAGAAAATGAAGGGGAAAAGCAGTAGAAAGTAATGGAAAAAGCAGATAAGGAAAAACTGTTTATCTTCCTTGCTGTCATGAATTGTAGCAGCAGAAATGAGAGAAATAAGGAGAGAGAGTAGACACTAACTTCCAGATGTATAGGTAAGTATAAACAGGTTCTGAGATTCTCTGAACATAGCAAAACACCTGTGTCCAGAGTCCTGTAACAAGTTCTGGTTATATTTTGTGCTTCTTGCAGCTCCCAGTCAGGTCTTCAGGTACAAGACTTCTTGCAGAAATAGCACTGTGTTTGCCCATTTGTCCAGTTGGAGGAGCCAGCCTCCACCTCCTCACTTTTTGGGAGAATGGCAATGCTGAAAGATGTCAAAAACATCTCACCACCTTTTTTTCTGGCCTGGAAAGTGCAACTCCTGGTCTGGTCTGCATGGAATACTAAGTAAATAATAATTGTGGACAACAGCCACTCTGAGCAAATAAAAAGTTGTATTTGGAGACTGAGGTGAGCAAGTACACACCTGGACTGTTTGATAAAGGCCATTTGTAGCTCCCAGGAGGCTGAATAGTAAGTTTGAAATGAGCAAATGCTCTTCAGTAAGAACCCAGACTCTCTTGCCTGACAAGTGTGCAGACAGGCCTCAGACCCCTCCTAGGCCTTGAATTCTTGATCATCAGAATACTTGATGAGATGAGTATGAGTTCCAGGCTGAGGTTGAGGATTAGATTCAGCTGGGTGAACCCCTTCTCTCCCTGGTTCATCACTCTTTAGCCCCTTCTGGAACAGTATCTCATCACCAGAAGCATGATCTTCCCAGAGAACACTTCCCTGTCAAGCACCTAGATGGTGAAGATGGTGATGGAGCAGGGAGTGGGGCAGTGGTTATGCAAATAAAGTGTGGCAAATAAAGTGTTTCTATTGTTGTTTTCTTTTGCCATGCTGAGATTTGTCCTCAGGCTTTGTGTTTGCTATGCAAGTCCTCTACCACTGAGCCTCACCCCCTTACCCTGAAAATATTGTTTTATTGGAATGCCATCAGGCATTCAGTTATTATATATTGCAGATTTGAGGCTATTATCACAGAAAAAAATTGCTTCACAAAGCCTAACGTTTTCATGATGTGGCCCTCTGAAGAAATATTTCCCTGATATAATTTTAATATCACCAAATATATTGGCAGGTTTGTGGAACAGGAAACCCTATGTGCAATTCACCAGCAGCATTTGGGTTAATTTGAGAGTCAAATATTTTGAGTAATAATCAACTGGTAATGAAAATTAAAATTTATTTATGAATAAATTTTTGTAACCAGGTAGAGTGCCAGTGTGGCAGGCAGCTTCTTTCTGCAACTTGGCAAGTTGTTAGAAGTATTAGAACAAAATGAACTTAAGATGTGTTAACAAACTAGAGCTTTAAATGTGCTTTGTATTTGAAATAATACATATTCTATTAATCTCACCTTATTTTCAAAAATGATTACATACTACATTATTTTACAGATATAAAAACTGAATGCTTAAAGAGTACTTAGACAATTTCTAAAAAAATTTGTAATAAATATTCTTTACATGTCTATATGTAATTTATCAGTATAAATCTTTTTATAAATGAATATATACCGACAAAATCAGAATATATGCAAAAGATCCTTCTTCATGTGTTTTTTATATAAAATATACACATTTTGGTCTGGGGTTGTGCCTCAGTGGTAGAGGGCTTACCTAGCATGAGTGAGGCACTGGGCTTTATTCACAGCACCGTGCATCAATAAAGAAAATAAAGGGTCATTGACAACTAAAAATGTATTAAAAAGAAAAAAAATACACATTTTTATATTATAGATATAATACATGTCTTTAACATGAAAACCCCAAAGATAATAATGAAAACCACCACAAATACTGGTCAGATATTCCTCCTCTAACAGAAAACAGAGCTTCCAGCTAATTCTAGCTCTGGAACAAGAAAATAAATGATGTGCTTGAAACATTTTGTTTTGCAAGAAAGTCAAATGTACTCCAGGATGAATTGGACACATCAAAAAGATGTGTAATCAGCTTGAAATTGCAGTTGCTGTCTACATCTGTCTGGGGTGAGAGAGTACCAAAATGATAAGCTTTTTCTTATTGCCCTCTTTTGGTTGGTTTTTCTATTTTTGGTTATGTAGAATCAATGAAAAAAAATCATCATTTGGCTATCCCAATAGCAATAATTTGACACAAGGAGGAATCATCAATGAAATATTAATTCTAGTAGGTGAAATTTTAGGGACAAAGGATATATTTATAAACTCCCAAAGTATCTCCACACAAAATATTTATGAACTATAAAGGGTAAATAAATACTATGTTTACCATGGACCAACCTGGCAGATACTACTTAACCAAATAATTAGTCAACAATAACCAGAGATGGAACCAACTGACACTGTATATCTCCATAGTGTCTTGTGCCTGTGTGATTGAGGCCCCATATATTTGCTTACATTTAAGTAGAGGTTGACTCTAGATCCTAGACAATATGTCCAAAATTACTAGAGGCTGATCATAATTTTTGACCATGTCTTTCAGTGCTTCCAGAATATTCTCTAGTGTAAGAACTAGGAATTGCATACATGATGGTCTTCTTCTAATGGCATAACCTGAATCTACTCATGAGAAAACATCATGATTCTAATTTGAAGGAAAATCTACAGAATGACTACTGACATAAACCATTCAAAAATTAAGAGGTGTCTTGAATAGCCCATAGATACTCAGGAACCGTCCCAGATTTAAAAAAAAAATAAAAGAAAAAGACCACTGGACACAATGAATAATTGATATTCAAATTTTCCCAAACTAAATTTATTTTTTTCTTAGACAATTGTTAAAATAACGTCAAATTTTGAATAAGATTTGTAGAGTGAATATTCATAAGATAGTTTCCCTATTTTGATCATTGCACCATATTTATAGAAGATAACTTCTCATTTTTAGAAAATGTGAATATTTAGGAATAAAAAGACATTGTGTGCATCTTGCAAATGGCTCACAGATAAAAAACTCTTATGTACCTATACTTATCTAGAAATGGAAAAGAAAAGATAAAACCAGTTAACAAAATAATAACATTTGGGTAATGTTTCTTAGAAATTCTTTTCACTACTGTTTTAAATCTTCTATAAATCTGAAATTGTCAAAATAGAACATTTCTGAAAGAAAAATAAATTTTTAAAATATTAATAATTAACAGCATACTCAATAAAATAAACCACGAATTTGTATAGGTTTAATAAATGAACAAATTTTATGGTGAATAATTAACAAAGGCATTTATAGTCTCAAACTATCTCCCCACAAAAAATAATTACAAAGTAAAATCCTGCAATACCACCTTAATTACTAAGATTAACATCAGCAGTAATGATGATATTATAGGTCACATGATGTGATTCAAAGAGAAAATCACAGAATTGATTCTGTGATACTCTTGCAAAAAAACATGTAATCTAGTTCCAATCATAAAAAAACCAGAAATCTATCTTAAGCACATTTTATGAGCTTTCTCCCTGAAAAGTTTCAAGGTCATGAAAGTTAAGAAAAGACTAAGGAATATTTAAATCTGAAGGCATCTATAAAATACAACAATTAAGATAATTTTATGGCTCTGAAAGAAATATTTTTATAAAGGACAATATCAGGCTACTAGAAAAACATGAAAATAATCTGAGGATTAAGTGGTTGAAGGCATTATGATAAAATGTATGAGTATTGATTTGAGAAACAGCATTTGCTTAATGTTTTTTTTTTCTCTTTATAAAATTGTGGAAAATATTTGTGAAGTTGTAGGTTCTACTATAAATTACTTTTGTCCACTGAAGCATTTTAAAGTAAATTACTAATATATGCCATATTTTGTGATATTTTTATTATTTCCTACAAGTCAGAACATGCTAGATAACAAAATAACCTTTATAATGAAACTGATATTATTAACAAGTATACTGTGACTTGTTAATATTTGAAAAATTCATTCATCATGAATGAAGACTGTATTGTCTTTATCTAGCATGTTCTGACTTGTAGAAAATACTAAAAATATCATGAATGATAGTATATGTTAGCAATTTAATTTAAAATGCTTCAGCAGGCAAAATTACTTTATATTAGAACCTGTAAATTTACTATTATTTCCCAAAATTGTGTAAACAAAGAGAAATAAAAAAAATTAAGCAAATATTTTTTCTTATTAGGAAAAATTCTTAAGTCAGTGCCTCAAATTAAAATTATAAAATATTAAGGATTGTATGTTTGATGGCAGTATAATAATTTTAATACATTTATCCACTAGTGAATATAATAGTAACCAGTATACCAAAATAATGTTGCCTAATTCTCTGGATCCATATTCCGTGATATATTTTTATAATACAAATAATCCATCATTAATGTGATATTTAGATCTATCAAATTAGTGTTGACAATTTGGTTGTTGAATTGAATGTAAATGCTAGCATTTAGATAGTTTGAAAGCATGTCTTAGTAAAAACTGGGTTTGCAATTGCATTTCAAATTTTCTTATAGATGTAAATAATTTTCATATTTTGAATATTTTATCATATATATGATACACACATCCATTTCAATAAATTTTTATATCATACATTTTATAAACAATTTAAATATTATGTCAACAGTCTAAAAACACAATATTAGCTTTCATATATTTTTTTCTTAAAATTTTTGTATATCCTTATGATGTTTCCAAAAGCACATCTTTTCTTGGCTTATTAGTAAATTTTAAGGCAGAATCTCCCATGGTCAGGATTCAAATTCTGCAGCAAGTGAAGAGAAAAAGAATTATATTTTTGCCTCAAAGATTTTCTAAGTATGAATCAGTGAAGATGTTGAGAACTTTTCATTGTTTATAAGAATGAAAAAATAGATATGTAGGTCCACAATATAAAATTGAAAAGCAATATACCCATATTTTCATACACAGTTATCATTATGACAAAGTATTAGAGCTTTGGGTTTTCCACCCTTTATGCATAAATTTGACAACCATATTCTAGGGTATTCTGGCAAGCACTGGAATGAAAACATAAAAATGATAATGGACACCCCTCACCAGTCATATACCATAGCTTGAAAAGCAGGCAAGCAGGCAAATTTCATACAGAGTCATTGGCATTATGACAGGGATAATACTGGAACACTTAGAAGGGACTTCTGTCCCAAATTTGTGTCAGTGTTTTAGTTCCTTTAGTGAAAGTTATATGTCACTTAACATCTGAAGGAAAAGGAGAAATTGTGACAGAGAGGTAAGAGGTGCATGCAGACACCAAGATGAGAAATAACACTTATGGAATCACAGTGGAACAGTGTCACTAGAGTCTAGAGTAAAGTGACAGTAAGAAAGTGAGAGGAGACAGGCTTAATAACCTGACAAAGGGGCTGGGGATGTGGCTCAAGTGGTAGCACGCTCGCCTAGAATTTTCAGTTTAGATTCCAGATTTCTAATACTGAGTTCCATCTGACTTCTTATTGAAGCAAAATTAGTCTTTTTTAACTGCTCTGAAATTTATGCAGCTACTGATTGTGCCTAAAGAAAATAAAAAGAATATATTTTTTTAAAAAATTAGAACCCAATTATTATGTATTTATTTCATTTAGTTCTGAGTAAAAAATTCAGACAGCAATTTTAAATGTGAAGAAAAAAGATGCCAGACTTTAAACTTCTCTCATCTCTCTCTCAATTACATTAAATAAGAACTAATAATTAAATTCTTCCTCTCCTCTTTTTCCTCCACATTTTTTACCCTCCTCCTCCTCCATATCCCCCTCCCCCCTGGTGCCTCCTCCTCCTTCTTTCTATTGCAAATGGAACCCAGGTCCTTGCACAAGCTAGGCTAGCTATGTACCATTGGAAAGTGATCTCAGTCATGAATCATTCTCATGTTAGTACTTAGATCATCTGACAATTTAAAGAATAATAGAATCAATTCAAAATATAAAAGTTGAAAAATTTAACCTATCAATTCAAAAGTATATTATATTTCTGCATCACATTTTTTTCTTTCCTCCTCATAGTTTTATTTATGCCCACTATTATCAAGTATCCAACAGTTATCTGATGAAAATCATTACTCAGATGGAATTAGCTATAAGAATGATGTAAACTGAGGTATTTTAAGGTTTAACAAATGTTTTCTTCCTCTTAGAAATCTACACAACAACTTTCCTCAAGAGATATAGAATACACATGTAATGTATATGTCCAAAATATAATTTACAAAACACACTGGATCAAAACACACTGCAGATAAATAAGATAGCCTATAAAACCAGAAGTATTTATTTTTACTTCTCCTCTAAATTCCATCTTGCTCATTGTTCAATGTCACATTCCTACCATACTTCTTGGCCTCATTTTACTCCAGTGCTCTGTGTGTGCCTTGGGAAGTATATAACATTTTCTTCCAACTTCTTTTGACTTCTCTCTTTTTTTCAAATTTATCTTGTATACTTCCCCCCCCAAAGAAAACAAGTTCTGCATAAAAAAGTCATATTTATTTTCAATTGTAAATATTGTAAATGCTTTGAAGATACATTGTCCATCTTTGTAGTAAGATCATATATCTGCATGAATAAAATAAGTATGAAATAACACAACTTGAAAATAAGGTATTTAAAATATTTGACACAAACTGAAACAACAAATTTTACATAAATTCAATTGCAAAAAAACATAATTTATACCAGCATTTTGATGAGTAGATTAAGTGTCTATAATAAGATATATTAGCTTTTCAGTTGGTCGAGAATTACAGATCTATAAATTCCAATTCTGGCATAATAAATGTTGGGGAAATCTATACAGAAGATTTTTTCAAATACTAACAAAAGTATGAACATTCTACAGATGAATTCACTATTGGATTATGTTAATTTAATTTTATGTTTTGTCACTGAAATAGAATAAAAGACTTGACAGGTCAATCTACTAACAAAAATTATTGGTTGATATCAAATAATAATTTTGTTTAAAGAATATTAATCAGTAATATTTTCCATTCATTCTAGAATAGGTGTGAACATTAAATAGTACTCTAACCTTGAGTGAATTTTTTGCTCAATAAGATAATCACCATGCAAATACTGTTGGTGAAAGAAAAGTCAGAGAAAGTGCATGAAAAGAAAAATTTACTTTTATGTGAGCTCTGAGTAAAAGAGATAAAGTCAACAAAAACAGGCAATACAGAAAGCACAACATAAGTATGACAGAGATATGGTACTGCAAATTGGTGCAAAAACTCTGAAAAGAAGTATGGAGAGTCCTCAGCAATCTTGAAATGTAGCCACCGTTTGACCCACTTATCTAACTCCTTGGTTTACACACAAAATCTTTAATATCATCATACTACAGGGATGCAGCCACAACAATGTCTGTAGCAGCTCAAATCACAATAATTAAGCTATTAAACCAAATGAGGTTTCCTTTAATAGAAGAATGGATTTTTAAAAATGTGTCATATACACACAATGGAATATTACTCAGCTTAGAGAAAGAATGAAATTATGGCATTTGCCAATAAATGAATAGAACTGGAGATTAACATGCTAAGTGAAATAAGCCAATCCCCCATATCCAAAGGCTGGAAGTTGTCTCTCATAAGTGGATGCTAACACACAGTAAGGAATTCGGGAGAAAAGAATAGAATTTTATTGGATTAGACAAAAGGGATGGGAGTGAGAATGAATACAGAGAAAACAGTACAATAAATATGACACGACTTTCCTATGTTCACATATGAATACGTGACCAGTGTAACTCCACATTAGTATAAATAAAATAATGTGAAGTTATACTCCATGTATTTAAATGTGAAAATACAGTCTACTGACATATATATGTAAAAATAAAAATAAATAAATAAGTAAATTAATATTGTTTACATTTATAAATAACTAAAAAGTATATTGGTAGTTTTCCAGGACTTTGGAAGTGTAGGGATTAAAAAACTGAAGGCTAAAAGGTTTCAGGTTTCTTTTAAAAACATAAAAATGTTCTAAAAATTATCTGTTTAAATGGTTATATAACTCTGTTAATGAACTAAGAGACACTGAATTTTACATGTTAAATGGGTGAATTGGATGTGCATTACATATATCATAAAAATGCCTTTTAAGAGATCAACTGAAAAAAAATCTTAGCTAACATTTTTTATTTACTAGTTTGGAATATCAGTCCAGAAATAATACAAATATTTATATGCTTTCATAATGTATCTAAAATAAAACAAAAAGAAACAGCCCAAGTTTTTCAATAATTAAACAATAACCTAAAATATACCTGCATTTTGAGAAATGCATAAAACCTTTTTGTAATCATTTTTTTTTAAAAATTAATTTATCAATTACCTGCAGATTCTGTATAGATGCACAAAAATGAAAGTAAAAGTAACAAAATTTTCTGAAACATTCTATTAAAAAGTACCTCTGATTTAATTTTTCTTATTGTAACATGAAAGTAGAGATAGCATTAAAAGCTTCTGGGTTATAGAAAAAAGTCTCAGCTATCCTCAGATTAGATATTTTAATAAAAGATGCATGAGTTTGTAAGACAAAAATTTCAAAATACAGTTTTAAGTGTAAGAAATAAATGCAGTATAAAGATCCCCATATATAATAAAATCAATTATAATTAAAATATAAAGAAAGCTGTTCATTGAAATTACTATCCCAGAACATTTTTTATTACTTAAGTAGATGTAGATTTACAGTTGACATGTTCAATTTTAGACATACTTGTCATTTGTCTTAGTGTCTTCATTAAATCCTGTCTTTGTCTTTCAAATTTATGTGAAAATGTGGTAAATCTTTTAGTGAAAACTCTGATACAAATGGTAATTTCATGTTATCAGTCTCGCAACTATCTGATATTTCTGTTAATGATTTTGTTACTCAGCTCACTTTAAAAGTATATTAATAACATTTTGTAATTATGTTTACTCTGAAAAATATCATTACATACATGTTTATTCTCCTTTTTTTTTACATGTTTGTACACTCCTGTTTATTTCTGAATTCCCTTAGGGAAGGTTGTGTACTCCTGCCTAACAACTATCACATTCCTTAGACAACAGGGTCAAACCCTGTATCTCTACATACTGCCCTTGATAATGTTGTAATGTTTAACAACCTACTGAATTCTCAATGAGAAATGGTTACACAGGTCTCATTGGTGGTGGTGAATTCTGCAGAGGTTATTATCCTTCTCTTATTAGAAGCTCAAATTAATACCCCACATCCTCACATCTTTAAACTTTGTTAAAATAATTCCAATATACATTCATGAATCTTTGATACAATAATTCCAATATACTTTCACAAAGAATAAAGGAGACCCTAGGTAACCTGGTTTCCACCTCACTGCCTGTCCATATCTTCTAGAATTCTCACTGGTCCTCACACCACTCCTACTATACATAAACCCTGCCACCCTCATTAGTCTGGACATGGGGGTTCAGTGACAAATTAATGAAATTTAGATAGCTACAATTATCTTTCTACTTAAAGACACTATATAAATTTCAGAATAGAAAATGGGCCATGAAATGAAGAAAACTATTAGCAAGTTATCATGGATATATGCAATGAATTACAGATGAAAAAATTTTGGTTTTGCTACAATTCATCACATTAGTCCCAATTTACTACAATGACATATAGATGCTTTTAAAGAGGTGGACAAGACATCAATGAAAACAGAAAATATCAGGACAGTTATTTTCAGATTTAAGTTGAATTGAAATGACTAAAAATAAATTTACCAATTAGATATATATAAAAATAGCAAAGAAAGTCTATTACAAAATACAGCATCTACATTTCAGTTCAACTAGGAAATTTGGAATGAACAGTCAAAGTAACTAATTTAATTGAAACTAGGTATGAGCATTTCCATTATCTGTTTCATTGTGATCTTAAAGTATGGCAATAAGAACACATTAAAATTGTAATTCAGTGATAGAATGTAGCTCATTGGTAGAATATGTGTAAACTTTGGGTTGAATAAACAGCACCAAAATTAGATATTGTTTCAACATTATTGATACCATATAACTAATGTCAGTGTATACATCTACAAAAAATCTGTAACTCAATCTCTTAAATTTTTTTTTAAAGAGAGAATTTATTTATTTATTATTTTTTAGTTTTCGATGGACACAACATCTTTGTTTGTATGTGGTGCTGAGGATCGAACCCGGGCCGCACGCATGCCAGGCGAGCACGCTACCGCTTGAACCACATTCCCAGCCCTCTCTTAAATCTTTATAAGAAACATAATTTCTTAAATTGAGGAATCTGTCAGGCCCAAGGTTAAAAAAAATTTCCTTCTTTTTAAATATTAAAATCCATCTAAGTCTTTTGTGTTTAGTTGGCATATGAGTAACTATAGATATTTTAAAATATGTACACAGAGTGTAAGAATCAGAATAGGGAAATTGGAAGGCTTAGCACTTCAAACACAGATTGGTTGTGCTGTGAATGATGCCTAAATTATATTTGCTGGAAAACAGGTTGTACTCTTTTGATATAGAAAACACAGTTTTAATATCTACACTTTTTATATTCATCAAGATTCAACATTTTAGCCATAAGCAGGTATCACTTTGAATATTCCTTCGAAGACCCTTTATACAGTTAACTTGCTTGATACTTCTTCTGCTTTCTCCTTTCCATATTGATCCAGTTGTTCTTTTAAATGATTGGTTTTATTGATTAATTCCAAATATTTGTTTTCCAGCATGAGATGATATCTTTCATTCTGAGCTTGAAGTTTTTTTATAACTATTATGTTATAAGTATATTATAATTTGGGTTTGAATATTAATAACTCTATCTTTTTATTGTCACCTTTGTTCTGATAGTCATGCAATTGGTCTTCACACAATGTAGTTTCACTTTGTAGTTTAGGTACCTTCTCTCTAGAAGCTTCTTGCTTTCTGAGGTGTTCATTCCTTTTTCTTTGTTCATTTTGATACCGGTGTTCCATCCCCTTCAGTTGGCACTGTCTTTGTTTTAGGTGTCTGTTTAACTGTTCTGTAGCCAAAGTCATTACTCTCAGAGTACCTCTTGTCTGACATGGCTTGTTTTCTAGGTCATTTTTTTTTCAGACTTTGGAACCTGTTGGAAAGAAATCTCACAAATAACTTTTAGGTTAGATATATTAATATTATTTTCTTTCTGCGAACTAAAGTCTTCATCTCTTGTTTTCTGGAAAGCAAGTTCTAGATTTCTTTTTGGTGTTGGACTTTCACCATGATGGTGTGGATCAGTGCCAGGTCTGGTAGGGTGGGATTTGACTTCTGTTTCTGATATTTCTATGCTTTGTTTTTCCACTCTCCAGTGTACTCTGAGATTTCCAAATATCCAACTGTTTTTTTGTCCTTGAATATTTTCGTAAGTGTTTCCTCATTCAATTCTTGTGTCCATGGAAGAGTGATATTCTTTTCTGTTAAAATTTGAGGATTCTCAAAGCACTTATTTTCCAGGTTCTGATATTTTATTGTGTCCATTTCCAGTCTCTTTATGGAGATTTCATCCTTATTCCTGTAATATTGATGCAATAGCTTGTTCTCTGTCCTATCACTAGTGGAAACCTAAATAAAACCAAGGAAACATTTAGCTAGCATTTAATAAAATGTTATTTCATATTTTTCACTGAAATTAAAGAATAACCTGTACATTTATATGGTGAAAGGGTTTCAATAAATAGATAGCCCACTGAATAAAAGTTAGATGTAAACTTCTGAGCTCATAGAAATATAAATTCCCAAGAGTTCAAAAGTGAATTCAAGAAAATGGATCTATGAGAGTAAAAGAAAGTTACAACTTAAAGGATATAAGAACTGACAGGTCCAGAGGCATATGCCCCTAATACCAATGTCTCAGGAGACTGAGGCTGGAGGATCACAGGTTCAAACAAATCTTCAGCAATTCAGTGAGACACTGAATCATTCATAAATAAATAAATAAATAAATAAATAAATGGCTGGAAATGCATCTCAGTTGTTGAGCACCCTCATTCAATTCCTGATTATAAAAAAATTAATGGATAAAAAAATCTTCATTACACCAGAATGAAAGAATAGATTAAGTGATTAGTTAGTTTTCCAATGTAAAAAAAAATAACTTTGCAGAAACATAAGAGAAGTCACCAAGAAAACCCACATAAATACAGTTATCTAGTACTAGACAAACACACTATAAAACATGTATTGGGAAATAGGATAGGTTCTTCAACTAATGGTTCTGAGAAAATTGAAAATCCATGTGTAGTAGGAGAAATTTAACCCCTATTTCTAACTCCATGCAAAACTCAACACAAAGTGGATCAAGGACCTAGACATTAGAAAAAAAAATCCTAGGCCTATTACAAGACAAGACGGGCCCAGCACTCCATCATGTTTGTGCAGGAACTGAATTCCTCAAAAAGACCCTTAAAGCACAAGAAGTACAATAAATAATCAATAAATCGGATGGTATCTTTACAACAAAGGAACCATCAAAAATGTGAGTAGACAGCCTAGAGAGTAGGAGAAAATCTTTGTTACTGACACCTCAGATAGAGCATTAATCTCCAGAATATATAAACAACTCAAAAATATAACATACAGAAGCACCCTCTCCCACACAGAATAAACAAATAAATAACCAAATCAATAAATGAACAAAAAAACTGAGCAGGCACTTTAAAGAAGAAGATGTGCAAACAGTTCACAAGTATATGAAAATAAAATGTTCAATATCTTTAGCATTTAGAAAAATGCAAATTAAAACTATATTGAGATTCCACCTCACACTAGTTAAAATGATAAATATAAAGAATGCAAGTCACAATAAATGTTGGTAAGAGTGTGGGGAAAAGATTCACTCATACATTGCACCAAGCAATCACTCAGGAAAGCAGTATAGAATGGAATGACCATTTGACCCAGTTATTCTGCTCCTCAGTATATACTCAAATGATACTACAGTGACACAGCCACATAAATATTTATAGCAGCTTTTCACAAAAGCTAAGCTGTGAAACCAACCTAGGTGACTTTCAACATTTGAATGGATAAAGAAATTTTTTCATATATAAACAATGGACTCAGCCATGAAGAATGAAATTATGGCATTTGTTGGTAAATCGTTGGAACTGGAGAGTATCATGTCAAGTGAAATAAGCCAGTTTTCCAAATCCAAAGTCTGAATATTCTCCTTAATATGTGGATGATAACACACCTAAGTGTGGGGTAGGAAAGAATAGAAGTTTGTTGGATTAGACAGAAGGGAATAAAGGGCTGAGAAGGGAGGGGAAAGAAAGTACAATGTATCTGACATCACATTCCTATGTTCACATATGAATATATGACCAGCAAATCTCTACAACATTTTCAACCACAGGAATGAGATCCTAAATAGAAGAAGTTATATACTATACAAAACCTGCTCTACTGTAATTATACCTTTAAAAAGTCAATAAAAAATAAAAATTCACTATTTCTCACATTGATCCACTTTTAGGATCATATGATCTACATGTTAAACAGTTAAAAACCCCAAATATTTTATTATGGACCTATCTTTTGGGATGGCTTCAGTGGCAATTAAAAGAACATTTAACTTTAATACAAATATGTTCACCATCTGATACTTTATGTATTCAACCAGCCCATAGTAAAAGCCTTAGCTCTACATCTACCAAGACATACAAAAGTTCCCCAAAGTCTTTTCCTAAAAATATTCCTAGTATATTTTGCTTTCTAACATTTTGTAGCTGTGAATAAAAATTGCATGTATTGATAAATGATAAATGTAGGAACAGCATTAAACACATTATGTACATCAATGAAAAATTTATCAAAATTCTGAAAAGGAGCGCAAGGCTAAAAACATAGGCAAGTTGCACGATTTATCCAAGTCTTTTGCCTCTGCTTCTAATGCTAATCCACAAAGTCAGTTATTTCTGTCCTGTGAATGGATAAATGCCAAAGAAGGCCTGTGTTTCAAAATAAAAATGACAAATAAGGCTAAATGTGTAAGGCTCTACTCAGAAAATCCCAAGATTGGTACAATCTCAAGATAGCATTTGTTTCATCTCAGTGAACTTTGAAAAATGAATCAATATAAAATAAGGCAAATAAATGGATCTTATGTATTAAGAACAAATATTTACCAGTAATTTATTTCTAAGAACATATTAAGGTATGCCATTGTTTTCAAAGGTGTTTTGTGCTGAAGTAGGAGATTACTTGGAGCAAAGTGGTTTTTTTTTTTTCTCTTCTCAAAAGTGAGAAAAATGATATACAAAACCAGGGTATTTACTGGTCCCACTTTTCCTCCTTACTTAAGAGTGGGAGTAGTAAGACACATTAACACAATAAGAGAGTGAAGTCACTTCCCCAAACCAGAAATTTACTATTAGAAGCAAGGGTTTTGATATCATAGAAAAATCATGTATTCCTGTGAAAAATATGAAAATTATTTTCTCTTTATAAGGCTACTCTAAAAGTCATCATGGGATTGCTGCAGAGAGAGTTGGATTGAGAACATTACTTAATTCAATGGGACAAAAAATGCCACCCTCACCTCTAAAATATGTACATTCTAGTTATAAATTTATGGATTGAAATCCCTCTATACTTTCCCATGATTTAATAGAGTTACTGTTTAACTATGTTACACACACACACACACACACACACACACACACACACTCACTCATTTGAAAACAGAAGAAAATAATTCAGGAAACATTTTCTTTCTGCATATGTCTATCCCTTTTTGTTTGTTAATATGTATTACTGAAATTTCATATTATAAATTCTCGAATTCTGGTCTCATGTAAATTGTCTGTAGGTTTCATTTTGTCCTGCTAAATTCTACAAATTTATTTCAGCAAGATATTGGCTGTATATCAGCAGGTGATAGAAGTCCAAAAGCTTAATTTAAGAGTGGTACCTTCAAGATTAAAAAAATAATACTGAAAGGTAAATTTATTGTTTATGAGTCAGTGTCTTACATTTCAACTGCACAAATGACAGATAAATTTGGGTGAATGAAAACATTTCTTAAATACAGGCAGAAATGTAATTGTGAAACACTTTTAAAAAATGTTTTAACCAGTTGCATAGCTATTTAGTCTGTATCTTAACATAAAAAACCCTAAATTGGTATTTATGTTAGTTATTAAACTAAAAATCTTTATTTAGAAAACAAATGCTGAACATCTACCAGATACTAAAATTTGCTGTAACTAGTTTTGTCATAAATGTCATCATTTAATTTTAGAGTCAGATAATATTTTTTTTAAATCAAAATAGTAGTTCACACCCCACATACCAAAGATTTGTGAAACAGCAGACTTCATGTAAGTGGAGGTCCTGTAAGTCTGTATTTTCTGGCATTGTGGAAGATGTCTGAAGTGTGTGGATGTACACACACATGATGACTGCATGTTGGTGAAATTGCCAAACAGCACATTCCTCAGACCACATTGCCACCATTAATTGAAACATGACCAAACACAGTAAGTTAAAGTGACCTTATAAGTAATGCAGATAAAATAAAGTAAAAACTTGAAACTTTACTGAAGGTTCATTTACCTGATTAAAATAATTTCTTGCAGTCTCCAATTCTGTTATCTATTGTACAGAGATTTCAGCTTGCTTTCTCACTTGATCCTCTTTGTTATATTCTGTTTCTTTTAATGGGTTCTTATTTTTTTCATGTAGCATATCATCATTTTTTTCTCTTTGCCTTTTCTTCTTTTAAGGTATATCTGAAGTTAAATTTGGTTACGTTTTAATTGATTTTTGCCAGAAAACAAAAATTTCTTTTTATTTTCTGGATCTTTGTATACTGATTTAGTATCCTAATAAAAATTCTATGTTCTCTGAAGTTTTTCTAGTTTAACATTTTTAGTTTCTCCTTTAATCTTGTCAAAACATACATAATTGCAAGTAGATACTACACAAAAGGAATTTTGAAAGGATTTGGTAAATTGACAAGTTAAAGGTGATTATTTTTGCACTATCATAGATCCTCCCCAATTAAAAAGATAATTTCAAGCTAAGTAAGTTTTAAAGACTTATTGTTTGTGTAAAAACCTATGAATTCAGTAGTAATATGATTTATCTTCATATAATATGTCAGGTATACCTACAACTTGCTTACAGTGTAACAGCATATTCAGAAATTCTTCTTTTAATATGTATCTTTTGAAGTTGGGAATGTAGCTAAGCGATGCAGTGATTGCCTAGCATGGGTGAGGTGCTGGGTTCAATACTTAGCACCACATATAAATAAAATAAAGATATAAAAAATATATTTTTTGTATTACTACAACCCCAAACTGGGATAAGAAATCCAATACCTATAATTACACTTTTTATGTTTCTTTTATGGTATAACTTTCAAATTTTCTCATTGATCATTATGTATTTTACAAATAAATTAAAATTCACTTTTGAACAAGAAATGACCTAGTATTTAATCCAATAAGGAAGAGTAATGTCCTTCAATAGATGAATGGATAAAGAAAATATTATATATATATATATATCTATATATCTATATAGATATATAGATATATATCTATATAGATATATAGATATATATATATATATCACAAACACACACACACACACAAACACACAATGGTATATTAGCCATAAAAAATAAATTTATATCAACATATAGTCTAGTGTCATGTATACCTTAAAAAGTTTATGTCCTTTCAATATAGAAATCTGAACAAATTTAATTTCTGATGAGAGTGAGTTTGAATAAAATAATTTATAATCAGTTTCCATTTCACTTTTTAATTAATGTCATTGATAAATGTGTAGCTGAGGGTCTAGCTCAGCACTAGCACATCATATTAGTCACAAAAAACCCTGGGTTTGATCCTAAACATCAGAATAAAAACTGTAAATGTATAGAAGCATGTTTCAGGGCAGTGAAAAATGCCTCATTGGTGGAATACAAACTTTTTGAGAGCAACTTAAAAATCCTGAAATCTTTTTAAATTTTCCCAACTTCAACCAAATAACTCTATATTGAAAATTTTTCAAAGTAAACAGAAATATAGAAAATTATTTTTTCTTTTGTTTTGTTCTCACCCCCATCTTTGGTACCAGGGATTGAACCCAGAGAAGCTAAATCACTTAGCTACATCCCAAGGCCTTTTTCATTTTTTTAAATTTGGAAACAGCATATCACTAGTTTGCTATTTTGATGAGGCTTGATTTGAACTTTTCATCCTCCTGTCTCTGTTACCCAAGCTGCTGGAATTATAGGAAGATGCCATGGTATGTGAGTAGAAAATTATTTTTTTTCTAAATGATATTTTTTGAAACATTAATTGTAATAAAATTTAAAAATATAAAGAAATAACAATCCCAAATTCTGTTTCTTAAATAAATAGATTTCTAGCTGATGGGGTTCCATGAAGCCATTAAAAATGTGATGAGAAAAAATATGCACTTAGTTTTTAGAAGTAATCACATTTAATAATATACTATCATATTTGTAAGAATTTTATAATTTATTCAAGTTTTCTCCCTTGCAAAGTGCTAACAGATAAGTCAGCAGTTAAAAAAATTCTCCTTCTTATTTCTACTGGAATGAAGGAAAGGATTCACCTATTCTTTCAATCTAGGATATAATACCTTAAATCATGGAGTTGTTGTTTCAATTGGATATTTCTTGCTTAAACTCTGATACCCTCTTTTTAAGTTCACGAATCTCATTTTCCAGTTGTGCATTTTTTTAACATGTAGTAAACACTGTATACAGTGACTTTTTTGGTGATTTATTAGTCTTTGAAGTGAAGAAACTGTGTTCTGGGTTTTCAACAGCCTAACAGAATCTGTCAGAAATAAATAAATAATATATATATATATATATATATATATATATATACATATATATATACATATATATATAAAATATGTGACTAATTTACATATATAAATGCTGTATATTTCACATGCATTATTTATACACTAAACCAATGAATGCATAAAACATGTGACACAATATGCTGTACTCTGCAAATATAGCAGATGAGATGAGATCCCTTTTGTTCTTTAGCTTAAAGACTAATGGAGAAGACACATAAAAAGATCATTATAATTTCAGACAGATGATATTAGAAAAGAGGTTTGTGATCTAATAGAGGAATCTGATCTACAGAAAAGATTCCCTGAAGAAAATGAGAATACACTGAGAAATGAATAGACATTAGGTAGAATGTGAAGAACAGTATTCTTTCCAACATAAAAATTCAAGTTTTCCAACACCCCTGCGGTCTATGCATGTCTTGTATAGAAACAAAGAGGGACATTCACCTGAAGTGATCCTGATTCTATCACATGTCATGACAATAGGAGAAATATCCTGCTTCAGTGTTAGAGGAAAATTCCATGGTTTAAAAGAAGGAAAGCTCCTCTCTAGTAACCTGAGGAGAAGAATTCTACAAACCCCATTATTTATTAGAAGAAAAAGTAAACACTTACTCACCTACATTGTTGGTGAGCCAGAAAATAAGAACTTCAAATCTGGAAATCAGTGTGCAGTTTCCTGAAGATATCTAGGAATATAACCATTTCAACTGTATTGACTTTCTCGAAACAAAGAATACAGGAAGAAATCAGAAAATTTAAAAAAATATATGTGTGAATACATCTGTGGCTGCTTAGTTTTGGTGTTATCAAGACCTTCCTTCTCTTCTTCAGATGATGAGAATCAAAGGGATTCAGCTGAAAAATGTACGCAGATAAACTTCTTAGAATATTTAGAGAGAATAATAGTCTGCCAAAAATAAAAAGTAATAATAAGCTTGAATTTTAGGTGATATTACCTTTTTAACTGTTTATTGGTGAGGTGTACTTGTGTGTACTCAGTGATTTAACCCCAGAATATTGCAACATTGGCAAGTGCTCTGCCAGAGTTGTATATTTATTTATTTTTGGACTGTTACACAAGGTTTCAAATGACATTTTCAAAGTGTTTGTTCTGGCCTGAGACTTGCCATGCTCTTGTCTCAGTCTCCCAAGTAGCTGTGTTTAGAGGTGTCCCACTGTACCCAGCAGATACTATTTCAGGGAATGATATTAGTGACATAAAACTTCAACAGTCTACCTGGGGAGACACTATATATTACCAGGTTTAAGACATAAAAATATCTCAAAGGTATATCCACTCAAGATGAATAAAAATTTTCCAGAAGTAAATTTTAAAAACACAATGGAAATGTGGGGATGCATACAATTTGCTATTCTCTTTCTCATAACAGTAACTTTTAAAAACAAAAATTTATCAGTAGTCATTTTCACAATGACTGATATGTACTATACTGTTATCAATGAACCTCTTGCATATGCAATGTTTTTCTACATTATTCTGAAAAATGTATTCTTCTATAGAACTCAGTCTGTTTAGTCCTGCATGATTATCAATCTCCTTGTCATAAAATGTTTTTAACCCCCTTGGGGTCTTAGCATTTCAGCCACTGTTCAACTGGATATCTATCAGCTGACTTGTAAATCAGTTCTTCCCTTCTTTAGCCCTTTGGCTCCTTGACTTGAGGAGACCTCTTTTACATCACCTTAACTGAACCCACAATTATTATGTTCCCTGTGAGAATAGAGTAAAAAGATGCCAGAGATAGTGGCTTTCCTGGAGCTAGGACTCTGCAGAGATTAAAGTAATGAGGTTAGCAGCCAGAGGCAGAAAGTGAGAAAAGCTTGAAAGGCTGGAGCTAGACAGAGAATTAAATGGGTCAGTTTTTGTCTGAAAATATAGAAACTGGTGGGGAGTCATCAAGATGACAGTGAAGTCAAGGGAAACAATGAAGTGTTAGGCTGAACTCATTTTAGGAAAGATTTCTGGGTAATTTTAAAGGCTGGCTTTTTATTTTCTAGAGAGGTTCATAGTCACATTTGCATTGTAGTTAGATGGCTCCAAATGCTGAGGATAGGATAAGTGTGTAGAGCCTATGTATGAGCAGGAATAAATAAGAAGGTGGGCAGAAGTGCCAAATAGAGGGAAGCAGGCCAGAATGAAAGGAATGTTTCAAGAAACATAGAGGATATATCATTTTCTGGGACCAGTGTAAAATGAAGTTTCATTAAGTAAATAAAGGAGAAAGCTGGGTCTCTGGAATAAGAGGCTCTGGACTTTTACACAAGGTTTCAAATGACATGTAAAATGAAACACAGGAACTGTTGAAGATCTCTGTGTTTACCATGTAGTATTTGAATTTGACATTTTTGTATGTTGAAGGGACTCATTTTGGTGCTTGGGATCAATTTCTCAAATATTGAATTCACCCAATCCTCCAATGAATAAGAAAAAAAGCTTTGTGGTACAGCCACTGCTTAGCATGCTAAAGGATCTGTGTTCAGTTCCTACCATTAAAAACTAAACCAAAACCAAACCAAAACCAAAACCATAACCAAAAAAACCAAAAACAACAACAAAACAAACAAACAAACAACAACAAAAACACCACCACCACCACCATCAACAACAACGGAAGAAAGCATGAAGAGGAAATTTATAAAATGGTTTGGGTAAGTAATTTTGAATTTACAACTCTGGGTTGAAAATAATCAGAAAACAATAATTTCCTAAAAAATACTTTATTAGTTTTATAGAAAATTAATAATATAAAAATATACAATAATACCTTGTATAGCTTATTACAGAAATAATCATGAGTGATGATGGACATAGGATAAACAGCTGCATAAACTACAACATGGGTTCAATGTATTTAGTGAATAAAGTGTGCATTACACTAGAATTTAACTTAAATTTTAAGTGGGTCTTGTTTCACACACTATACTTAATTCCTGGGTTCAAACACATATTTTTATGTCCATCTCCCAAGATTTGGAAATTGTTGGCAGCTATGCAATGAGTTTTTATAAAATCTCAGAAGTAAATAGAGCCTCATAATTTACCTAACAGGTATAAGAATTCTGGGAAATTTAATTTTAAAGAATGAGATAAAGATTTTTTAGAAATCATTTTGTTGTGCTTTAAAGATATAATTTTATGATGTTTCCCAAACTTGATAAGCTTTTATGCAGACACTTTATTTTAAGTTTTAGATTTCCTGGACTCTCTTCCATAAAGGTTCTGATTGAGTAGTTTGAGATGGAGCCTCAGCTTTTGCACTTTTTAAATATTATTTATTTTTACACAGGAACATTGAAGTTTTCCTTCTAAATTGTGTGTGTGTATCTAAATAAAAACTGAATTTTCAGAAAAAAAATAAAGATATAATTTTAAATTTGTATGCCAATATAGACACTGTTTTTTTTTTTTTTTTGTCAAATCCTCCTACTACTTAGGAAAAAATCTTCTAGAATTTAAAATATTTCAATATAGTTTTTTCTACAGAATATAGAATGCAAAATTTACCTGATTTGCATGTACTTTCTTCTGTTGTCTTCACTGTATTCTTTTGAAGAAAATACCTCCTGTCTAAGACAGGCTGTATAAGTTTGGAAAGCAGATATTAAATGCATGTTGTACATTTTATACTATTCACAGGTAATAATTCAAGATAAACTAGAAGTTCATTATTACCTTCACAAAAGGTTGTGTGAAATCTGGAAATACTGAAAAGCAAAAGGGATATACAATACATAAAACATGAATAAGACAAAACTACCCACACTTTCCTGCTGAATCAATATGGAGTTAAGTTCCTGGGTTAGCTTTGATGAAGAATATTTTAGCTTTTGGGTTTCTATGATTGCTGGTTTTTGTTGAGTACAGCAACATGAATCAAATATACTGGAGAAGAACATCCAATATTAGTTTAATTAAACATGGAGTTAAGTTTTCAAAATTGAGATTACAGTTCCAATTACCACAAATATAATAGGGAATGTACACATACCAAGTAAAGGTGTGGATTGATTGAGGAAATAGGAATATCTAATCAGAGTAGCAAATGAGAACCTTCAGGGCATCCATATATAAAATGAAGAAAATAATTTAACAGCAGGTGTGTATATTGTAGCCAATAACAATCATTTAATTAACTAATTAAGTCCAAAGTTGTGATAGTAGTCAAGTGGAAAGTAGAATTCATTTGTATTGAGGAAAGTTCTCTGAACTGATCAGTTTAGATATATACTTATTAAAATAATCTATTTTTCCATACTCATGTAGGACAGTGGTGTATCTTCTTTTACTATATCCTCTGGTCTCACACACTCAAGGTTTCTCGTTCCATTTATTAGAGTAGATATGGTAACTGTATCTAACAAATAATTTTAAATAAGCATAAAATATTAAAATATGGTAATCCAAAAAGGAAAAGTGAACTGAAATTCCAAAGAATTATCAGATATGAGTAACCTTTTATATTTTAAATTTATTGGCATATAAGCAAAGAATAACAGCTTTGGTATTCAACAAAATAACCTAAAGAGTATGCTGTTTACAAAATGAGCCTGGTTTTGTATATCTTCTTAGACTTTCAAAGATTTTTATAAAATATCTGTCCTATCAGAATTCCAGCTATCTGGTAGGACAGATATTTTATAAGGACTTGGCAGAGTAATTGAGTGCATTCCTAGCATGCCCAAAGCCAGAGCTTCAGTAAAAAAAAAAATGAACTATCTCTTAAAGTGCCCTGTGTTTCTTAAATGCTATGTTTCTCATCTCAGCTTCTAATATCAATACTTCCCTATGCTTGGTAGTTAAGTAGCAAAGAAATTAATAGTGGCTAGTTGCCCCAATTCTAATTGTTTCTCCCACTTAACCATCTCTGGACCAGTAATTCTCACTTTTGTTTGAAGGTAAATACACTGAAACAAGCTAAAATGCATTCTCTCAGTTTCCTTATTATTACCTTCAAAATTACCTAGCTAATTTTATTCCTTCTTCACTACCCCCTCCCTTTGCTTTTCAAAAGCAACCTCTAGATCTGTGGTCTTGATTCTTTTTCTTAATATTTGTTGTTTAGATTATTTTCACTATTTTTTCCTAATTTAGTAACTATATCTTTAAAATACAATTCCTAGGAGCTGGGTTTTGACTCAGTCATAAGGTGCTTGTCTAGCACATGTGAAGTACTGGGTTTGACCCTTAGCACCACATAAAATAAATAATATAAAGGTATTTTGTCCATTTACAGCAAAAAATCTTTTAAAAATACAATTTCTATTTCTTCATCCATTTGTTCTTCCCCTTTGTCAACAGACATAATAAAAAACAAAGCAAGATTTATGTTTTTAACTTAATCTGGTTATGCCCTTAACTAAGACACAATGACTCTTAATTTAGATTTTCTAAAGGACAGTTTATTCAATTGCTCTTGCAACTCAGAATGTGGTCTGTGACTCAAGAAGCATTGGAAGCATCTTTGAATCTATCATGATGTAGAACCAAAGACCTACTGAGTCAAAAAATAAATTTTGTACATGGTCCCCAATATTATGATTCACTAAAATTTGAGAGTCCTTATGCATGCTTAATCTTTTATCAATTCCTCTAACTTAACTTGTCTATTTGATGTTTCTTTTTGCTTTGTTATTTTGTTATTAGTACTGAGAATTGAACCCATGGGTGTCTAACTACTTAGCTACATCTCCATTCCTTTTTATATTTTATTTAGAAACAGGATCTTGCTGAATTTCTGAGGGCCTCATTCAGTTACTGAGCTGAGTTTGAACTAAAAATTCTTCATCTCAGCCTCCAGAGCCACTGGGAATATAGGTATGCACCATGTGCCTGGCCATTTAATTTACCTATTTAAAATTTTCTCTATCTTGTTCCCCAATTTGTAGTTGTATTAGAAGTCATAGTCTTTCCAGGGAATGTTTATCAGGCCATGATCAATGTGCACCTGCTTTTTTTTTTTCTTTTGTTGTTTTTCTCTATAGTCTTTTCTCATGCTTTATTCTCAATTCTTCCCAACCCTTCCTTATGTCCCAACTTTTCTCTAATTTAAGCAGGTCTGGAAATGGACCTAATAATTCAGCTCCTCTACTGACAGCCCAACTTACATTGTGGTTGCAACTTGATAAGATATACTATTTAAATCTTCTTACTATTTATTATTTTCATTTCTTCCACTATTGAATCATACTAGTGCTAATGGTTTAAACAAGAATTATATCCAATGACTTTATAAAAAGTGGTTCTTATCTTCTATATGTCCATTTACACCTTCTTTTGATCTTTGATGTGCACCACCAAATGAATGACCAACACTATTCTGAGAAAGAATATGAGAGACACACTGGTAAAAATTAATATCACTAATGAGTTATTTGAAGATTGACTAATCAGTATTCTAAGGAGACACCTAATTGTACAAATTTGAAATAAATTAGAGTTAAAAGTACACATTGAAAATTGAAATCTTTTATACAAGAGTGTCATATATCCTCTGCAAATCAGCCAAGTATTATAATCATTTTTCTACTAACTCTATAGAACCAGGATAGAAGGACAATAGAGAACTACCAAAATGAGGGTTAGGGTTGTGGCTCAGTGGCAGAGTGCTTGCCATGCATGTGTGAGGCACTGGGTTCAAGTCTCAGCACTGCATGTAAATGAATAAAACAAAGGTCCATTGACAACTAAACGAATAAAAAAGAAGAGAGAGAGAGAAAACTACCAATATCACACTAACTGATGTGCATATTTCTATCAGGAAAGCAACTTCATTACACCTTAACACTACTCATAACTTGCCACTAAAAATAAGAGGACCTTCTACCATATATTAACATATATAATATATAATATGTACAAAGAGTAAGTTGTATACACACACATATGTATATATACACTTGCTACCCATCAGTAAACATTTAACACATTCTAATTATAAGCTTTTAGTGTTGAACTCAGATATTTTGTTATAGAGACTAAATCATGTCACATCAAGTAGAAAAGAAGCCATGTTCCTACTGTTTTATTCAGGGAAGGAAGGGTTTACAGAATTATAAATTTCTTTTGGTGAAACATTTACTGATAGGAAAACTAGTTTAATAAAATAATAAACTGGTTTTAAAAAAGTTTTCTTTTTTTAATACATGAGGGTAGAGTATGCATCAGTTTCCACTCAAGAAAAAAATTACAAAATATTATACTATGGAAAAAATCATGTATGTAGATATATACAGTGGTTACTGACTGCACCGTGAATTTCAGTCAAATCAACTGGTGTGTGTCTGCACAAACACTGGTAAAGGGCATGCAGTGGAGTGAAATTACAGAGAGGCAATTAAAAGATAAGACCCACAAATATGTTTTTTCGAGTAATAAAAAAGCTCATAAAAGAATTTAACTACTGCAGTTGTCAGGAAAAAACTGGCTAGGTGGAAGCTCTTCTCTGGTAGGCTCACGCCCTCTATAGTTTTAAGAAAATCATATTGTAAATTCCAGTAATGAGTTTCAGCCAGTTGGATTCTGCCTGAGATGTCAATGGAGGACAGGTGCACTGCAGATTCTTCTCAGAAAAATCATGAGTTCTTACTCAAGAAACTTCTTTAGTTGGTGTCCTTTTTCTAGACTTTCTTGATGGGAGATCAGAAACCCTGGCCTTCATTTTCTTATATTTTCAGTACCCAACAATGACATGAATTTGGCAGTTCAGGAAGCATCCACAACACAAGTCAGGCTCTATCAACAATAGTAACTGAGACACAGATCTGTAGCAAGCTCTGTAAAGCTGCAGTCATGGTTACATGGTCATACAAGGGATAGAAACTGAGGTTACTTTCAATTAAATGTGCCTGTAGGAACTATGTGTAAGAAGAGTGTCAGGATTGCTCCTGGTAAAAAACTTGCTGTTACAATCTCCAGAGGGGAGAGCTGATCTCCAGAGTTTGATCTCTATCTCACTGTGCTCAGAAGCATGTGAAGGAAGAACTAAAGCAATTATAGTCACTTCTTGTTCATTCACCAAGGGGCTTCCTCCTTTAGAAAGGTCCCATTACTGGAACTCTGTCTTTGAAATATTAACATCTCTTGTATGCTTTATCTCCAAGACAAAGGAACTGCCTCTCTTTACTGGAATTGTGCATACCCACCATCTAGGTCCAGATTAACAGCGATGTGTTGAAAACTCTGGTCAGTAAAAAGTATGGTGTGCTGCCTTATAGAATAAAGGGCAGTGGGGACATCTCCCTGTTAAAACTTGTGTTTTGAGATTAGTAACAGAAAACATAATGAGTTGTGTGTGATTCCACAGGGCAGAACATTTTTGGAATGCTTTGAAAGGTCTTGTGAAAAGTTTATTTCCTGCATCTCCCCCAACCAAGCACAGATCCTGCACACAGTCCACCTCTATTATGCTTAGAGAAAGTGAAACCAACACCACAGGAGACATGGAGTCTTGCATGACCTTGAGCTCACTAAAAGTCTGGAATTGGGATTTTCAGCACAGACTGACCCATAGGCTTCATGTGTGAGAGTTTTGTTGATAGCTCTTATTATAGCCAGAGTCCCATACCCAGGTACATAAAAAACAATATAAAAATGGTCCTATAGCATTTCCTGGTAGGCACAAATGAAACTTTTCAACATTCAAGACTCCACAACCAATACTGGCCTGTTTGGGCTAGAATTGAGAAGAAACAAGTACAACTATAGTTACTCCCCAGGAACACCCCCCCCCAAAAAATGGTTAATCTTAAAAGCAGAAGTTGGATAAGAAACTGCTTATATTTGAATTACATCAGATAAGGAAATCATATTTTTCTTGGCACTGCATCTTTAAGTGGCTTTTTTTATCATTTGTTTTTCACTTTCTAACTTACATGATCTTTTAATTGTTTAATTTTCTTTGTACTTGTTTTCTTAGTTTTCATTTGTATTTGCATTATTTTCCTTTTTTTCTTGTTCTTTTTTTTCATCTCACCTTCTGTGTATTTTAGTATTAATTTTAGAATCACTAATGCCTAAGTTTTGGACATTGTTTATTATTACCACTTCTTCATTGGTTACCTGAGTTGTAGAGATCGTTTAGAAAAGGTTTTGCTTTGGTTGTAAGTCAACATGTGATTAGCTTCTAACTTTTTGATATTACTTGTGATTATTCTTTCTTCTTAAAGTGCTTTGAATAAGTAATCCTAGCACTTCTGTCAATGAGTTAGGGCTTTGAAAATAGAACATACACTCTGTTTGAGGAATATCTGAAAGAGAAATCTGCTGAACTAAATGACCCACATCTGAGAGGGGAATAGAAATCTATTTGAATATCTGCACAAACCTCTGTATATTAAAACAAGTAACATGAGAAATCAAGGCACTAACACACTACCCAAAGTGTTTAAATCCCTAATAACTTACTACACATACATTGATGTGTAGGATATGGTGAGCAAATAATTCAAAAAATTTATTATGAAAATAATTTGAGAAACTAAAGAGTAAAACATTAATTAATTAAAGAAAACCAAGTTTTGAAAGAATATTCCAAAATGAAATAGTTTCTAAAAGAGAAAAGGCAGAAAATTTGGAAATGATAAGCTTATTAACTCAAATAATAGTCCAAATGAGAAGTACTGAAAACATACTACATCAGGTAGATGGTAGAATGTTAAGTTCTACATCATCGACCTTGAAGACAAGGTCGATGATGTAGAACTTTCCTAATTTAATAAAAAAGAGAGACTTTAAAAAAATATATAGGCATTTTAGGACAACCTTAAAAGACCAATTGCAACGAATGTCTTCAGGGAAGGAGTGTAGATACAGACTAAAGGCATAGAAAACATATTCAGTGAACTCACATCAGAAAAAAAATCCTTAATTGTGGAAATAAGATGAACACCAGGCACAGAAAACATTTAGAAGGCCAAATACACATGGTCAAAAAAAAAACTGTCCACATTATATTTTTTAAATGACAAAATTCAGAGCAAAGAAAGATTTTTACAGATTCAAGAGAGAAGCAACAAGTCATTAGTAAAAGGTAACACATCTGGGCCAGCAGGACATGCAATACTATATTTCAAGCACTAAAACAGAAATACTAAAGTGGCACCTCCTCATTCACAAATACATCTTCATTAAGCTTCCCCACATACCCTCACCATAATTGTTCTTCTTTAAAATATATCAGCAAAGATCTCTACAAATGGCTCAAATGTGATTAGACTCCCTATTTCCTTTTGATCTATTCTGACTTGCAGAAACTAAATTTACCCCTGGATTTAATGAATGCACTCTGCTTTTGTGGTATAATCTGTAAAATCCTTGACAGTTATAAGAAATGAGACAATAGGTTACTTATGAGAACTCACAGAAAAAGATAACTTTCATGTAGACCCCTGCAAAAATGTATACATTTAAGCTCCCCTCTCCACACCACTGGGTATAAAGCTCAACAAATGTCTAGATCCAGCATTCAGGGAGAGAATTTGTTTTAGATTAAAGCTCCCTCTGGAGAGGCTGCAAACAATAAACCTGCTTCCCGTTAATTCCTCTGGTGTCCAGTCTCATCTGTCTTACTTCAGTACTGCCAGTCTAAACTGTTTTCTGCATCAAAGTTTTTCTTCAGAAATAAAGACCTTTCAAGACAAGAATAAACTAAAATAAACTATGACAAGTAAGTGTAGAAGATTCATAATGGAATTCTATATACACAAGAAGAAGATTAAAATAAATCATGGAGAATACAAAAGAATGAAATTAACTGATGAGTGGATAAGCAAATGGGAATTAAAAGTGAATCCTCTATTATAAAAAAAACACACTTCATTATTTTAACACTGGATTCACATTGTGTTAATTGTCAACTTAAAAGATATAGACTGAAATACTCAATTAACAAAAAAGACCCAAATGTGTGTTGTCTACAAGAAACACAACTGATTTGCAAAGTTGTTCAAACAATAAAAGTGAAAGAATACAGAATTATTTCATGTAAAAAGAATCCAACAAAGTAGTAGCTATTTGCAAATATGATAAAGGTGACTTCAAGCAACAATTACTCAAAGGTATCAAAGAAGGTCACTACATACTGCTAATGTGAAAAATCCCACAAGAAGAAAAATAGCTGTAAATATTTACACGTGAAAGGCAATGCCATTGATTTTATAAAATAATAAATATTCCACCTAAAGGGACAGATAGGGCCCAATAAAAAACTTAAGTGTAAATGATATTAATACTAATATCACCAGTGACTGGTTAGGTGGTCAAAACATCAATAACTTTCCTACATATCACTTTTACTTTATATCATGTCAACTTTATAGTTGTCTACACACATCACAATGGATTGCTATTAGAAAAAAACACATAGAGCCTTTTTAACAAGTGGGTCTGGAAAAAAATAGATACACACATGAAGATGAAAAGTCAACTTAAGAGTGGATCAAATATTTAGGAATTACACAAGAAAATCTACAACTGCTGGATAAAATTTTAAGCTGAACTTATCAACATATTATCACAAGCACCAATTACTCTAATAAAACTCCTAAAGCATAAAATATAAATCCAAGAATCAATACCTAGGGTGGCATAAAATTAAAAACTTCTGAACACTAAAGGAAACAAATAAGAACATGAAGACAGAGCCTGCAGAATGGGAGAACTTTGCCACCTGATCTACAAATGTGGGTTAATATCCAGAATATACAAAGAACTCAAAAAACTTATTAGAAAAAATTAATAACTCACAGAATAAATTGAAAGAGAAAACTAAAGGGATCTTTCTTAAAAGAATTACAAATGAATAATAAATATATTTTTAAAAGTTCAACATCTCCAGAAGTTTGGGAAATACAAATAAAAATTATATTGAGATTTTATCTTACTCTCTTCAGAATGACAATTATCAAAAACACAAGTAATAGTAAATGTTGATGAGAACGCAGAAGAAAGGTACACTTGTACATTGTTGGTAAGAGTACAAATTAGCACAAACACCCTGGAAATCAATAAAGAGATTCCTCAAACACTAGTAATATATTATCCTACTCTTCCAGTCCTTGGTATATAGTCAAAAAATTTAATCTCAGCATATTTTAGGAATGCAGCCACATCAGATTTTATGGCAGCAGAATTCAAAATAGAAAGGCTATAAAAAAGAAACCTAGGTGCCAATCAACAGGTTAATGTATAAAGAAAATGTGGCACATATATATAATGGAGCTCTACTCAGGAAATCATCAATAAAAAGAAATAATGGCATTTGTTAGTAAATGAATGGAGCTGGATAATGTGCTGCTAAGTGAAAGTAAATGTCCTGCTCAGACTCAGAAAATCAAGGGTGGAATATTTTCCTTATATTAAGAAGGTAGATAAAAAAAATGGAAAATGGGGGAATTCCATAAAAATAGAAGAGAGGTCAGTGGAGTAGAGGAAGGAGATTGAGAAGGATGGAGAGAGTGCCAAAGGAAGTGTGGTGAAATGAATCTGAAGAAATTTTCCTTTGTGAACTTAGTAATATTTCACACTGAATTTGACCTTTATGTATATCAATGATACACTAACTAAAACAACTACAAATAAATACAAGAAAGAATAGTGAAGTATAAGAAAGGTAACAGAGGCAGGAAAGGGAGAGTACTGGGGATCAAACTGGAAAAATATATACCATGCTTGTATGATTATTTCAAAATGAGCCCCAATATTATATGAGAAATAATGATATAATTAAGAAAAAGATGAAAACAGCAAGTAAAACTACAGAAACTACATGAACACTTGAAGAATGAATAATACAGTTGCATAATCAAAGGGACACTGAGGAAATTAGGGGGAAAAAGTTTTAAATAAGCCTGAGAACCACATGAGAATAAAAACACAACATCCGTACATTTATGGTATAAAGTAAAAGCAGTTATTTTTTGTTGTTTTTTGTTTGTTTCTTTTATTGAGACATTGTATGTATATATAATAGTGGGGTTCATTATACCACATACAGAAATGCATATAACATATTTTGATAAATCTTGCTGCCCAGTACCTTTTCTTTCCCTTCTGATGTCCCTCCACTAATCCACCAAAAGCAGTTATATGAGGGCAGTTTTTAGCAAGGGCTACATCCATTTAAGAATCTGAGACATTTCAAATTGTAAACCTTATGATGCATTCTCATGTCTAAGAAAAACTTCAGTAAATAAATTTTAAAACTGATACAAGAAAATAATTAATTAATGTTGGATAAAAATTATAGACGAGATAATTTTTTAAAAAACATAGTAATAATAAAACAAATGGTTGATTGTTGAAAAGATAAATAAAATTGATAAACCCTTGGCCAAGGGACTAATAGAAAGAGAAAGAAGATACAAATGAATAAAGCTAGAAACAAAAACAGAAATATTAAAACAGATACCACTGAAATCCAGAGGATAACTAGAGACTATTGGAAAACTTATATTTTAATGAATGAAAAAAATCTAGATTATTTTAAAGAATAAAATTGAAACATAAATAAATCTAGAAGATACTGATGAAATATGGCTTAAAATTTTTGAATCAAAAGAATAGAGAAAAAAATAGCTGAATAATAAGAAATTAAGTTGAAGCAATAATAACAAGCCTCCTGGACCAGAGGTTAATGCATGGCTAAATTTTATCAGATATTTTAAAAGAATTGTTATTAATATCCCCATTACATGTAAGAGAAAAGGAAAGATGCTTCCAAAGCAATTCTGCAAAGAATTACCCTGACTGGAATAGTGAATATTGGACAGAACAAGAAAAAAACTAGAGAACAATATCCTTGAGGACCATAATATATAAATACTTATAAAATCTTCACAAACCACATTCAACAACACATGACAAAATAACATACAGTGTCAGGCATGGTGATATATGTCTATATTCTCAGAAAAGCAGCAGGTTGTTTGAGGAGCACTGTAATTTCAAAACCAGCTTGGGAAATTTAGTGAAATCTGTATCATAGTAAAAAATAAAAGGTGCTGAGGATGTGGCTCAGTGGTACAATTTTTCTGGTTTGAGTCTCTAGTCAAATACAAAAAAAAATAATCCATAAAAGCTGGTTTTGCTCCAGGATACTTCAATACATGCAAATAAATAAAACTAATACACCACATATAGAATCAAGGGCAAAATTACATGATAATTGAAGCAGCTGCAGGAAAAGCCTTTGACAAATTCAATGGCCCTTCATAAGAAAGCTCCGAGAAACTATAAACAGTAGAATTTTTATTACAAGTAAATAAAGACCAAGTATATCAAACCCAAAGCCAATAGTAAAATGACGAAGAACATTTTCTCTAAAATGAGGAAAAAGACAAGGATGCTCATTGCCACCAATCTTACTAATCATAGTACTTAAAATTTTAGACAAGAGAAGAAGTAAAAGGGATTCAAATAGGAAAGTTAAAATGTTAAATCACTTCTATATGCAAATGATATAGTCCTATTCTTAGAAGAATATAAATGATGTACCATGAAAATTCTACTTCTGATGAATAAATTCATCAGAGTAACAGGATGCAAAGTAAACATATAAAAATAAACTCTTTGTCTATATACCATAGCAAACCTAGTGAGAATTCAGCAAGGGTAACATCTCATTCAAATAGTTTTAAAAATACCTAGGAATAACCCTAAACAAAGGAGTGAATGACATTTTCAAGAAAAATTACAGATTGATGAAAAAAGAACCTAAAAAAAGACAATAGGAAATAAAAGATCTCCTATGTTCATGGAGAGGCTGAATTAATATTGTGAAAATGGCTGTAGTACTATAAATGAATTATAGATTCCATGTATTCCAATTCAAATTCAAATGATATTATTCACAGAAATGGGGGAAAGAAAGAACTACTTCTAAATTTGTATGGAAGAAAAACAAAAAATACTTAGACAAAGTGATAATGATCATAAGAGAAACAATGGATAAACTACAATGCCCAATTTCAAAATAGAAAACAGAGCCACAATAATAAAAACCATGGTCTTGGTGTAAAGAAAGACCCATAGACCAATGGAAAGAAGTCAGAAAGCAAACCCACACAGGTAGAATCATGTGATACTAGGCAAAGACACAAAAACATATTTTGGAGAAATGGTAAATGACATTTTAGAAATAGTGTTGGAAAAACTAGATACCTATATTTAGAAGAAGAAAACTAGATGCCCATTTTATAACACTGTACAAGATTTTATTTAAAAGGGACTAAAGACATATGTACCAGACTAGAGGGTTTACAGCTGCTAGAAGAAGATATATGGAAAACACTTCAGTATGTAGATAATGACTTCTTGATTAGAGCCCCCTACAGCTCAGAAAATAAGAGCAACAATGGATAAGAGGAGGTGCATCAAACTGAAAAATTCCTGCACAGTGAGTGAAACACAAAACAGTAAAGAGTGGTAGCCTCCAGAATTGGAGAAAAGAGTAGCTTTACTAGCTACTCTTCTGAAAAAGGTTAATAACCTGAAAATATTAATGCAAATATCTTAACACCAGAAATGCAAAAACCTTTTCAATCAATAAGCAAATGCACAGCTAGTTCTCAAAATAAGAGATACAAATGACCAACACTTCAGTGAAAAAATAACCATACATCTTTATCAATCAGAGAAATGCAAATCAAAACAACATCAGGCTCCCATTTTCCACCATTCAAAGAAGCAATCATCAAGAAAGCAAATAATTCTGGGAAGAACTAAGGAGAAAATCTCTTATATGTGATTGGTAGAAACATGAATTACTATATCTCTATGGAAATCCATATGAAGGCTACTCAAAAAACTGAACATACAGCTACTTTATTAATCAACTATACTACTCAGTACTTAATGGAAAATATTAAAGTCAGCTTACTTTAGAGATATACATATTCCCATCTTTCCCATGGCACTATTAATAATAGGCAAGATACAGAATTAGGCTAGATGCTTTTTAATAAAAGAATAGATAAAGAAAATGTTATATATATATACATACACACACAAGGAAGATTTCCATGCATAGAGAACAACAAAACTAAGTTACTTTTAGTAAAATAAATGAAATAGGGAAGCATAATGTTAAGTAATACAAGACAGACTCAGAAAACAAGTATCATATATTGCTCTCATATGGAAAACTAGATGTGGAAATTTTCAACATAAAAATATATGAATTTTATAATATAATTTTTTAATAAAATTTTATAAATTTTATCCATCAGCATACATAAAATTGGGAATATGGAGGAAGGTATGTTGAAGATTGAATTGGGGGAGTATATGTATATGTATGTACAAATATGTCACCATGAAAATTCTGTATAATTAATGTGTATCAATTTTTAAAAATTGACAAACTTTTTCTAATTTTTAGAAGTTCATTTATTTTTCATTTATCATGTTCATTACCACTGTTACTGGTTTGTTTAGATTTATATTTTTTGAATAGCAGTACTATTTATATATGTATGCATATATTTATTTTATTGATTTATTTTTAGTTATATGTGACAGTAGTGTCCATTTTGATATAATTTAACAAGCATTGATCATCAATAAATTAAGTCTATATTAAATGTTACTAAATATAAATTTCTTGAAGCTTTAATAAGAACAGAAGAAAAGAAAACATTAATTTCTTAAGCATCTAAAATATGCCACATTTATTTGCTTATTTTTCTATTCATTATAATCACAAAATGATCATGATTATAATCCCACAACCTGCTTCCTAGTCATTCAAGGATGTCAAGAGTAAATGATAGACAAATATGACACAATGTTCTATATGTCCTGCATGTACTTCCCTTAACTTTCCTGTTTGGCCTAATACTGAGTTGCTGCTCTTATTAATTTCAATATTTCTTATTTTAAGTATCAGCCATCTTAACACTTTTATTCAGTCTGTACACTTAACTTTCCCTCCATAAATTAATTCTTTGTATACATCTCCTTTTCTCAGCTTTATTTTCATAAAGCTGTTCTTTTAGCTTGTTTTCTATTTCTCTCCTTCCATAAGGGCACACCAAAAAACTGTTTATTCCCAACACATTCTGTCAATGTTAATTCTATACATATACCACACCTGTTGATATCATTGTTTTCTACTATAACCTTGTAGCCTTATTTCTTTCTAGCATGTTCGTCATCATGGAAGAAGATATGTAAAAAAAATGAAACAATTTTATTAAAACACATTACCTTTGAGTCAGGTGATGGAATAGAAGGACAATCATTTCTTATTCTGATTGCCTGCACAAGTGTGGTTTCACTTACTTCCTTCTTTTGACTGGCAGAATTACTGTTGTAATTCTGTAAGTTTCCACTTTTTTGGTTCCCAGTGTCATATTTTACTACTGATGATAAAAACAAAATAAACAGTATATGAAACTTGTGTAATTTAGAGTCAATAAGCAGCAAAATTTCAGTTAGTCTTCAAATAGCTTACCATCCTTCATTGATTGTCTGGAAGCTTCAATTAATTCTCCTCCTTCTTCTGGGATATTCTAGGAAGAAAAAAAATTATGATATAATAAGTGCCAAAGTTGACAAAATGACTAACGTTCTCCACTACTGCAGAGTACAACAGAATAAGCATTCTGATGTATACTCAAACTATAATTCTCTCACTAATGAAGTAAGAATTATGAGCCAAGACAGAAAGATTTCCAAAATGTCACTCCCCTTATCTCCAATTGATTTTTACACAAATACTGAAATCCATTCTACTATTTTCTTAAGCTCAGTGATGTAGAATTAAAATCATAGCCATCTTTATTTAGACTATTTTTGAAAAAGACTAATATTAGAAATTATATGTAATATCTTAATGTGTTTATGACATATTGGCATGAATTACCTCTTGAGGGGAAAGTTCATAAGATATGAGCTTTTAGAGTATCTATTAAAAATATTGATTGGATTCCTAAACAGTATAAGTTTTGTATATCTTATGTGTTAAATTGCTAAAGATAAATGATTATACAAATTTTGCTGTTTCCAACAAAAAGAGAAATGAAAAAAAAAACAATATTGTGAGGGTGATATCAATGAAGAAAAACCTTTTGGAGTTGCTAAACAAAAACATTAACTCAATAACCAAACAAAAGTGACAGAGATAGCACAATGAATAGACACTGAAGACATGTTTTCTGCAGGGAAATATTAAGTATTAGAGTAGGTCATTGTTTTAGAAAGCGATGCATGTTCTTTTTATTCCAGTACCTTCATATAATTAAATTAACAAAACAATAAGATATAAAACAATAAAATATTTCTTAAGAAACAAGATGGTGCTGCCAACCACATCACCATGTTTGCTTGATATAGGTAACAAAAGATAGTGGAAAGTCATTTTTTAAAAGATAGTCAAGAAGGAAGAAACTAGCAAATTTTCATCTGAAATCCAAATCTAAACTCAAGTTTGGAGCAGGCTTGGAGGATATTCTTGTTCCTACTAACACATTTATGACATTACTCTAACTTGTTTATTCTTCCTTTATTTCACCAATTAGAGATAACTTACTCAAAACTTTCACATACCATATATTAAAAGAGAATGCAAACAAAGAATATTTTTTAATTCAGTAGACTTAATTACTAGTTATCTCATGCACATTATACTATTTAGGATGTTTCAGCAAGTAGACATTTATTTTATCCACATTTACTCATGTTCAACACCGTATATGACACCAGCTTTTAGAAATGGTGCATTTCTCCAGGCCAAATGAGCTCAGTTGAGTTATGAATAACACCATAATAGCATTCTAAAAGGAACACAGTATGATCTCTCTATATTTTTATCCTCAAAATAAAAATTACACTGTTCTTACTCACATAATATTTAGCTCTTCATAACTGAAATAAAATTAAAGTCATTGCAAAAACAGAAGATGTTTACATTTAACCTTATTTTAGCTGCTCAAGGATATTTGAACATAAATTTTTTAGAGAAAAGAGAGAGAGAGAGAGAGAGAGAGAGAGAGAGAGAGAGAGAGAATTTTAATATTTATTTTTTAGTTTTTGGCAGACAAAACATCTTTGTTTGTAAGTGGTGCTGAGGATCGAACCTTGGCTGCATGCATGCCAGGTGAGTGCACTACCGCTTGAGCCACATCCCCAGCCCAGCACATACATTTTTCACCTGGAATAGTTAATAAAAATACTAGTGTTTTACACAATGAACATTTAAGTAAGTAATTTTAGATACATTTAACATTTGAAATTTCTGAGTTTGACATAGAATTTGGATATTTTAAGAAAGTATAATGAAAAAAAAATTCTGAACCTAAAGTATTACCATACAATTATTGAGAGTTTCTGCTTCCAGTACTGGTTATTACTTTGCACACGCCATCTTTTCTTCAATTAGATGAAGAGTAATTTGTACAAAATTTCATTACCTCACATTTTTTAGATTTTTTATTGTTTCTTCTCAGTTATACAGCAAAATAGAATTTACATGCTAGAATATAATTATAATAGCATAGAATATAATTTGTTATAATTCAGGACCTAGTACTTCCTTCTGTTCTACTAATCTTTCTGCTCTTTACTTATAGTTTTTAAATTACTGTCACTTTTAGTGAAAAGACTCAAAGTTTGGATATGCAAGCCCTTTTTAATACAAGTATTAAGATACAGATTTTAGATTTCTTGGCTGCCACAATTCCCAATATTACTTTATTATAAACACAGAGCCAAGGAAAGAAATAGAGCATACAGGTCTCTTCAAATGTTATAATACCAAAGCATCAAGGGTCCAAGTGAAAAAAATAAAAGTTATGTACAATGTATATTATATATTAAAAACTAAAGGCACCAGGGAAATTGCATAATTCTATAAAAATTAATTTAGGCATGAGTATTTTAAGTCATGTAAGAATGATTTAAAAACCACAGTAACATAAACTGATCCAAAAAAATTTTTGAATAAATATTATATTTTTTCTGGAGTTAGAAAGCTGTTTCTAATGATATTTTTCTGTCACTATGTATTTCCTAGCCCATTGTTCTTTCCAGCCCCCAAAACCCCCAAGTACTTGAGAGAACATTGATACAAAAAACATTTTAAAAAATTCAAAATAATTCTTTAAAATAGATTCTTAGCAAATTTTCACATAAAATGTAAGAAAAAATATAGCTAAATTTTAAGCATTAATTTTTAAAACACAAAATTCAGAACAAGAACACGAGTTTTTTTTACAAAAAATCACTTTACCTTAATACTAGCTTCATAGCTTCCCTCAACCATTGCAAAGCAGGAATCAGCTGGATGTGATTTTTTTTGTTAGATCTTTAGAGCAAAAAATGTGTAACAAAAATGGTGAAGTACTATTCTTTTAAAAATAAACTACATTTAAAGTTAATGGTATATCTTTATTGATATAATTAAAATATCACCTCCATTTTAAAAAATAGCTTATATTCACATCTTTCTGCCTCTACTGCTGTGACGTTATAAAATATTCAATGAAGACACTCTTAGTTCCAATTCAGAGCAATAGAAAAAACATCAACATAACCTAATAATAATTTATTCTTGGAAATTTCCTATCTTGAAGGCTGAACTTAAAACCCAAGTAATGGCTGGCATTTTTTTTTTACACCTGAATTGAAACAAACCTCTAATAATAGAAGACAAGATAACAAGATGCACAGTTCCCTCTCGTGGATATCCAGGATATGAATACTAAGCAATGTTGTTCTTCAGTATGAAAATCACCAATAATAATACACAATTTATTCCCTCTACCCACAAACAGTGCACAGAGTTCTCTGGAACTTTAAAATATTTTGAAAGTTAAAATTTGACTATATATGTTATTTAGAATACATTTGTTAGACACATTGGAATAAATTATAAAATTGATTTTTCCTGAATAGGTCCGACTTTATTCAGGTCTTTATAAACTAGCATGCACTTTAAAACCTTTATGGACATTCAGACACCTAAGGGGAAAGACTTCCAGAAAAGCAGAGTCTTGATGTTTGTACCTCTGTTTCCCTAATTATTATGTAAATATCCTCCTTGCTGTAGGAATCAACTTCCCAGTTCCTCATCTGCAAAACTCAGTGGCAGTCTCCAAATTTGAAGTCTACATCCCTTGAATATGCAGAGTCCTGATACAAGGTTAAACTAAATGGGGTCTCAATCACTGGCCTGTCTAAATACCCTACCAACTACACAACTGAAGCTTTGTAATAACTTTGCCTGTCAATCACTCCTGGGCCCAGCAAGGACATTAGCAAGTTGGAAAGAAAGTGAAGGTGAATGGAAACCTGCTTTGGGCCACAGATATATATATTCTAAGAAATTTTACTGCTGTTTCACTAGTCTCTAATCCACTCTTGCAACACAGATGAAAACAGGCAAAATACAATCTTAGGACTTCCTCTAAATTTTGTATTAATATGCATTTTATAGAGAGCTTTTAATATTCTCTGTCTTTAATTCCTGTTTTGTGCTCATTAAACTGATCATAAACCCCAAGATTTTGGTCTATTTTTTAAACCCTTATTCGTACCCAACACAGTGTTGTTACTCATAAGAATATCCCTTTGCTTTACTAGTTAAATTTTGATCCTGTATCACAGTGTTCACTTTAAAATTCTAGTCTTGTCCTTTTTTGTTGGGGTCCTATTGTCAATCTCAATCTATTATACAAAAAAAAATTAGCCTTAAAAATAATAACCAGAAAATGTACTGAGCTCAGAATTAAGGAACTGGAGTTCAAATTTCATTGCTGTTATTGTTTGTACACAGAAAAGTCCCTTTAATATATTTAAATTTCAGGCTCATCCTCAAAACTATCATTTGGCCAGCTTGTCAAACATATGCTAAAAGACTAGATGGTTGCTAAAATTTCTTAAAATTCTGAAATTTCTGAACTTTTGATTTTGTCAACAGAAAAAAGAAATAATATTCAATTGACAAAGTAAAACAGAAACACAAAGAGAACAAAACAGAAAATACAAATAAAAATTAAATAAAAGAGTATAGTTATAAAAAAAGAAAAAAAATATAAAAGTAAAAGTCTTCATAAAATGGTTAGGAGTAGTATTTGAAGAGAAACTAACTGGAAAATTGGGAAGTAGAGAAATTTGAATGTCCTCTAAGGATTAATATAATTAATACAACATTTTGTGAATAATATTATTCTTCACTTCCAGAAAAATAATTTCTCTACACCACTTGCTTGATCTTGTTTATTAGAAACCATGTGGCCATAGCTCTGTGAGAATTTCCATAAAAGCTTTGGTATATTAAGAAAAAAAATTTGGTTACCAGTGGAACTGTCAATATCAGGACAAAATCTTGGACTATAACCTGGCTTCTCAGGTAAAATATAAATCAGAATTAACACAAAACTGTCTTTGACTTTCTAAATTGATGATATACAATTAGAAAATTAAAAAGTGAATATATATGCTATTTAGAGTACATGTCAGACACACTGAAATAAATTGTAAAATTGAGTTTTCCTGTACAGGTTTTACTTGGTATCAACCTGTACAGTGGAACAACACAATGGAGTTGTCAGCCAGATAAGACTACAGTCTAAACATAGGCCTGAAACTTATTAATTATGCAAATATGGGAAAAATAGTCAACCTCTATGAATGACAGTTGCTTTATTAGTAATTAAGAGGTGATAATAGCACAGGTACTTTCAAACTGCTTATAAGACAACTTTAGGAAACAAGTGTTAACAAATGAATGTGGTGTCTGTCTCAGACTAGAATACTCAACAAATCCTTTTACCTTCACTCTCCACTTAGGTAATAGTCATTTTTTTAAAAAAATCTATAAATTCATACCGTCTTAATGAGTCATTTTTAGAACTTTCTTTCACTATTAAATATAACAGTAAAATATATATTTTATCAAAAACGGAAATATAAAATATTAAAAGTTTATGACTCTGATGTTTTGTTATAAAATATTCCTCCAGGCCCATACTTGAAGATATTTTTAGAAATAATATTAATTTTATTTCTGACAGGTAAGTAAAGAATGCATTAACAACTCCTATGTCTCCCACTTTGTACTTATCAAATGCAAGGAATAATAATGGGAATTATAAGTTTGATACTTAAAAGTAAATCATTGGTCCCATAATCATAATCCTTACCAAAAGCTGCAAAAATGAAAGAAAACCTTATCATTATAACATAAATTAGCATAAAGATATAAATGTCAAACCAGAAGAGACATGATGGTGGATTAGCAGGAAGTGGCTTTTCCCACAGCTCCACCACATGGGACTCAGAGAGTAAAAAAAGTGTTTCTCTGTGAGGTGGGTGATAAAAGCATGCCACTTATACTCAACATTTTTTTCTTTTAGCCTTGAAAACTGAGGAATTTGGGGTGCATCAGACAAAGATGAAAAACAGAACTGGAGCTTAGGTTTTAATGTGTGCCCCGACCGGCAGGACACATTAACATGGGCAGCGAACCTAGATGGGGAGGAATGAAGGGACAAGAGACATGAAGGGTGACAGCAAGACAAAAGTTCTGATCAAGCTGAAAACTTTTATTGTTCACACAGGGGTATTTATGGGCTGGGGATGGGGGGAGCTCTCTTATCCGCAGTTGCTAGAAGTCTTCACAAGGCGAGATAGCGCAGGATGTCTCAGGGAGACAGATGGCCTCAGGATGTCTCAGGGAGATGGATGGCTGCAGGGTGTCTCCCAGGCGAGATGTCTCCGAGGGGGCTGTTTCTTGTAACTCTCAGGCTATTCTTTGAAGGAGAACTCCCTTTTGGTCCCTGGCACTGTCAGGCTATTCTTTGAAGGAGAACTCCCTTTTGGTCCCTGGCATCTCCCCCTTACTTATATAAAATATATGACCATACCTTACCGGCCTATGTCTAATAGAGAAATCTTTAATTCTGTTACTTAAGGCTGGATAACCATACTAGCAAACATTAAGCCTACCTGTGTAGGTTAGAAATAAAGGCCTTAAACTAAAAACTATTCTGGCAGTCCCTTTTGATGGTTATCAGGCATTCCTGTCTGAGAATCTCTTTTGCAGCTTCCAGTTTACTTATTTTTGGAAGTTACATTTAACTATTATTATCATTTAAAATGCCCAGGAATAGTAGTGTTTAGGCTTTGACTGTCTTTGCTAAGTGTTTAAGATGAAGCAAGTCAAACTGATTTTTGTTTCTACCTATTGTTAAGTCAGCTGAGTTACTCTGGAAATCCTTGGGAACTTCACAGCAGCTTCTCAGTTCTGCTAGTGCCATTTACGCTAGGATGGGTCCAGGCCTTGCTTGACCATGTGGCTTCCCTTGGAAGCATCAGGGATGTCTCCCTTTTCTGGTAACCCTCCTCTTCACAGCAAATGCACTGATTGGCTTTCTGTCCTCCACTGGTCTCATTAATCTCCCTGTTCAGGAGGTTATGTGGCCTAGGGTTGCAGAGCCCTTTGGAGAAGTTCCTTATTCCCTGACTCAGACTGACTCTGAGGGCAAGAGCCAAATATTGGTTTTCTTGGCCCTTTTAATTTAACTTTAATTTTAGAACTTAATCTTAAACATCCAGCAAATAAGTTTTAACAGCCTTATATTAATAGTACTGAGCTTTAAAGTCTCTCTATCCTGTAGGTGATAACTCCTTATCTTAAATTAGCCCAGGTTGTGTGTTCTTAAATCAGTACCTCTGTAGAACAGCAACAAGCAATCCTTAGACCACCTATAAGCAAACTACAAACTAAAATTAACTAGGGTAAAAGCATATTTAGTTTATGTAATAGCTACCTTGAATTCTGGCAGAGTTATATATTATAATCCCCTGTTTGAGATCCTGGTAATCGTGACAAGAACCAACTTTTGGACATAACTTTTAAGTGTACTGAAATCTGGTCTGCTTCTTTCATAGTCGCTCTCACATGTAGTGAGACGGGACATACAGCCTTATCTCAGGCAAGGCAGGGCTCTCTATAAATCTTAAGTACTATAGTTCTGAAGCTGATCATTTTACAAAGCCTTCATAAATTGTTGCTCAAGTTTACATGAACATTAGCTAACACATCACATCTACAACATGAACTAAAGGCTGAAAACTTCTACCCCCCCTCTTTTTTTTTTCAGTAGCAAAGTACTTTTGTGTTGTACAATAAAACCTTCACACAGATTAGGCTCCCATTAACTTGAAAATACATTTAACTTGTATCTCAGTGTAAAGTAACATGGAACTTTACATATCTTATTGATAACAAATCCAGTTAGAGAACACAAATGATATAAATAAATCTCCAAGATTTTTTTTAAGCCTAAAATTACCATATAACTTCAGAACACCAGCTTGATATAATGCTCTTTTGAAGCTTCTACCTTACAGACTTCTATACCTGGAAGATATGAATTAATAGCACCATAATTACATTGATGATTTTATATTGACCAAGTTTAGCTCTTAAAGAAATAACATTACAATATTGAAGAAATAACAGTTGTTATTTAACCATAGTTGTATAATTTTAAAAACTTATACATATAACCAATTTACACAGACCTTTTTCATCACTTGCTTAAACCCTTTTGTTAACTTAATCATATAGACTTTTTTTTTATCCAGAAACACATTTTCCCTCTATTAAATCCATATCTAGAACCTTTCAGTTTTTCTTTTTCATCTGTTAACCTTTTTTTTTTCACATTTTGAAATAATACTTGTAAATTTCTGAATTTAAGCAATTATTTTATAGACATCAACATTTTATTATTGAAAACCTAGAAAAACTTATAAGCTTAATTTTAAAGACATCTTTACTTCTATCTGTTTACCCAGTTTAAATTGAACCATTTGAATCACGTGAATCAAAGATATTTGGATCCCTTTTTTTTTTTTGAGCGCTCTTTGTATATCTGCCAATTGTCATATAACTGCATAATATATGGACATACACACACACAGACATAGGACATACAACACATAACATGAGTGTAACACATACACAAGGCCTTGTAGTTTTTTTTTCATTGCAATGTTTAAAAACTCCACAGTTCATCAAAAATAGAACTGATCAGAAAGCATTAACTTGTCCATGAGCTCAAAAAATACAGAATCTACGGAAAAAACAAGAGTCAAAATGACTGGCCAGTAATTAGTAAATATCATACAATTTACTTTTTGGTTTGGTCTTGTTTGTGTTCAGGTAAAAGGACACTTTTAAGAAAGGAGGATCTGTGGGGATGTAAACTTAAGAAATAAACCTGTGAGAAGGGTATAGCATCCTTTTAAATGTTGGCAGCGCGGTCTTCCATCTCCAGACGATGATAGTGAACCTGTATGGGATTAGAGGCTAAAATATTAATCTGTTCTTTAATAAATTGAACCAGCCTGTTTATAATGCAGGGTCCTATGGACATTATTAAAAGTAAACCCAACAAAGGGCCTAATAGTGGAAGAAGGTAGGGTAAAAATCCATTAAGCCCAGTCCAGAGGGGATTTTCAAATAGTTCCCTTCGTCTCTTTTCTAGATCTTCTTGAAGCTGCTTAATTCTAGTCCGTACTATGCCTGATTTATTGGCATAAAAGCAGCATCGTTCCCCTAAGGCCAAGCAAACACCTCCCTGGTTAGCTGTCAGCAAATCTAAGCCTCGTCTGTTTTGAAGGACAACTTCTGCCAGGGAGTCTATTTGGTCCTGTATATCTTTAATGGTTCCTGATAGAGTTTGTACATCATCTATAAGTTGCTGAGATAGACGATGGTAAGAGTGTATAGCTGTGCCTAAGCCAGCTGTACCTGTGCCCACAGCAGCTGTAATTCCAAGGGTGGCAAGGAGTGGTAAAGCCTGTATTGCCCTCCTATGTCTTTTAACTAAGGTGTCTAGGCTAGGAATGGGTAGAGGTTCATCTCCTGGGACAATAGTTATACCAGGGAGTAATAAGGCAAGAACACAGCCACCGGTCCAATTCGCTGGAAGCCTGGGGAAGGCTGAGTTTCCTCCACACATAAAAACTGTGCCATTGGGGGGACAAAGAGATGGGGTGGGTGAGGAATAATTTTTTACTGTTGAGCAATTTCCAAAGGAAGTAACTCCAACATCAATATCATAGGTATTATTTTGCATCGCACCTAAAAGACATAATGTAAATGTGCCTATAGGCTGTACTTTAAAAGGAAATCCGGGTTGGCATGTATTATAATTGTCTATGATAGAATTTATAGGAACCGCCATAGGCATGACTGCCCCTGTTGTCATGCAGAGCCAGCAATCACCAGCAAGGGTGGGGTTGGAATTATTAAGCAAGGAGAAGGTAGTTCCCAAAATATCTAATGTATTGGTATCTAAATCTGGGAGCTGGGATTTAGGCAGCACTAAGGGATGATATGTAAGCTCAGGGATTTGTGGTTTCAAAAGTTTGATTATCTGAAGATGCTTGACAGCATCAGTGGGTCCTCCACCATCAGAGACCCCTGTAGGGGCCTTAATGGGCCAGCAGGAGGGTTTACCAACAGTGCCTTGGCATCCAGCTGACTGTAACTTGGTGTATATGTCTTCTCCTCCCCGGTCAAAGAGAACGGGAGTATAATGAATAGTGGTCCCCCTTGCTGCATGAGTTTTGGTTAGGGTGGCTTCAAAAAATTGTTCTCCCTTCTTGTTAACACAAATTGAGGCTGATGCATAACAAGAGACATGCATCGCCTGGGTATGCGTACAAGTTGCAGAACAATTTTGGAGAGCTTTACTTGTACTGGGGGGAATAATCTTTGGCTTGTTAACACATACCCATTCAGGCTTATGAAATCCTCCAAGTTTATGGTCAACCTCAGCACGGAGGTAAGCCACCTTAGTCATGCAGTCAGCAGTCTGGGTCCAACTAGTGGGAGCCTGAGTCCAAAATCCTCCCCTGCATTCGCAGGGGGGGCCAAAAAGGTATTTCCTGATGTTGGAAGGTGGAGGGCCAAGGCCTCCGTGTACAAACCTATTCAACAGAAGTGCCTTAAGCAGGATCCTCACACAGATTATTGGCTGCATCTGAAAAAGAGGAAAATTTGTCCTCAGGGGGAGGGTCTCCGTCCCTGGGTGGAGGTAAGTCATGAACCTGTTTAACCAGGCGTTCTGGTAACCATCTTGGGGCTGCTTGCTCTTGGTCCAAAACACAAGCTGAGCCGAGTTCCCAGATGAGGACAGGATCTGGGCCTTTCCATTTATTTGTAAGGGGATCACGCCACATAACAGGGGGACGAACAGAACTGGACGAGGGATGCCAGTGTCTATCTGCGGCCGAATGGCCTTCACTGTCTAGGGTAAGAAAATTAAGGGCAAATAATGCATGGTTAAGGCGATCCCTGGGAGTGGTAAATACAAGGGCGGAAGCCTTAAGGCGGGTTAGCCAAGTCTTTAAGGTAAGATGGGCACGTTCCACAATGCCTTGGCCCTGAGGGTTGTATGGAATTCCAGTAGTATGACAAATTTGCAAGGTGGCACAAAACTGTTTAAACTTGGCACTGGTATATGCAGGACCATTATCTGTTTTAATATGTATTGGTTTACCCATTATGGAAAAGGCTGAAACAAGATGGGAAAGGACATCTTTGGTAGCCTCTCTGGAATGTGGTGATGCGAAAATAAAGCCACTGAAGGTATCTATAGAAGCGTGTATATATTTGGTTTTTCCAAATTCAGGAAAATGAGTGACATCCATTTGCCAAACCTGATTGGGCAGCAATCCTCGGGGATTAACTCCCAAGTGTTGAATGGGGAGGGAGACAGCGCAAGCAGGACATGCTTTTACTATTTCTCATGCCTGCTGCCTGGTAATTTTACAAAGTAATCGAAGGCTCTGGGAATTTAGATGGTGAAGATTGTGTAACTCCGTGGCCTTTTGGACGGAGCCAACAAAAATTGGAAAGATGGAACGAGTTGCTGCATCAGCCTGGGCATTGCCTTGTGTTAGAGGGCCAGGAAGATCAGAGTGTGCCCTGATGTGTCCTAAGAAAAATGGATGTTGTCTGGCCTGAATTAGCTGCTGAAGCTGGTGAAACAGAAAGGCCGCATTGGAAGAAGCCTTAATGGCAGGTGAAATCTCCAGCAGGGGCACAGAATGAGCAATGTAGGCACTGTCTGTATAAATATTAATAGGCTTATCTAAAAATGTTATAAAAACTTGTGTTATGGCAAACAATTCCACAAGCTGTGCTGACTGATAGACAGTATCAAAGATGGTAGGCTGGTTATTGACAACAAAGACCGCACGGCCGTTACTGGAGCCGTCTGTAAAGACAGTAAGGGCTTGGGGAATGGGAGCCTTTTGAGTAATTTTGGGAAAAATGAATGGATGTAATTGGGCAAAATGTAAAAGGGGGTCATTGGGGAGGTGGTTATCAATTGTTCCCAAAAAGCCTGATAGGGCAATACCCCATTCATCCCCTGTCTGTAGTAAAAATTGGGTTTGGTCCTTAGTATATGGAATTAAAATATTATCAGGGTCTTTGCCAAAATGTTGTCAAGAAAGCAAACGACCTTTGATAATAATAGAAGCTACCTGAGCAGGATAAACAGTAATAACCTTGGAGGATGTGGTGGGTAAATGGACCCAAAGCAAGGGGCAGCCTTTATTTTTAAAATGTGGATCCCACTGCCAAAATATTCCTGTGGGTGTATGAGGAGTGTGTAAAATAACCAGAACCAGAGGAAGGTTATAGGAAATTTGTGTAACAAACTGTTGGGCAATGGCTTCTGTGACTTGGTTTAATGCCTGTCGTGCCTCGGGAGTAAGCTTTTGAGGGGAGGAGGGGTGGGAATCACCTCTCAAAATATCATTAAGGGGCAGAAGTACACAAGTGGGTAATTTTAAATATGGTCTTAGCCATTGAATATCCCCCAGTAATTTTTGAAAATCATTAAGGGTGTGAAGTTGGTCCACACGTAGTTGTATTTTAGGAATTTGGATCTGATTATCTTGAAGTTTAAGGCCCAAATAGGTATAAGGGTCTTGTGTTTGAACCTTATAAGGAGCTATCTGTAGTCCCAAGGTAGTGAGGGCTTTGTAAAGGTCCAAGTAACAATTATTAAGGTCATGGTTATTAGATGCAGCAATTAACAAATCATCCATATAATGTAAAATATAAGTTTGTGGCCATCGCTCTCTTACAGGGTCTACTGCTTGAGCCACGTATTTTTGGCAAAGACTAGGGCTGTTAGCCATACCTTGGGGGAGAACCTTCCGTTGAAACCTCTGCATAGGGCCCTGAAAATTAATGCGAGGGAGACTAAAGGCAAAATAGGGTCTATCCTCAGGATGTAAAGGAATGGTAAAAAAAGTAATCTTTTAAGTCAATAACCATTTTACAATAGTTTTTGGGAATAGCCACTGGTGTGGGAATGCCTGGCTGTAGTGCTCCCATTGGGCGCATAACTTTATTAACGGCACGTAAATCTTGTAAAAGGCGCCACTTGCCTGATTTTTTCTTGATAACAAAAATAGGAGTATTCCATGGTGAGGTTGAGGGTTCTACATGGCCGGCTGCCAGCTGTTCCTGCACTAACATGGAGGCAGCCTCCAATTTTTCTTGGGTAAGGGGCCACTGATCCACCCACACAGGAGTCTGAGTCTCCCAAATAATCTTATCTGCATGGGGTACAGGAGGGTCAGGGACCGACACTAAAAATCTGAATACCCAAGTCCATTTGTATCTGTTTTTTGTATGGGTTGCATGGGCTCAACCAGTCCTTGTCTCAGTCTCCCAAGGCCTGTACCAGGAACAAAATTCATACGAAGCATTTGATGAGTCACTATGGAATTGGGACTGGCAAGAATAACTTCCATTTGACTCAAAATATCTCTGCCCCATAGGTTAACGGGGAGGTCAGGAACGACAAAAGGAGTGACAGTTCCCTTATTACCCTCTTTATCAGTCCAGCTAAGAGCCCTAGAGCTGACCAGAGGATTTTTTGACTGTCCTATCCCTTTAAGGTCAGTCAAGGATGGGGTGAGGGGCCAGCCTGATGGCCAGTATTTTTGAGAGATAATTGTGGCATCAGCCCCAGTATCTAGGATTCCTTGGAAGTCCTTTCCTTCAATAAGTAGGGTAAGGGTGGGTCTATCGTGAGAAATGGGCTGAACCCAATACACATCAGAGGAGCCCAGGGAGGCAGTGCCCCGAGGTAGGGTTTGGGCGGTGGAAGTGCCTCCTGAATCTAAGGGAAGGAGTATTAATTGTGCGAGTCTTGTTCCTGTTGGGATGGCCGCAACTCCATTAATAGCTGTGGCCAGTATTTTTATTTCTCCAGTGAAATCATTATCAATAATGCCAGGGAAGACCTGAACACCTTGTAAGGTAGTAGAGGCCCTTCCAAGAATAAGGGCACACGTATGAGATGGAGGGGGACCCATAATTCCAGTGGATATTATCTGGGGCCCTTGCATGGAGTCTAATATTGTATCGGTGGTGGCACAGAGGTCCAATCCTGCACTGCCTGGGGTGGCTCGTTGGAGGGAGGCAATCGTGGAGAAGGATTTTGAGGTAGGTTGGGAGTTTGGGAGGGAACAAACCTTATTGCCCCTAGGTTTGTCCTGGGGGAGGTCGGGGCCAGGGGCCGGCCCCGCAGGGAGTTTCCCGGGAAGTGGGAAGAAGTAGGCTGTCCAAGGGCATTTGTCTTAGATCTACACTCACTAGCCCAGTGATGACCTCTACCACATCTAGGGCAAGGGGTGGCTGGGGGCGGTTTAGCCCCGGTTTGAGGAGACACCATCCCTAGGCTTTGCTTGCCTGTCGGACACTCGCGTGCAAAATGGCCAGGCTGTTTACAAGTAAAGCAAGTACGTGAGCCAGGATTGCGAAAGGCCTTGGAAAAGGCAGCACCTATGGCCAGACCCATGGCTGCACCCACCCCGGCACAGAGTCTAATAAAGTCAGAAAGTTCCCCTTTGTCCTTATGTGGTCGAAGAACATCCTGACATGCCGGGTTGGCGTTTTCAAAGGCAAGATGTTTTACAAAGGGGCTTTCGCTTTCGCTTGGTCCAAGCAGGCGCTCCGCGGCTAGGTTAAGCCGGGCAACAAAGTCGCTATAAGGCTCGTCAGGCCCTTGTCGGATTTTTGCCAGGGAAGTGGTAGCCGAGCCCTTTTGAGGGAGGCGTCTCCAAGCCTGTAAGCCAGCCGTCTGAATCTGCGCCAAAAGTCCAGCAGGGAAACGCGCCTGTTTAGGGTTAGTGTCAAAGGGCGCATTGCCCACTAGCTTAACATAAGTCCAGGATTTAGAGGAGGCCTTTGTTAAATTTTTTTGAGCAGTTTCCCGACAGTGCTCTTTGAAATCTGCATTCCATAACAGGAAGTCTCCGGCACTGAGGGTAGCTCGGGCTAAAAATTTCCAGTCATTAGGAGTAAGCCATTGTGCGCTGTGACTCTCTAGTAAAGCCAATGTGTAGGGCACAGTGGGTCCATAGTGAGCACAAGCCTTTTTAAGTTTTTCAAGAAAGCGCAGGCTTAATTTTTTGTAAGCACTCTGGGTTCCTTCCTGCCTAGGGGTGAACTCCTCATCCTCTGAGTCCTGATCTTCCTCTTGCCCTCCCCCCGCTTCATCCCCCTGATCCGTTTCCTCGGCTTCTTCCTCTAGATCTGTTTCCTCCGCTTTCTCCTCTTTGTCCTCAGCCTGGGTGGGCTTATCTGTCTGACTGCGGGTGACTGGGAAGGTGAGAACAGGCCGAGGGCGCGGCTTAGCCTTTGTATCGGATCACCTTGGGCCAGCTCGGGTTGATTCCGTGCCTAAGGCTAATGAGCTGAGCTCAGAGTCAAGGGATCTTAATTCTTTTAAAAGTTGGATCTGTTCCCGTCTATGTTGGAGGGACTCTCGCAAGGGAGCCAGATCAGGCAGGGGAAGTGGAGAAAAAATGTCTGAGGGGGCAGTTGGCCCCTGAAGGGCCGGAGCACAAAAGGCAGGAGGGATATATGAGGGAGGGGGATGTTTAAGTCCTATAGGCTGTGGCAGGGTCCCGAGAGGTGGCGGGTCTTCTGAATGGTAGCGAACTGCTTCCTTCTCCAAGGTAGCCTCCTCCCCAGTGGTCAATGTGTCTCCAGGATTTAAAACTGGATAAAGGCGGTTGGTAACCGTTGGAGCCTTATTTATTAGGGCGGGGTTTTGAGCGGGACCAGGAAGGTTCCCAGAGTCCTGGGGAGACTGAGAAGGATCTGTGTCTATACTAACTGAAGGGCATGCCGAGGGGGGACGAGAGGTCTTTTGCATAGCCTCTTCCCCAATCCTGATAAGTTTTAAGATACCATTGTCAAAGGGTGAACTTTTAAGAAGTTCATTAATTAAGTTCCAGTAAGAATAGGTGGGAATAGGCACCTTTTCTGGGCCAAAGGATTCATAATAATCTTTTAAACAGTCTCCTACTCTAAGCCATCTTTTACCATCAATGGTCCCTTCAAGGGGAAACCATGAACACAATTCTCCTACTTATGAAAAGAATAATTTTAAGTCCTTTTTCTTAACACGAGCCCCCCGTGTCTTGAGGGCCTTTTTAAGGCCTGACAAAAACAACTCATGTGACGAAACTGCTTGTCCCATGGTGTGTCACTCACCTTGCGTCGTCCTCGCTCTCCTCCCGGATCTGTCTCTCAGTCCTGTCTCCAAGGCGATTGCACCCTCCCGCTTGGCCAAGTCTTCCCGGAGGACAGCGTTCCCCCTCAGTCAAAGGCTCAAGCCCCACACTGGGCGCCAAATGCCCCGACCAGCAGGACACATCAACGTGCGCAGCGAACCTAGATGGGGAGGAATGAAGGGACAAGAGACACGAAGGGTGACACTCAAGACCAAAGTTCTGATCAAGCTGAAAACTTTTATTGTTCACACAGGGGTATTTATGGGCTGGGGATGGGGGGAGCTCTCTTATCGGCAGTTGCTAGAAGTCTTCACAAGGCGAGATAGCGCAGGATGTCTCAGGGAGACAGATGGCCTCAGGATGTCTCAGGGAGATGGATGGCTGCAGGGTGTCTCCCAGGCGAGATGTCTCCTAGGGTGCTGTTTCTTATAACTATCAGGCTATTCTTTGAAGGAGAACTCCCTTTTGGTCCCTGGCACTGTCAGGCTATTCTTTGAAGGAGAACTCCCTTTTGGTCCCTGGCATGCAACAGTCCTTCTGCACCCCAGTCTCCAACATCTTCTCTCTGCAACAGTCCTTCTCCACCTCAGTCTCCAAGCTCTGCTCTCTGCAACAGTCCTTCTGCACCCAGGTCACCAACGTCTGCTTTCTGTATCAGTCCTTCTGCACCCCAGTCTCCAACCTCTGCTCTCTGTAACAGTCCTTCTGCACCTCAGGCTCTAACCTCTACTCTCTGCAGCAGTTCTTCTCCACCCCAGTTTCCAACCTCTGCTCTCGGCAACAGTCCTTCTGGACGCCATTCTCCAACTGCTACTCTCTGCAACAGTCCTTGTACACCCCAGTCTTTCACATCTGCTCTCTGTAACAGTCCTTCTGCACCTCAGTCTTAAAACTCTGCTCTCTTCAACGATCTTTCTGCACCTCTGTCTCCAACTTCTGCTCTCTGCAAAAGTCCTTCTGCACCCCAGTCTCCATCCTTTGTTCTAAGCAAAAGTCTTTGTACATCTCAGGCTCCAAACTCTGCTCTCTGTAACAGTCCTTCTGTACTGCAGTCTCCAACCTCTGCTGTCTGTAATGGTCCTTCTGCACCCGAGACTTCAAACTCTACTTTCGATATCAGTTATTCTGCACCCAAGTCTCCAACCTCTTCTCTCTGTAACAGTCCTTCTGCACCTCAGTCTCCAAACTCTGCTCTCTGCAAAAGTTTTTCTGCACCCCAGTCTTGAACATCTTCTCTCTGCAACAGTCGTTCTAAACCCCAGTCTCCAACCTCTTCTCTCTGCAAAGATCCATCTGCATCCCAGTCTCCAACATCTGCTCTCTGCAACAGTCCCTCTGCAACCCAGTCTCTAACCTCTGCTCTCTGTAATAATCCTACTGCACCTCAGTCTTCCAACTCTGCTCTCTGCAACGGTCATTCTGCACCTCAGTCTCCAAAAACTACTCTCTGTAAATGTACTTCTGAATCCCTTCTCCAAACTCTGCTCTTTGTAATAGGCCTTCTGCACCACAGTCTCCAACCTCTGTTCTCTATAACAATCCTTCTGCACTCCAGTCTCAAAATTTTGCTCTCTACAACGATCCTTCTGCACCCTAGTCCCCAAACTCTGCTCTTTGTAACAGTCCTACTGCACCCCAGTCTCCAACATGTGCTCTCTGCAAAATTCCTTCTGCACCCCAGTCTCCAAACTCTGCTCTCTGTAACAGTCCTACTGCACATCGGTCTACAACTCTGCTCTCTGTAAGATCCTTGTGCAACCTTGTTTGAAAACTCAGCTCTCTATAGGAGTTCTACTGCACCCCAGTCTCCAAACTCTGCTCTCTGCAACGATCCTCTGCACCTCAGTCTCGAAACTCTACTCTCTGTAACAGTCCTTCTGCACCCCAGTCTCAAACATCTGCTGTTTACAACGATCTTTCTGTACACCAGTTTTCAACATCTGCTCTCTGCAACAGTCCTTCTGCACCCCAGTCTCCAACCTCTGAGCTCTGAAACGATCCCTGTGCACCCCAGTATCCAATATCTGCTCCATGCAACAGTCCTTCTGCACCTCAGTCTGGAAACGCTGTTCTCTGCAATGATCCTTCTGCACCCCAGTCTCCAAACTCTGCTCTCTGTAATACTCCTGTTGCACCTCAGTCTCGAAACTCTGCTCTCTGTAAGATCCTTCTGCAACTCTGTCTCCAAACTCTGCTCTATGTAACAGTCCTTCTGCACCCCAGTCTCCAACCTCTGCTCTTTGCAAGAGTCCTTCTAAAACCCAGTCTCCAAACTCTGCTTTCTACAACAGTCCTTCTGCACCCAAGTCTCCAACTTCTGTTCTCATTAACAATCCTTCTTCACCTCAGTTACCAAAATCTGATCTCTGCAATGGTCCTTCTGCACCACAGTCTCCAACCTCTATTCTCTGTAACAATCCCTATGCACCCCAGTCTAAAAACTCTGCTCTCTACAACAATCCTTTTGCACCCCAGTTTTTAACCTCTGCTCTCTGCAAAAGTCCTTCTGCACCCCAGTCTCAAACATCTGCTCCCTGCAACAGTCTTTTTGCACATCTCTGACAACTCTGCTCTCTGCACCGATCATTTTGCACCCTAGTCTTCAAACTCTACTTTATGTAACAGTCTTTTGGCACCTCAGTCTCCAACCTCTTCTTTCTGTAAGATCCTTCTGCACCCCAGTTTCCAAACTCTGCTCTCTCTAATATTCCTTCTGCTCCCCAGTCTCCAACCTCTGCTCTCTGAAACAGTCCTTCTGCTCCACAGTCTCCAACCTCTGCTCTCTGTAACAGTCCTTCTTTCCCGCAGTCTCCAACCTCTTCTCTCTGTAATGGTTCTTCTGCACCCCATTCTCCAAACTCTGATCTTTGTAACAATCCTTCTTCACCCCAGTCTCCAACCTCTGCTGTCTTCAACGATCCTTTTGCACCCCAGTCTCCAACCTCTGCTCTCTGCAAAAGTTTTTCTGTACCCCAGTCTCCAACATCTGCTCTCAGCAACAGTCTTTCTGAACCTAAGTCTGGAAACTCTGCTCTCTGCAACGATCCTTGTGCACCCCAGTCTCCCAACTCTGGTTTTTGTAACAGTCCTACTGCACCTCAGTCTCCAAAATCTACTATCTGTAACAGTGCTTCTGAACCCCAGTCTCCTACCTCTGATCGTTGTAAGATCCTCCTGCTCCCAAGTTTCCAAATCTGCTCTCTGTAACATTTTTTATTCTCCCCAGACTCCAACCTCTGCTCTCTGTAACAGTCCTTCTGTACCCCAGTCTCCAACCTCTGCGCTCTGTAACGGTCGTTCTGCACCCCTGTATTAAACCTCTCTTTTCTGTATCATTCCTTCTGCACCACAGTTTCCAACCTCTGCTCCCTGCAACATTCCTTCTGCACCTCAGTCTCCATCCTCTGCTCTCTGCGACAGTTCTTCTGCACCCCAGTCTCCAACCTCTGCTCTCTGAAACAGTTCGTCTGCACCCCAGTATCCAAGGTCTGCACTCTGAAACAGTCTTTCTCCACACTAGTCTCCAACCTCTGCTCTCTGTAACAGTCCTCCTTTAGTGCAGTCTCCAAAATCTGCACTCTGTACGGGTTCTTCTGCTCCCCAATCTTCAACCTCTGCTTTCTATATCAGTCCTTCTGCACCAAAGTCTCAAACCTCTTTATCTGCAACAATCCTTCTACACCGCAGTCTCCAAACTCTGCTATCTGCAACAGTCCTTCTGCACCCCAGGCTCCAACCTCTGCTCTCTGTAACAATCCTGATGCACCTCAGTCTCAACACTCTGCTCTCAACAACGGTGCTTCTGCACCTCAGTCTCTAACCTCTACTCTCTGTAACAGTCCTTCTGCAGATCAGTCTCCAACATCTGCTCTCTCTAAGATCCTTCTGCAACGCAGTCTGTAAACTCTGCCCTCTGTAACAGTCCTTCTGCACCCCTTCTCCAAACTCTGTTCTCTGTAACATTCCTTTTGGATGCTGGTCTCAAACCTCTACTCGCTACAATGAACCTTCTGCACACAAGTCTCCATCCTCTGCTCTTTACAACAGTCCTTCTGCACCCCAGTCTCCAATATCTGCTCTCTGCAACAGTCGTTCTGCACCTCAGTCTGAAAACTCTGTTCTCTTCAACGATCTTTCTGCACCCCAGTTTCCAACCTCTGTTATCTGTAACAGTCCTGCTGTACCACAGTCTCTAAGCTCTGCTCTCTGTAAGATCCTTCTGCAACCCTGTCTCCAAACTCTGCTGTCTGTAACAGTCCTTCTGCACCCCAGTCTCCAACCTCTGCTCTCTATAACAGGCCTTTTGCACCCCATTCTCCAACCTCTGCTTTCTGCAACAGTTCTTCTGCACCCGAGTCTCAAAACTCTGCTTTCCATATCAGTCCATCTGCACCCCAATCTCCAACCTCTGCTCTCTGTAACAGTACTTCTGCATCTCAGTCTACAAACTCTTCTCTCTGCACCAGTCCTTCTGCAACCCAGTCTCCAACATGTGCTCTCTGCAAAAGTCTTTCTGCACCAAAGTCTCCAACCTCTGCCTCTGTAACATTCCTACTGCAACACAGTCTTCAACCTGTACTCTTTTCAACAGTCCTTCATCACCCAAATATCAAACCTGTGCTCTCCACAACAGTCCTGCTACACCCCATGTCTAGCCTCTGCTCTCTGCAGCAGTCCCTCTGAGACCAAATCTCCAACATCTGCTCTCTGTAACAATCCTTGTGCACCTCAGTCTCCAACCTCTGCTCTCTGCAATGGTCCTTCTGCACCTCGGGCTCTACTCTCTGTATAAGTACTTCTGCACCCCTTCTCCAAACTCTGCTCTTGGTAAAAGGCCTTCTGCACCCCAGTCTCTGACCTCTGTTCTCTATAACTATCCTTCTGCACCCCAGTCTCCAACCTCTGCTCTCTATAACAGTCTTTCTGCACCTCAGTCTCCAACCTTGCTCTCTGCAACAGTCCTTCTGAACTCCAGTCTCCAACCTCTGCTCTCTGCAATAGTCCTTCTGTACCCCAGTCTTTAACATGTGCTCTCTGCAAGAGTCCTTCTGAACCTCAGTCTCCAAACTCTGCTCCCTGCAAGAATCTTTCTGCACTCCAGTCTCCAAGTTCTGCTCTCTGAAAGAGTCCATCTGCACCCCATTCTCGAACATCTGCTCTCTGAAACAGTAATTCTGCACCTAAGTCTGAAAACTCTGCTCTCTGCAACAATCATTCTGCAACACAGTCTCCAAACTCTGCTCTCTGTAACAGTCCTTCTGCACCTCAGTCTCCAAACTCTGCTCTCTATAATATCCTTCTGCAATCCAATCTATAAACTGTGCTATCTGTAACAGTCCTTCTGCACCCCAGTCTCCAACATCTGCTCTCTGTAACAGGCCTTCAGCACCCCAGTCTCCAACCTCTGCTCTCTGTAACAGGCCTTCTTCACCCCAGTCTCCAACCTCTGCTCTCTGTAACAGGCCTTCTTCACCCCAGTCTCCAAACTCTTCTCTCTGACACGACCATTCTGCACCTCAGTCTTCAACATCTGCTATCTGCAACAGTCCTTCTGCCATCAGTCTCCAACGTCTGCTCTCTCTAAGATCCTTCTGCACCCCAGTCTCCAAACTCTGCTCTCTGTAACAGTCCATCTGCACCCAAGTATCCAACCTCTGCTCTCTGTAATAAACCTTCTGCACCTCAGTCTCAAAACTCTGCTCTCTGCAACGGTTCTTCTGCACCCCAGCCTCCAACATCTGTTCTCTGCAACAGTCCTTCTGCACCCCAGTCTCCAACCTCTGCTCTCTGTAACAGTCCTTCTATAACGCAGTCTCCAAACTCTGCTTTGTGTATCAGTCGTTCTGAAACCAGTTTCCAACCTCTGCTCTTTTTAACAGTCCTTCTGCACCTCAGTCTCCAACCTCTGCTCTCTGCAACAGTGCTTCTGCACCCAAGTCTCAATTATATGCTCTCTGCAACATTTCTTCTGCACCCCAGTCTTCGACCTGTGCTCTCTGTAACTGTCTTTCTGCACCCCAGTCTCCAACCTCTGCTTTCTGTAAGTGCTTCTGCACCTCAGTCTCCAACCTCTGCTCTCTGCAACGATACTTCTGCACCCCAAGCATCAAACTCTGCTCTCTGGAACAGTCCTTCTGCACCTCAGTCTCTAACCTCTGCTCTCTGTAACAATCTTTCTGCAACTCAGTATCCAACCTCTGCTCTCTTTAACAGTCCTTCTGCACCTCAGTATCCAAACTCTGCTCTCTGTAAGGATCCTTTTGAACCTCAGTCTCCAACCAATTCTCTCTGTAACAGGCCTTCTGCACCGCAGTCTCCAACCTCTGCTCTCTCTAACAGTTCTTCTTCACACCATTCGCCAAGCTATACTCTCTGTAACAGTCCTGCTGCACCCGAATTAAACCTCTGAACTCTGTAACAATCCTTCTGAACACCAGTCTAAAAACTCTGCTCTCTTTCACAGTTCTTCTGAACCAGAATCTCCAAAGCCTGCTCTCTGTAACACTCCTTATGCACCCTAGTGTCCATCCTCTGCTCTCTGTAAGAATCCTTCTGCACCCCAGTCTCCAAACTCTGCTCTCTGTAAAAGTCCTTCTGCACCTCAGTCTCCAACCTCTGATCTCTGTAACGATTCTTCTGCACCTCAGTCTCCAACCTCTACTCTCTGGAATAGTCCTTCTGCACCCCAGTCTCCAATATCTGCTCTCTGCAATGATCCTTCTTCTCCCAAGGCTCCATCCTCTGCTCCATGCAATGATCCTTCTGCACCCCAGTCTCCAAACTCTGCTCTCTGTAACAGTCTTTCTGTACTGCAGTTTCCAACCCCTTCTCTCTTTAACAGTCTTTCTGCACCCCAATTGCCAACCTCTTCTTTCTTTAATAGTCTTTCTGCACCTCAGACTCCAACTTATGCTCTCTGTAGCAGTCCTTCTGCACCTCAGTTTGAAACCTCTGCTCTCTGCAACGATCCTTCTGTACCCCAGTCTCCGAACTGTGCTATCTGTAACAGTCCTTCTGCACCCCAGTCTCCAACCTCTGCTCTCTGTAAAAGGCCTTCTGCACTCCAGTTTCCAAACTCTCCTCTCAGTAACAGGCCTTCTGCACTCCAGTCTCCAACCTCTTCTCTCTGCAACGATCATTCTGCACCTCAGTTTCCAACCTCTACTCTCTGCAACAGTCTTTCTGCACCCCAGTCTCTAACCTCTGCTCTCTGTAAGATCCTTCTGCACCTCAGTCTCCAACCTCTGCTCTCTGTAACAGTCCATATGTACCCCAGTATCCAAACTCTGCTCTCTGTAACAATCTTCTGCACCTAAATCTCCAACCTCAGCTCTCTGCATCGGTCCTTCTGCACCCAAGTCTCCAAACTCTGTTCTCTGCAACAGTCCTTCTGCAACCAAGTCTGCAACCACTGCTTTCTGTATCAGTTCTTCTGTACCCCAGTCTCCAACCTCTGCTCTCTGTAACAGTCTTTCTGCACCTCAGTCTACAAACTCTGCTCTCTGTAACAGTCCTTCTACACCCTAGTCTCCAACCTCTACTCTCTACAACATTTCTTCTGCACCCCAGTCTCCAACCTGTGCTCTCTGTAACTGTCCTTTTGCACCCCAGTCTCCAACCTCTGCTCTCTGTAAGTATCGTTCTCTACCACAGTCTCCAACCTCTGCTCTTCTCAACGATCATTCTGCACCTCAGTCTCTAGTCTCTGCTTTCTGGAACGATCCTTCTGCACCCCAGTCTTCAACCTCTTCTCTCTGTGACAGTCTTTATGCAGCTAAGTCTCCAAACTATGCTCTCAGTAAGATCTTTCTTCACACCAGTCTACAACATCTGCTCTCTTCAACGATCCTTTACAACCTCAGTTTCCAACATCTTCTTCCGGTAACAGCCCTTCTGTACAGCAGTCTCCAAACTCTGCTCTATGTAACGGTCCTTCTACACCTCAGTCTCCAAACTCTGCTCTCTGCAACAGTCCTCTGCACCCCAGTCTCTACCCTCTGCTCTCGGTAACAGTTCTTTTGCACCCCAATCTCAAAACTCTGCTCTCTGTAACACTTTTTCTGTACTCCTGTCTCCACCCTCTGATCTCTGTAACAATCCGTCTGGACATCAGTCTCCAACCTCTGGTCTCTACAATGTTCCTTCTTCTCCTCAGTCTCCAAACTCCACTCTCTGTAAACCTCTGCTTTCTGTAACAGTCCTACTGCACCCCAGTATCCAACCTCTGCTCTCTGTAACAATCCTTCTGCACCTCAGTCTCCAACGTCGGCTCTCTGTAACAGTCCTTCTGCACCCCAGTCTCCAAACTCTGCTCTCTGCTACAGTCCTTCTTCACCCCAGTCTCAAGCCTCTTCTCTTTGCAATATTTCTTCTGCACCCTTGTCTCCAACAAGTGCTCTCTGCAACTGTCCTGCTGCACCCCAGTCTCCAACCTCTGCTCTCTGTAGCGATCCTTCTGCACCTCAGTCTTCAACCTTTGCTCTCTGCAACGATACTTCTTCACCACAGTCTCCAACCTCTGCTCTCTGCAACAGTCCTTCTGCACCCCAGTCTCAAAGATCTGCTCTCTGTAACAGTCCTTCTTCACAACAGTGTCCAAACTCTGCTCTCTGTAAAAATTCTTCTTCATCTCAGTCTCTAAACTCTGTTCTCTGTAACAGGCCTTCTGCACCCCAGTCTCCAACCTCTGCTCTCTGTAACAGTTCTTCTGAACCCCAATCTCTGAACTCTGCACTATGTAAAATTCCTTCTGCACCCCAGTCTCCATCATCTGCTTTATGTAAGAATTCTTTTGAAGCCCAGTGTCCAACCTCTCCTTTTTGTAAAAGTCCTTCTCCACCTCTGTCTCGAAGTTCTGCAATCTGTAACGGTCCTTCTGCACCCCAGTCTCCAACCTCTGCTCTCTGAAACGATCCTTATGCACATCAGTCTCCAACCTCCGCTCTCTGTAACAGTCCTTGTGCACCCCAGTCTCAAACATCTGCTCTCTGCAACGACCCTTCTTCTTACCAGGTTCCAAGCTCTGCTCTCTGCAACGGTTTTTTTTTACACCCCAGTCTCCAACCTCTGCTCTCGGTAAGAGTTCTTCTGCACCCCAATCTCCAAACTCTGCTCTCTGTAACACTCCTTCTGATCCCCAGTCTTCACCCACTGATCTCTGTAACAATCTTTCTTGACCTCAGTCTCCAACCTCTTCTCTCAACAACAGTCCTTCTGCTCCTAAGTATCCAAACTCTACGCTCTGTAAAATTCCTTCTGCACCTCAGTCTCCAAACTCTGTTCTCTGTAAGATCCTTCTGCAACCCATTCTTCAAACTTTGCTCGCTGTACCAGTCCTTCTGCACCCCAGTCTCCAAACTCTGCTCTCTGTAACAGGCCTTCTGCACCGCAATATCCAACCTGTGCTCTCTGCAATAATACTTCTGCACCCCAGTCTCCAAACTCTGCTCTCTGTAACATTCCTTCTGCACCCGAGGATCCAACATCTGCTCTCTGCTACAGTCTTTCTGCACCTCAGTCTGAAACCTCTGCTCTCTGCAACAATCCTTCTGCAACCCAGTTTCCAAACTTTGCTCTCTGTAACAGTCCTTCTGAACCTCAGTCTCCAAAATGCTCTCTGTAAAATCCTTCTGCAACCCTGTCTCGAAACTGTGCTATCTGTAACAGTGCTTCTGCACCCCAGTCTCCAAACACTGCTCTCTCTAACAGGCCTTCTGCACCCCACTCTCCAAACTCTGCACTCTGTAACAGACCTTCTGCACCCAAGTCTCAAACCCCTGTTCTCTGCATCAGTCCTTCTGCACCCAAGTCTCCAACCTCTGCTCTCTGTAAAAGTTGTTCTATACCGCAGTCTCCAACTTCTGCTCTCTGCAACTATCCTTCTGAACCTCAGTCTCCAACATCTGCTCTCTGCAACAGTCCTTCTGCACCCGAGTCTCCACACTCTGATCTCTGTAACAGTCCTTCTGGACCTCAGTCTCAAAACTCTGCTCTCTGTATCAGACCTTCTGCACCCCAGGCTTCAACCTCTGATCTCTGTAACCGTTCTTCTGCACCCCAGTCTCCAAGCTCTGCTCTATGCAACAGTATTTCTGCACCCCAGTCTCCAAACTCTGCACTGTGCAACATTCCTTCTGCACCCCAGTATCCTACCTCTGCTTTCTAACAATCTTTCTGCACCTCAGTCTCCAAACTTTTCTCTTGGCAATGGTCCTTCTGCACCCCAGTCTCCAACCTCTGTTCTCTGCATAAGTCCTTCTGCCCCACAGCCTCCAACATCTGCTCTCAGTTACAGTCCTTCTGTAAAGCAGTCTTCAAACTTTGTTCTCTGTAACGGTCCTTATGCTCCCCAGTCTCCAACTTTTGCTTTCTGTATCAGTTCTTCTGCACCCCAGTCTCCAACCTCTGCTCTCTGTAACAGTCCTTCTGCACCTCAGTCTCCAACCTCTGCTATCTGCAACAGTCCTTCTGCACCGCAGTCTCCACCTTCTACTCTCTGCAACATTTCTTCTGCACCTTAGTCTCCATCTGTCCTCTCTGTAACTGTCCTTCTGCACCCCCTTCTTCATCCTTCGCTCTCTGTAACGATCATTCTGCACCACAGTCTCAAACCTCTGCTATCTGCAAGGATCCTTATTCACGTCAGTCTCCAAACTCTGCTGTCTAGAATTATCATTCTGCACCTCAGTCTCCAACCTCTGCTCTCTGTAACAGGCCTGCTGCACCCCAGTCTCAAACCTCTTCTCTCTGCAACGACCCTCTGCACCTCAGTCTCCAACCTCTGCTCTCTGCAACAGTCCTTTGCACCCCAGTTTCCAACCTCTGCTCTCTGTAAGATCTTTCTGCACCCCAGTCTCCAATCTCTGCTGTCTGTAAAAGTCTTTCTACACCCATGTCTCCAACCTCTGCTCTCTGCAAAATTTCTTCTGCACCCATGTCTCCAAAACCTTTCCTCTGCAATAGTCCTTCTGCACCCTAGTCTCCAAACTCTGCTCTCCGTAACAGACCTTCTGTACCACAGTCTCCAAACTCTGCTCTCTGTAATGGTGCTTCTGCACCCCAGTCTCCAACCTCTGTCTCTGTAACAGTCCTTCTACACGTCAGTCTCCAACATCTGGTCTCTATAAGATCCTACTGCACCCCAGTTTCCAAACTCTGCTCTTTGTGGCATTCCTTCTGAAACCCAGTCTGCAAGCTCTACTCTCTATAACAGTCCTTCTGTAACGCAGTCTCCAAACACTGCTCTCTGTAATGATCCTTCCGCACCTCAGTCTCCAACCTCTGCTCTCTTTAACAGGCCTTCTACACCCGAGTCTCCATCCTCTGCTCTCTGTAAAAGTTCTTCTGAACCCCAATCTCCAAAGTCTCTTCTCTGTAACACTTCTTCTGCTCCCCAGTCTCCATCGTCTGCTCTCTGTAAAAATCCTTCTGCACCCCAGTCTCCAAACTCTCCTCTCTGTAAAAGTCCTTCTGCAACTCAGTCTCCAAACTCTGCTCTCTGTAACGATCCTTCAGCACCTCAGTCTCCAAACTCTGCTCTCTGTAACAGGCCTTCTGCACTTCAGGCTCCAACCTCTGCTCTCTGGTCAGTCCTTCTGCACCCCAGTATCCTGCCTCTGCACTCTGTAACAATCTTTCTGCACCTCAGTCTCCAGCATCTCCTCTCTGCAATGGTCCTTCTGCAACCCAGTCTCCAAACTCTGCTCTCTGAAACAGTTCTTGTACACTCCAATCTCCAACCTCTACTCTCTGCAACAGTCCTTTTTCACCCCAGTCTCCAACATAGGATCTCTGCAACAGTTCTTCTCCACCCCAGTCTCCAAACTCTGATCTCTGTAACAGTTTTTCTGCACTTCAGTCTCGAAATTTTCTTCTATGCAACAGTCCTTCTGCACCTTAATCTCCCAACTCTGATCTCTACAAAAGTTTTTGTACACCCACGTCTCCAACCTCTGTTTCTCTTATACAGTCCTTCTGCACCACAGTCTGCAAATTTTGCTCTCTGCAACAGTCCTACTGCACCTTAATCTTCAACCTCTGCTCTCTACAAGAGTCCTTCTACACCCGTCTCCAAACTCTGCTCTCTGAAACAGTCCTTCTGCACCTCAATCTCCAAACTCTGCTCTCTGCAACGGTCTTTCTGCATTTCAGTCTTCTACATCTACTCTCTGTAACAGTCCTTCTGCACCTCAGTCTCCAACCTCTTCTCTGTGTAAGATCCTTCTGAAAACCAGTCTCCAAACTCTGCTTTCTCTATCAGTTTTTCTGAACCCAGTCTCCAAACTCTTCTCTCTGTAACTTTCTTTCTGCACCTCAGACTCAAACTTCTGCTCTCTGCAACAGTCTTTCTGCACCCCAATCTCCAACTTCTGCTCTATTCTACAGTCCTTCTGCACCTCAGTGTCTAACCTCTGCTCTCTGTAAGATACTTCTGAAACCCTGTCTCCAACCTGTGCTTTTTGCAATGGTCCTTCTGCACCCGAGTCTCCAACCTCTGTTTCCTATAACAGTCCTGCACCTCATTCTGCAACCTCTGCTCTCTGCAACAGTCTTTATGCACCCCGGTCACTAAACTCTGCTCTCTGAAACAGTCCTTCTGCACCACATGATCCAACATCTGCTCTCTTCTACTTTCCTTCTGCACCTCAGTGTGCAACCTCTGCTCTCTGCAATACTCCTTCTGCACCCAAGTCTCCAATCTCTGCTCTCTCCAACAGTCCTTTTGCACCACAGTCTCCAACATCTGCACTCTAAAACAGTTCTTCTCCACCCCAGTCTTAAACCTTAGCTCTCTGCAACAATCCTTCTGCACCCAGATCACCAACGTCTGCTTTCTTTATCAGCCCTTCTGCACCCCAGTCTCCAACCTTTGCTCTCTGTACCAGTCCCTCTGCACCTCAGTCTCCAAACTCTACTTTCTGCAGAAGTCTTTTTCCACCCCAGTCTCCAAACTCTTCTCTCGGAAACAGTCCGTCTGGACGCCAATCTCCAACCTCTACTCTCTGCAACAGTCTTTCTACACCCCAGTCTCCCATCTCTGCTCTCTGTAACAGGCCTTCTGCACCCCAATATAAAACCTCTGCTCTCTTTAAAAGTCCTTATGCAACTCAATCTGAAAACTCTGCTCACTTTAACGATCCTTCTGCACCTCAGTCTCCAACCTCTGCTCTCTGTAACAGTCCTTCTGTACCTCAGTCTCCAACCTCTGCTTTCTGCAAGATTCTTTTGCAACCCAGTCTTTATACTCTGCTCTCTGTAACTGACCTTCTGCACCCCATTCTCCAAGCACTGCTCTCTGTAACAGGCCTTCTGCACCCCAAGCTTCAAACTCTGCTGTCAGTAACAGGCCTTTTGAACCCAGTCTCCAAACTCTTCTCTCTTCAAAGATCCTTCTGCACCCCAGTCTTCAACCTCTGATCTTTGCAAAAGTCCTTCTGCACCCCAGTCTCCAACCTTTGCTGTCTGTAAGATCCTTCTGCACACCTGTCTCCAACCTCTGCTCTCTGTAACAGTCCTTCTGTAAAGCAGTCTCCAACCTCTGGTCTCTGTAAGGGTCCTTCTGCACCTCAGTCTCCAACCTCTGCACTCTGCATCACCCCATCTGCACCAAAGTCTCCAAACTTTGCTCTCTGCAACAGATTTTCTGCACCTCAGTCTTCAACCTGTGCTCTCTGTAAAAGTCCTACTGCATCCCAGTCTTCAACCTGTGCTCTCTGTAAAAGTCCTTCTGCACGATAGTCTCCAAATATTGCTCTCTTTAACAATCCTTCTGCAACCCAGTCTCCAACCTCTGCTCTCTGCAACGATCCTTCTGCACCCCAGTCTCCAACCTTTTCTCTATGCTACAATCCTTCTGCACCCAAGTTTCCAACATCTGCTCTCTGCAACACTTTTTCTACACCCCAGTCTTCAACTTCTGCTCTCTGCAACAGTCCTTTTACACCCCAGTCTCTATTCTCTGCTCCCTCCAATGATCCTTCTGCACCCCAGTCTCCACCCTCTATTCTCTACAACAGTTATTCTGCACACCAGTCTCCAACCTCTGCTCTCTGTAACAGTCCTTCTGTACCGCAGTCTCCAACCTTTGTTTTTTGTAAGGGTCCTTATTGACCCCACTATCCAAACTCTGCTTTCTGTATCTTTCGTTTTCCACCACAGTCTCCAAACTCTGCCCGCCATAACAGTCCTTCTGCAACTCAGTCTGCAAACTCTGCTCTCTGCAACAGTACTTCTACACTCCAGTCTTTATCCTCTGCTCTCTCCAACAGTCCTTTTGCACCACAGACTCCAAAATCTGCTCTCTAAAACAGTTCTTCTCCACCCCAATCTCCAACCTCTGCTCTCTGTAAAAGTCCTTCTGTACTGCAGTCTCAAACCTCTGCTCTCTGTAAGGGTCATTCTGCACCCGAGTCTCCAACCTCTGCTTTCTGTATCAGTTTTTCTGCACCCAGGTCTCCAACCTCTGCTCTCTGTATCAATCCTTCTGCACCTCAGTCTCCAAGTCTGCTCTCTGCAACGGTCCTTCTGCACCTCAGTCTCCAACCTCTTCTCTCTGTAACAGTGCTTCTGCACCTCAGTCTCAAAATTCTGCTCTCTTTAACATCCTTCTGCAACCTAGTCTCCAAACTCTGCTCTCTGTAACAGTCCTTCTGCACCCCAGTCTCCAAACAATGCTCTCTGTAACAGGCCTTCTGCACCACAGTCTCAAACCTCTGCTTTCTGTATCAGTTCTTCTGCACCCCAGTCTCCAACCAGTGCTCTCTGCAATGATCTTTCTGCACCACAGACTTCAACCTATTCTCACTACAACAGTCCTTGTGCACCCCAATCACCAACATCTGCTCTCTGCAAGAGTTCTTCTGTACCTCAGTCTGAAAACTCTGCTCTCTACAACAATCCTTCTGCACCCCAGTCTCCAACCTCTGCTCTCTGTAACAGTCCTTCTCTACCTCAGTCTCGAACCTCTACTTTTGGTAAAACCCTTCTGAAACCCAGTCTGCAAACTCTGCTCTCTAACAGGTATTCTGCTCTCCAGTCTCCAACCTCTGCTCTCTGTATGATGCCTTCTGCACCCCAGTCTCCAAACTCTACTCTCTGCAATGAGACTTCTGCACTGCAGTCTCTAACCTCTGCTCTCTGCAACATTCCTTCTGCACATAGTCTCCAACCTCACTCTGTGTAACAGTCCTTTTGTACTGGAGTCTCCTACCTCTGCTCTCTATAACGGTCCTTTTGTACCGGAGTCTCCTACCTCTGCTCTCTATAACGGTCCTTCTTCACCCCAGTCTCCAACATCTATTTTCTCTATCAGTCCTTCTTAACCCCAGGCTCCAAACTCTGCTCTCTGTAACAGTCTTCCTGCACCTCAGTCTCCAACCTCTACTTTCTGCAACAGTCCTTCTGATTCCCAGTCTCCAAGCTCTGCTCTCTGCAACATTCCTTCTGCACCCCAGTATCCAAGCTTCACTCTCTGTAACATCCTTTTGCACACCAGTCTCCAACCTCTTCTGGCTATAACAGTTTTTCTTCAACCCAGTCTCCAAACTCTACTCTCTGTAACCATAATTCTGCACCTCAGTCTCCAACAACTGCTCTCTGCAGCGGTCTTTCGGCACCCCAGTCTCGATCCTCTGCTCTCTGCAACTATCCTACTACACCTCAGTCTCCAACATCTGCTCTTTGTAACAGGCATTCTTCACCCCATTCTCCATACTCTGCTCTCCTTAAGACTTCTTCTGCACCGCAGTCTTCAAACTCTGCTCTCTGCAACGATCCTTCTGAACCCCAGTCTCCAACGTCTACTCTCTTCAACAGTCCTTGTGCACCCAAGTCTCCAAATTCTGGTGTCTGGAACAGTCCCTCTGAACCTCAGTCTGAAAACTCTTCTCTCTGCAATGATCATTCTGCAACCCAGTATCCAACCTCCGCGCTCTGTAACAGTCATTCTGTACCTCAGTCTCCAAACTCTGTTCTCTGTAAGATGCTTCTGAAACCCACTGCTCTCTGTACCAGTCCTTCTGCACCCCAGTCTCAAACCTCTGCTCTCTGTAACAAGACTTCTGCACCCCAGTCTCCAAACTCTGCTCTCTGTAACAGTCCTTCTGCACCTCACTCTGCAACACCTGCTCTCTGCAACAGTCCTTATGCACCCCAGTCTTCAACCTCTTCTCTCTGCAACAGTCCTTTTATACACCAGTCTCCAACCTCTGCTCTCTGCAACCGTCCTTCTACACCCAACTCTTCAACCTCTGCTCTCAGCAACAGTCCTCCTGCACTCCAGTCTCCAAAATGTGCTCTCTGTAAGATCCTTCTGCACACCAGTCTCCAACCTCTGCTCGCTGTAACAGTCTTACTGCAACCCAGTCTCCAACCTCTGCTCTCTGCAACAATCATTCTGCATTCTGTCTCCAACCTCTGCTCGCTGCATCAGATTTCGTGAACCCAGTCTCCAACATCTGCTCTCTGCAACAGTTTTTCTGTACCTCAGTCTAAAAACTCTGCTCTGCAAAATCCTTCTGCACCCCAGTCTCCAACCTCTGCTTTCTGTAACAGTCCTTCTGTACCTCAGTCTTCAACCTCTGCTTTCTGTAAGACCCTTCTGAAACCCAGTCTGTAAACTCTGCTCATTGTAACAGTGCTTCTGCACCCCAGTCTCCAACATCTGCTCTCTGTAATAGGCCTTCTTCACCCCAGTCTCCAACCTCTGCTCTCTTTAGAGGCCTTTTGCACCCCAGTCTCTAACGTCTACTGTCTTCAAAAGTCCTTCTGCACCCCAGTCTCCAACCTGTGCTCTCTGTAACAGTACTTCTGCTCCCCAGTCTCCAACCTCTGCTCTCTGTAACACTACTTCTGTTTTGGAGTGTCCAACATCTGTTTTCAGCAACACTGCTTTTGCACCCCAGTCTCCAAACTCTGCTCCCTGTAACACTCCTTCTGTACCGGAGTCTCCAACCACTGCTCTCTGTAACGGTTCTTATGCACCCCAGTCTCCAACATCTGCTTTCTCTATAAGTCCTTCTGCACCCCAGTCTTTAACCTCTGTGCTCTTTAACAGTCCTTCTGCACCTCAGTTTCCAACCTCTGCTCTCTGCCCAATTTTTATTCCACCTAGTCTCCAACCTGTGCTCTCTGTAACAGTACTTCTGCTCCCCAGTCTCCAAACTCTACTCTCTGTAACACTCCTTCTGTACCGGTGTCTCCAACATCTGTTCTCAGCAACAGTGCTTTTGCACCCCAGTCTCCAAACTCTGCTCTCTGTAACACTCCTTCTGTACCGGACTCTCCAACCTCTGCTCTCTGTAACGGTTCTTATGCACCCCAGTCTCCAACATCTGCTTTCTCTATAAGTCCTTCTGCACCCCAGTCTTTAAACTCTTCTCTCTTTAAGAGTCCTTCTGCACCTCAGTCTCCAACCTCTGCTCTTTGCCCAATTCCTATTGCACCCAGTCTACAACCTGTGCTCTCTGTAAAAGTCCTTCTGCACCCCAGTCTCGAACCTCTGCTCTCTGCAACGATCCTTCTGCACCTCAGTCTCCAACCTCTGCTCTCTGCAACGATCCTTCTGCACCTCAGTTTCCAACCTCTGCTCTCTGCAACGATCCTTCTGCACCCCAGTCTCAAACCTCTCCACTTTGTAAAAGTCCTTCTGCACCTCAGTCTCCAACCTTCGATCTCTGACCAGTCTTTGCACCCCAATTTCCAACCTCTGCTCTCTGCAGCAGTACTTCTTCACCCCACTCGCAAAAGTCTGCTCTCTGTAACAGTACTTCTGCACACCAGTCTCCAAACTCTACTCTCTGTAACAGGCCTTCTTCACCCCAGTCTCCAACCTTTGCTCTTTGTAAGAGTCTTTTTGCACCCCAGTCTCCAAACTCTGCTCTCTGACACGATCCTTCTAAACCACAGTCTCCAAGGTCTACTCTCTGCAACTGTCCTTCTGAAACCCGGTCTCCAATCTCTGCTCTCTGTAACAGGCCTTCTGCACCCCAGTCTCCAACCTCTGCTCTCGGTAACAGGCCTGCTGCTCCCCAGTCTCCAACCTCTACTCTCTGCAAGGATGCTTCTGCACCCCAGTCTCCAAACTCTGCTCTCTGCAACAGTCCTTCTTCACCCCAGTCCCAAACTCCGATTTCTGAAAGATCCTGCTGCACCCCAGTCTCCAAACTCTAATCTCTCTAACAATATTTCTGCACCACAGTCTCCAACCTCTGCTCTCAGCAACGGTCCTTATACACCTCAGTCTCAAATTTCTGTTCTCTGCAACAGTTTTTCTGCACCACAGTCTGAAACATCTGCTCTCTGTAACAGTCCTTCTGTACTGCAGTCTCCAACCTCTGCTCTCTCTAACGGTCCTTCTGCACCCCAGTCTCCCTCCTCTGCTTTCTGTATCAGTCCTTCTGCACCCTAGTATCTAACTTCTGCTCTCTGTAACTTTACTTCGGCAACTCAGTCTCCAACCTCTGCTCTCTGTTTCAGTCCTTCTGCACCCCAGTTTTCAAACTCTGCTCTCTGTAACTTTAATTCTGCACCTCAGTCTTAAAAAACTGCTTTCTGCAACAGTCCTTCTGCACCCCAGTCTCCAACCTCTGCTCTCTGGAACAGTCCTTCTATACCCCAGTCTCCATTATCTGCTCTCTGCAATGATCCTTCTGCAACCCAGTCTCCAACGTCTGCTCTCCGCACAATTCTTTCTGCCCCCCAGTCTAAAAACTCTGCTCTTTGGAAGATACTTCCGTACACCAGTTTCCAAACTCTTTGCTCTTTAACATTCCATTTGCACCCGAGTCTCCATGTTCTGCTCTCTGCAATGGTCCCTCTGCTCCCCAGGCTTCAACCTTGTTCTAAACAACAGTTCTTCTATACCGCAGTCTTCAACCTCTGTTCTCTGTAAGGGTCCTTCTGCACCCCAGTCTCCAACCTCTGCTTTGTGTATCAGTCCTTCTGCACCACAGTCTCCAAACTCTGCTCTCTGTAACAGTCCTTCTGCACCTCAGTCTGCAACCTCTGCTCTCTGCAACTATCCTTCTGCACCCCAGTCTTCAACCTCTACTCTCTGTAACAGTCCTTATGTACTGCAGTCTCCAACCTCTGCTCTCTGTAACGGTCCTTCTACACCCCAGTCTCCAAACTCTGCGTTATGTATCAGTCATTCTGCACCCCAGTCTCCAACCTTGCTCTCTGTAACAGTACTTCTTCACCTCAGAATCCAACCTCTGTTCTCTGCAATAGTCCTTCAGAGCCCCAATCTCCAACCTCTGCTCTCTGCAACAGTCTTTCTGCAGCTCAGTGTCCAAACTCTGTTCTCTGTAAGGGTCCTTCTGCACCAAATTCTCTAACCTCTCCTTTCTGTATCAATTTTTCTGCACCACATTCTCCAAACTCTGCTCTCTGTATCTGTCCTTCTGCACCTCAGTCTGCAACCTCTGTTCTCTGCAATAGTTATTATGCATTCTAGTCTCCAACCTCTGCTCTCTGAAACAGTCCTTCTTTACCTCAGTCTGAAAACTCTGCTCTCTGCAACTATTCTTCTACACCCCAGTCTCCAAACTCTGCTTTCTGTAACAGTCCTTCTGCATCTCAGTCTCCCACCTCTGCTCTCTGTAACAGTCCTTCTGCACCCCAGTCTTCAATCTCTGCTCTCTGTAAAATCCTTCTGCACTTCAGTTTCCAAATTCTGTTCTCTGTAACATTCTTTCTTCACCCCAGTCTTCAAACTCTGCTCTCTGACACTGTCCTTCTGCACGCCAGTCTCCAACCTGTGTTCTCTGCAACAGTTTTTCTGCACCCCAGTCTCCAGACTCTGCTCTCTGTAACAGTTCTTCTGAACCTCAGTCTCCAACCTCTGCTCTCTGTAACAGTCCTTCTGCACCCCAGTCTCCAACCTCTGCTCGCTGTTAAAGGCCTTCTGCACCCAGTCTCCAAACTCTTCTCTCTGTAACAGTCTTCTGCAACCCAGTCTCCAACCTCTGCTCTCTGTAACAGGCCTTCTGAACCCCAGTTAAACCTCTGCTCTCTGTAACAGGACTTCTGCACCCCAGTCTCCAAACTGTGCTCTCTGCAACGATTCTTCTGCACCCCAGACTCCAAACTCTGCTATCTGTAACATTCCTTCTCTACCCCAGGATCCAACATCTGCTCTCTGAAACAGTCCTTCTGCACCTCAGTCTGAAAACTCGGCTCTCTGCAAAAATCCTACTGCACCTGAGTTTCCAGACTTTGCTCTCTGTAACAGTCCTTCTGAATCTCAGTCTACAAAATGCTCTCTGTAAGATCCTTCTGCAACCGAGTCTCGAAATTGTGCTATCTTTAACAGTCCTTCTGCACCCCAGTCTCCAAACTCTACTTTCTGTATCAGTTATTCTGCACCCCAGTCTAAAACCTATGCTCTCTATAACAGTCCTTCTGCACCTCAGTCTCCAAACTCTGCTCTCAACAACAGTCCTTCTGCACCCAAGTCTCCAACCTCTGTTCTGTGCAAAAGTCCTTCTACACACCAGTCTCCAACATCTGCTCTCTGCAACGATCTTTCTGCATCCCAGTCTCCAACGTCTGCTCTCTGCAAGAGTCCTTCTGCACAACAGTCTCAAAACTCTGCTCTCTGCTACAGTTCTTCTGAACCCCAGTCTCCAACCACTGCTCTCTTCAACATTTCTTCTGCACCCCAGTCTCCAACCTGATCTCTCTGTAGCTATCCTACAGCACCCCAGTCTCCAAACTCTTCTCTCTGTAGCGATCCTTCTGCACCTAAGTCTCCAACCTCTGCTCTCTGCAACAATCATTCTGTACCCCAGTCTCCAACGTCTGTTCTCTGCAACAGTCCTTCTGACCCCAGACTCCAGCCTCTGCTCTCTGTAACATCCTTCTGCACCCCAGTTTTCAAACTCTGATCTAGGTGACATTTCTTCTGCACCCCACTCTCCACCCTCTGCTCTTTGTAACAGTACTTCTGTACCGCAGTCTCCATTCTCTGCTCACTGCAACATTTCTTCTACACCCCAGTCTCCAAACTGTGCTCTCTGTAACTGTCTTTCTGACCCTAGTCTCCAACCACTGCTCTCTGTAATGATCCTTCTGCACCTCAATTTCCAACCTTTGCTCTCTGCAACAATCCTTCTGCACCACAGTTTCCAACCTCTGCACTTTGTAACAGTCCTTCTACACCTAGTCTCCAAACTCTTCTCTCTGTACCAATCCTGCTGCACCTCAGTCTCCAACCTCTGCTCACTGTAACAGTCCTTCTGCACCTCAGTCTCCAAACTCTGCTGTCTGTAACAAGCTTACTGCAACCCAGTCTCCAACCTCTGCTCTCTGTAACAGTTCTTCTGCAAGCCAATCTCGAATCTCTGCTCTCTATAACAGTCTTTCTGCACCCCAGTCTCCAAACTTTTTTCTCTGCAACGATCCTTCTGAACCTAAGTCTCCAACCTCCGCTCTCTGCAACAGTCCTTCTGCACCCCAGTCTCCAGACTCTGCTCTCTGTAAGATCCTTTTGCATCCTTTTCTCCAACCCTTCCTCTCTGTAACAGTCCTTCTGCACCCCAGTATCCAACCTCTGGTCTCTCTATTAGTCCTTCTGCACCTCAGTCTCCAACCTTTGCTCTCTTTAATTGTCCTTCTTTACCGCAGTCTCCAACCTCTGCTCTCTGTATCAATCCTTCTGCACCTCAGTCTCCAACCTCTGCTCTCTGTAACAGTCTTTCTGCACCCTAGTCTCCAACATCTGCTCTCTAAAACGGTCCTTCCGCACCAAAGTCTCCAAACTCTGCTCTTTCTAACAGTCCTTCTATACAGCAGTCTCCAACCTCTTCTCTCTATAATTGTCCTTCTGCACTGCAATTGCCAACCTCTGCTTTCTGTAACAGTCCTTCTGCACCTCAGATTCCAACCTCTGCTCTCTGTAACAGTCCTGATAAGCCTCAGTCTTAAACCTCTGCTGTCTGCAACAATCCTTCTGCACCCCAGTCTCCAAACTGTGCTATCTGAAACAATCCTTCTGCACCCCAGTCTCCAACCTATGCTCTCTGTAACAGGTCTTCTGCACCCCAGTCTCCAAACTCTGCTCTCTGTAACAGGCCTTCTGCACCTCAGTCTTTAACCTCTTCTCTCTGCAACGATTTTTCTGAACCTCACTCTCCAACCTCTGCTCTCTGCAACAGTCCTTCTAAACCGCAGTCTCCAACCTCTGCTCTCTGCAATGATCCTTCTGCATTCCACTCTCCAACAACTGCTCTCTGCAACAGTTCTTCTGCACCCTAGTCTCCAACCTCTGCTCTCTGTAACAATGCTTCTGCACCTCACTCTCCAACCTCTGCTCTCTGCAATGGTTCTTCTGCACCCCAGTCTCCAAACTCTGCTCTCTGCAACAGTCCTTCTGAACCCCAGTCTCCAAACTCTTCTCTCTGCTAAAGTACTTCTGCACCCCAGTCTCCAACAACTGCTCTCTGTATCAGTCATTTTACACCCCAGGAACCAAAATCTGCTCTGGGTAACGATCCTTCTGCACCTTAGTTTCCAACCTCTGCTCTCTGCAACGATCATTCTGCACCCCAGTCTCCAACCTCTGATCTCTGTATCAGTCCTTCTGTACCACAGTCTCCAAACTCTGCTCTCTGCAAAAGTCCTGATGCACCCAATTCTCCAAACTCTGCAGTCTGCAACAGTCCTTCTGCACCCCAATCTCCAACATCTGCTCTCTGCAACGATCCTTCTTCTACCCAGTCTCCAAACTTTGCTCTCTGTAAAAGTCCTTTTGTATCGCAGTCTCCAACCTATTCTCTTTGTAACGGTCCATCTGCTCCCCAATTGCCAACCTCTGCTTTCTGTAACAGTCCTTCTACACCTCAGTCTCCAAACTCTGCTCTCTGTAGAAGTCCTTCTGCACCTCAGTCTCCACCCTTTGCTCTCTGTAATTGTATTTCTGCACCCCAGTCTCCAATCTCTGCTCTCTGTAACAATCCTTCTGCACCCCAGTATCCCAAATTTTCTCTCTGCAAAGGACCTTCTGCACCCCGTCTACAAACTCTGCTCTGTAACAATCCTTCTGTATGGCAGTCTCCAAGCACTTCTCTCTATAACGGTCCTTCTACACCCCAATTTCCAACCTCTGCTCTCTGTAACAGTTCTTCTAAGCCTCAGTCTGAAACTTCTGCTCTCTGCAAGAATCCTTCTAAACAACAGTCTCCAAACTGTGCTATTTGTAACAATCCTTCTGCACCCCAGTCTCCAACATCTGCTTTCTGTATCAGGTTTACTGCAACCCAGTCTCCAAACTCTGCTCTCTGTAACAGGCCTTCTGCAGCCCAGTCTTCAACCTCTGCTCTCTGCAAAAGTCCTTCTACACCCCAGTCTCCAACCTCTGATCTCTGCAACGATCGTTCTGCATCCCAGTCTCCAACGTCTGCTCTCTGTAAGATCCTTCTGCACCCCGTTCTCCAAACTTTGCTCTCTGTAACAGTCATTCTGCACCTCAGTCTCCAACCTTATCTTTCTGCAACGGCCCTTGTGCACCCCAGTATCCAACCTCTGTTCTCTGCAGCTGTCCTTCGGCACCCCAGGCTACAAACTCTGCTCTCTGTAACAGTCCTTCTTCATCTCACCTCTAAACAGTTTTTCTGTACTTCATCTCTGTAACTATTTTTCTGCACATCTGTCCACAAACTCTGCTCTCTGCAATCGTCCTTCTGTACCCCATTCTCTAACCTCTTCTCTCTGTAACAATCGTTTTACACCCCAGTCTCCAAACTTTGCTCTCTGCAACGATCTTTTTGCAACCCAGTCTCCAACCTCAGCTCTCTGCAAAATTCTTTCTGCACCCCAGTCTCCAACATCTGCTCTCTGAAACAGTCCTTCTTCACCTCAGTCTGAAAACTCTGCTCTGTGCAATGATCCTTCTGCACCCAAGTCTACAAACTCTGCTTTCTGTAACAGTCCTTCTTCATCTCACCTCTCAACAGTCTTTCTGTACTTCATCTCACCTCTCAACAGTCCTTCTGTACTGCAGTCTCCAAACTCTGCTCTCTGCAACGGTTCTTCTGCACCCCATTTTCCAACCTCTGTTGTCTACAAGAGTCCTTAAGCACCTCAGTCTCCAAAATCTGCTCCCTGCAACAATCCTTCTGCAACTTAGTCTCCAAATTCAGCTCTCTGTAACAGTTCTTCTGCACCTCAGTATCCAACATCTACTCTCTGAAACAGTTTTTCTCCACCCCAGTCTCCAACCTCTGCTCTCTGTAACATTCCTTCTGTACTGCTATCTCCAACCTCTGCTCTCTGTAAGGATCCTTCTGCACCCCAGTCTCCAACTTCTACATTCTGTATCAGTCCTTCTGCACCCCTGTCTCCAACCTCTGCTCTCTGTAACAGTCCTTCTGTACCTCAGTCTCCAAACTCTGCTCTCTGCAAAAGTTTTTCTGCACCCCAGTCTCCAACCTCTGCTGCCTGCAAAAGTCCTTCTACACCCCATTCTCCAACCTCTGCTCTCTGTAACAGGCCTTTGGCATCCCATTCTCCAACCTCTGCTCTCTGTAACAGTGCTTCTGCACCTCAGTCTACAAACTCTGCTCTCTGCAACAATCCTTCTGCACCCCAGTCTTAAAACTCTGCTTACTGTATCAGTCCATCTGCACCACAATTTCCAACACCTGCTCTCTGTAAGAGTCTTTCTTCACTACAGTCTACAAACTCTGCTCTCTGCAAAAGTTTTTCTGCACCCCAATCTCCAACATCTTCTCTCTGCAACAGACCTTCTCCACCAAATCTTTAAACTCTGCCTCTCTAACAGTCTTTCTGTAACCCAGTCTCCAACCTCTGCTCTCATCAACAGTCCTTCTGCACCCCAATGTGAACCTGTGCTCTCCGCTACAGTCCTTATACACCCCAGTGTCCAGCTTCTGCTCTCTGCAATAGTCCCTCTGCAACCCAGTCTCCAACCTCTGCTCTCCTTAACAATCCTTCTGCACCCCAGTCTCCGACCTCCGTTCTTTATAACAATCCTTCTGTACCCCAGTCTTAAAATTTTGCTCTCTACAACGAACTATCTGCACCCCAGTCTCCAACCTATGCTCTCGGTAACAGGCCTGTTGCACCCAAATGTCCCACCTCTATTTTCTGTAACAGTCCTTTTGCACCTCAGTCTCCAACCTCTGCTCTCTGCAACAGTCCTTTTGCACCTCAGTCTCCAAACTCAGCTCTCTGCATCGAGCCTTCTGCACCTCAGTTTCGAAACTCTACTCTCTGTAACAGTCCTTCTGCACCCCGGTCTCAAAGCACTGCTGTCTGCAACAGTCGTTCTGCACACCAGTCTCCAACCTCTGCTCTCTGTAACAATCCTTCTGCACCCCAGTCTCCAAACTCTGCTCTCTGCAATGATCCTTTTGCACCCCAGTCTCCAACTTCTGCTCTCTGTAACAGTCCTTCTGTACCGCAGTCTCCAAACTCTGGTCTCTGCAAAAGTCCTTCTGCACCCCAATCTCTAATCTCTGCTGCCTGCAAAAGTCCTTCTACACCCCAGTCTCCAAACTCTGTTATCTGCAACAGTCCTTCTGCACCCCAGTCTCCAACATCTGCTCTCTGTAACAATCCTTCTGTACCTCAGTCTCCAACCTCTACTCTCTGTAACAGTCCTTCTGCATCTAAGTCTCCAAACTCTGCTCTCTGCAAAAGTCCTTCAGAACCGCTTTCTCAAATTCTTGTTCCTGCAACAGTTCTTCTACACCCCAGTCTCCAAACTCTGCTATCTGCCACAGTTCTTCTGCACCTTAGTCTCCAATCTCTGCTCTCTGCAACAAACCTTCTTCACCCCAGTCTCCAAAATCTGCTCTCTGCAACAGTCCTTCTGCACCTCAGTCTGAAAACTCTGCTCTCTGCAAGAAGACTTCTTCATCTCAGTTTCCAAACTCTGATCTTTGCAATGGTCCTTTTGAACCCCAGTATCCACCCTCTGCTCTCTGTAACAATCCTTGTGCACCCCAGTCTCCAACATCTGCTCTCTGAAAAAGTCCTTCTGCACCCCAGTCTCCAATATCTGCTCTCTGCAACAGTCGTTCTGCACCTCAGTGTAAAAACTCTGCTCTCTGAAACGATCGTTGTGCACCCCAGTCTCCAAACTCTGAAATCAGAAACAGTCCTTTTTCACCCCAGTCTCCAACCTTTGCTCTCTGTAACAGTCCTCCTGTAGTGTAGTCTCCAAAATCTGCTCTCTGTAACGGTCCTTCTGCACCCCAGTTTCTAACCTTTGCTTTCTGTATCAGTCAATCAGCACCCCAGTCTCCAACCTCTGCTCTCTGTAACAGTCCTTCTGCACCTCAGTCTCCAAACTCTGCTGTCTGCAACAGTCCTTCTGCAACAAAGTCTCAAACCTCTGCTTCGTGCAACAGTCCTTCTGCACCCCTTCTCCAAACTCTGTTCTCTGTAACAGTACTTCTGCACACCAGTCTCAATACTCTGCTCTCCACAACGATCCTCCTGCAACCCAGTCTCCAACCTCTGCTCTCCTTAACAATCCTTTTGAACCTCAGTCTCCGACCTCTGCTCTCTGCAATGATCCTTCTGTACTTCAGTCTTCAAAAACTACTCTCTGTAAATGTTCTGCTCTCCGTAACAGGCCTTCTGCACCCCAGTCTCCAAACTCAGTTCTTTATAACAATCCTTCTGCACCCCAGTTGCAAAATTTTGCTCTCTACAACCATCCTTCTGCCCCCTAGTCTCCAACCTCTGCTCTCTGAAATAGGCCTTTTGCACCCAAATCTCCCACCTCTACTCTCTGTAACAGTCCTCTTGCACCTCAGTCTACAACCTCTGCTCTCTGCAACAGTCCTTTTGCACCTCAGTCTCCAAACTCAGCTCTCTGCATAAATTCTTCTGAACTCAGTCTCTAAACTCTACTCTCTGTTACAGTCCTTCTGCACCCCGGTCTCAAACCACTGCTGTCTGCAAAGATCCTTCTGCACACCAGTCTCCAACGTCTGCTCTTTGCAACAGTCCTTCTGCACACCAGTCTCAAACCTCTGCTCTCTGTAACAATCCTTCTGCACCCAAGTCTCCAACCTCTGCTCTCTGCAATGATCCTTTTGCACCCATGTCTCCAACCTCCTCTCTCTGCAAAAGTCCTTCTGCACCCCAGTCTCCAACCTCTGCTCTCTGTAACAGTCCTACTGTACCTCAGTCTCCTAACTCTGGTCTCTGCAAAAGTCCTTCTGCACCCAGTCTCCAACCTCTGCTGCCTGCAAAAGTCCTTGTACACCCCAGTCTCCAACCTCTGCTATCTGCAACAGTCCTTCTGCACCCCAGTCTCCAACATCTGCTCTCTGTAACAATCCTTCTATTCCTCAGTCTCCAACCTCTACTCTCTGTAACAGTCCTTCTGCATCTCAGTCTTCAAACTCTGCCCTCTTCAACAATTTTTCAGAACCGCTGTCTCAAATTCTTGTCCCTGCAGCAGTCCTTCTACACCCCATTCTCCAACCTCTGCTATCTGCAACAGTCCTTCTGCACCCCAGTCTCCAACATCTGCTCTCTGTAAGATCCTTCAGAAACCCAGTCTGTAAACTCTGCCCTCTGTAACAGTCCTTCTGCACCCCTTGTCCAACCTCTGTTGTTGTAACAGTCCTTCTGCACCCCTTGTCCAACCTCTGTTCTTGTAACAGTCCTTTTGCACGCCGGTCTCAAACCTCTGCTCACTAGAACGATTCTTCTGCACCCCAGTCTCCAACCTCTGCTCTCTGCAAAAGTCCTTCTGCACCCCAGTCTCCAATATCTGCTCTCTGCAACAGTCTTTCTCCACCTCAGTCTGAAAACTCTGTTCACTGCAACGATCATTCTGCAACCCAGTCTCCAACCTCTGCTCTCTGTAACAGTCCTGCTGTACCACAGTCTCTAAACTCTGCTCTCTGCAACAGTCCTTCTGCACCTCAGTCTTTAACATCTACTCTCTATAACAGTCGTTCTGCACCACAGTCTCCAATCTCTGCTCTGTGTAAGATCTTTCTGCAACCCAGTCTTCAAACTCTTCCCTCTGAAACAGTCCTTCTGCACTCTTTCTCCAAACTCTTCTCTCTGTAACAGGCCTTCTGCACCCCAGTCTCCAACCTCTTTTCTGTAACAATCCTTCTGCACCCCAGTCTCAAACCTCTGCTCTCTACAACGATCTTTCTTCCCCCTAGTCTCCAACGTCTACTCTCTGCATCAGTCCTTCTGCACCCAAGACTCCAACAACTGCTCTCTGAAAACAGTCCTTCTGCACCTCAGTCTGAAAACTCTGTGCTCTGTAATGATCCTTCTGCACCCCAGTCTCCAAACTTTGCTCTCTGTAACAGTCCTGTTGCACCTCAGTCTCCAAACTCTGCTCTCTTTAAGATCTTTCTGCAACCCTGTCTCCAAACTCTGCTCTCTGTAACAGTCCTTCTGCACCCCAGTCTCAAAACTCTGCTCTCTGTATCAGACCTTTTGAACCCATATCTACAACCTCTACTCTCTATAACAGTCTTTCTGAACCTCAGTCTCCAGCTTCTGCTCTCTGCAACAATCTTCTGCACCTCAGTCTCCAAGCTCTGCTCTCTGCAACGATCTTTCTGCCCCTCTCTCTCCAAAGTCTGCCCTCTGTAACACTCCTTCTGCACCCCAGTTTCCAACCTCTGGTCTCTTTTAGATCCTTCTGCACACCAGTTTCCAAGCTCTGTTCTCTACAACATTTCTTCTCCATCCCAGTCTTAACCTCTTCTTACTGCAACGATTCTGTAGCACCCCAGTCTCCAACCTCTGTTCTCTACAAAAGACATTCTGCTCCCCAGTCTCCAAACTATGCTCTGTGCAACAGTCCTTCTGTTCTGCAATCTTCAACCTCTACTCTCTATAATGGTTCTTCTGCACCCCAGTCTCCAAACTCTGTTGTCTGTAGCAGGCCTTCTGAACCCCAGTCTCCAAACTCTGCTCTCTGTAACAGGCCTTCTGCACTCCAGTCTCCAACCCCTTATCTCTGCAACTATCTTTCTGCACCCCAGTGTAAAACCTCTGCTCCTTGCAATAGTTCGTCTGCACCCCAGTCTCAAACCTCTGCTTTCTGTAAGATCCTTCTGCACCCCAGTCTCCAAACTCTACTCTCTGTAAGAGTCCTTCTGCACTCCAGTTTCCAAGTTCTACTCTCTGCAACAGTCAATTTGAACCCCAGTCTCCAACCTCAGCTCTTGTAAGATCCATCTGAACCCCAGTATCCAACCTCTGCTCTCTGTAACAGTCCTTCTGCACCCCAGTCTCCAACCTCAGCACTCTGTAACAGTTTTTCTATACCACAGTCTCCAAACTCTGGTATCTGTAACAGTTCATCTACACCCCAATTTCCAACCTCTGCTTTCTGTAACAGTCCTCTGCACCTCAGTCTCCAAACTCTGCTCTCTGTAACAGTCTTTCTGAACACCAGTTTCCAAACTCTGCTTTGTGTATCTGTCCTTCTGCACCTCAGTCTCCAACCTCTGCTCTCTGTTACAGTTCATCTGCACCCAAGTCTCAAAAATCTGCTCTCTGAAACAGTCCTTCTACACCCCAGTCTCTAACATCTGCTCTCAGCAACAGTCCTTCTGCACCCAAGTCTCCAATCTCTGCTCTCTGCAACGATCCTTCTGGACCCCAGTCTCCAAAGTCTGTTCTCTGCAACAGTCCGTGTGCACCAAAGTCTCCAACCTCTGCTAGGTGTAAAATCCTTCTGCACTCCAGTTTCCAAAATCTGCTCTCTGTAACATTCCTTCTCCACCACAGTCTCCAACCACTGTCCTCTGCAACAGTCCTTCTGCTCCCCAGTCTCCGAGATCTGCTCTTTGTAACAGTCATTCTGTACCACAGACTCCAAACTCTTCTTACTGTGACGGTCCTCCTTCACCCCAATTTCCAACCTCTGGTTTCTATAACAGTCCTTCTGCACCTCAGTCTCCAAACTCTGCACTCTGTAACAGTCCTTCTAATCCCCAGTCTCCAGCCTCTGCTCTCAGCAACAGTCCTTCTTCACCTGAGTCTTAAAACTCTACTGTCTGCAATGAACTTTCTGCACCCCAGTCTCCTAACTCTGCTCTCTATAACAGTCCTTCTACAGCTCAGTCTCCAACCTCTGCTCTCTGTAACAGTCCTTCTGCACCTCAGTCTCAAAAATCTGCTCTCTGTAAGATCCTTGACTAACCCTGTCTCCAAACTCTGATCTCTGTAACCGTCCTTCTGCACCTGAGTCTCCTACCTCTGCTCTCTGTAACACTCTTCTGCAACCCAGTCTCCAAACTCTGCTCTCTGTAACAGTCCTTCTTCACAACAGTTTTTAACATCTGCTTTCGATAACAGGAATTCTGCAACCCAGTCTCGAACCTTTGCTCTCTGTAACAGGCCTTCTGAACCCCAGTCTCCAAACTCTTCTCTATTCAACGATTCTTCTCCACCCCAGTCTCCAACCTCTGCTCTCAGCAAGAGTCCTTCTACACCCGAGTTTCCACCCTCTGCTCTCTGTAAGATCCTAATGCACTCCAGTCTCCAAACTCTGCTCTCTGTAACAATCCGTCTGCACCCCAGTCTCCTACCACTGCTCTCTTTAACAGTCCTTCTGCACCCCAGTCTTCAACATGTGCTCTCTGCAACAGTCCTTCTGCACCCCAGTCTCCAAAATCTTCTCTTTGTAACAATTCTTCACCATCCCACTCTCCAAATTCGGCTCTCGGCAACAGTCCTTCAGCACCCCAGTCTCTAAATTCTGCTCTCTTTAACAGTCCTTTTGCAAACCAATCTCCAACATCTGCTCTCTTTAACAGTCCTTCTGAACCCCAGTCTCCAACCTCTGCTTTCTGTTTCAGTCCTTCAGCACGACAGTTCCAACCTCTTCTCTCTGTAACAGTCCTTCTGCACCTTAGTTTCCAAACTCTACTTCTGCAACAGTCCTACTGCACCCCAGTCTCCAACCTCTGCTCTCTGCAATAGTCATTGTGCACCCTAGTTACCAACATCTGCTCTCCGCAACAGTCCTTCTGCACCCCAGTCTCCACCTCTTCTCTCTTTAACAGTTCTTCTGTACTGCAGTCTCCAACCTCTGCTCTCTGTTACCATCTTCCTTCACCACAAACTCCAATCTCTGCTTTCTCTATCAGTTCTTCTGATCCCCAGTCTTCAAACTCTGCTCTCTGTGAGAATCCTACTGCACATCAATCTCCAACCTCTGCTCTCTGTAAGATCCTTCTGCTCCCCAGTTTCCAAACTCTGCTCTCTGTAACATTCCTTTTCCACCCCAGTCCCCAATATCTGCTCTCTGTAAGAGTCCTTCTTCACCACAGTCTCCAACATCTGCACACTGTAATAGTCCTTCTGCACCTCAGTGTTCAAACTCTGCTATCTGTTACAGTCCTTCTATACCGCAGTTTCCAAACTCTGCTCTTGGTATTGGTCTTTCTGCACCCCAATTTGCAACCTCTGCTCTGTAGCAGTCCTTCTTCACCTCAGTCTCCAAACTCTGCTCTCTGTAACAGTCCTTCTGCACCTCAGTCTCTAACCTGTGCTCTCTGTAACAGTCTTTCTTCACCTTAGTATCCAACCTCTGCTCTCTGTAAAATTCCTTCTGCACCTCAGTATGAAACCTCTGGTCTCTGCACGATCCTTCTGCACCCCAGTCTCCAAACACTACTCTCTGTAACAGTCCTCCTGCACCTAAGTCTCCAACCTCTGCTCTCTGAAAGATCCTTCTGCAATCAAGTTTTTAAACTCTGCACTCTGTCCCAGTCCTACTGCACAACAGTCTCCAACCTCTGATCTCTGTAACAGTACCTCTGAAACCCAGTCTCCAACCTCGGCTCACTGTAACAGGCCTTCTGGACCCCAGTCTCCAACCTTTTCTCTCTGCAACGATTCTTCTCAACACCAGTCTCCAACCTCTGCTCTCTGAAACAGTCCTTTTACACCAGAGTCTCCAACCTCTGCTCTCTGTAAGAACCATCTGCATTCCAGTCTTCAACCTCTGCTCTCTGCACCAGTCCTTCTGAACCACAGTCTCCAAACTTTCCTCTCTGCAATGATCCTTCTGGACCCCAGTCTCCAATGTCTGATCTCTGCATTAGTCCTTCTGCACCAGAGTCTCCAACCTCTGTTCTCTGTAAGATCTTTCTGCACTCCAGTTTCTAAACTCTGCTGTCTCTAAAATTCCTGCTCCACCCCAGGCTCCAACCTCTGCTTTCTGCAAGTGTCCTTGGGCACCCCAGTCACGATCATCTGTCCTCTGCAACAGTCCTTCTGCTCCCCAGTCTCCAATATCTGCTCTCTGTAACAGTCCTTAAGTAATGCAGACTCCAACCTCTGCTCTCTGTAAAGGTCCTTCTGCACCCTAGTCTCCAAACTCTGCTTTCTGTATCAGTCTTTCTGAACCCCAGTCTTCAACCTCTGCTCTCTGTAACAGTCGTTCTACACCTCAGTCTCCAACCTCTGGTCTCTGTAACAGTCCTTCTGCACCTCAGTCTGAATCCTCTGCTCTCCAAGATCCTTCTGCAGCTCAGTCTGCAACCTGTGCTCTCTGTAACAGTCCTTCTGGACCCCAGTCTCCAATCTCTGCTCTCTGTAACAGTCCTTCTATACTGCAGTCTACAAACTTTGCTCTCTGTAATGGTCCTTCTGCACCCCAATTTCCAACCTCTGCTTTCTGTAAAAGTCTTTCTGAACCTCAGTCTCCTAACTCTGCTCTCTGTAACAGTCTTTCTACACCTCAGCCTCCAACCTCTGCTCTCTGTAACAGAGTTTCTGCACCTCAGTCTGAAACCTCTGCTCTCCAAGATCCTTCTGCACCCCAGTCTCCAACCACTGCTCTCTGTAACAGTCCAACTGAACCTCAGTCTCCAACCTCTGCTCACTGTAAGATTCTTAAGAAACCCAGTCTCCAAACTCCGCTCTCTGTAACAGTCCTTCGGCAGTACAGTCTCAAACCTCTTCTCTATATAACAGTCCTTCTGCACCTCAGTCTCCAACCTCTGTCCTCTGCAACAGTCCTTCTGCTCTCCAATATCCAAACTATGGTCTCTGGAACAGTCCTTCTGTACTGAAGTCTCATAACTCTGCTCTCCATAAAGGTCCTTTTGCACCCCAGTCTCCAACCTCTGCTTTCTTTATCAGTCCTTCTTCACAACAGTCTTCAACCTCTCCTCTCTGTAACAGTCCTTCTGCACCTCAGTCTCCAACCTCTGCTCTTTGCAAAAGTCGTCTGCACCTTATTCTCTAACCTCTGCTCTTTGAAACAGTCCTTCTGAACAACAGTCTCCAACATCTACTCTCTGCAACAGTCCTTCTGTAACCTATTCTCCAAACTCTGCTCTCTGCAACAGTTCTTCTGCAAAACAGTCTCAAATCTCTGCTCTCTGTAACAGGCCTTCTGCAAGCCAGTTTCCAACCTCTGCTCCCTGGAGTAGTCCTTCTGCACCCCAGTCTACAACATCTGCTCTCTGCAACAGTCCTTCTGCATCTTAGTCTGAAAAATCTGCTCTCTGCAACAATCCTTTGCACCTCAATCTTTAAACTCTGCTCTATGTAAGATCCTTCTGCAACACAGTCTTTAAAATCTGCTCCCTATAACACTCCTTCTGCACCTCAGTCTCCAACCTCTGCTCTCTGTAACAGTCCTTATACATCTCAGTCTGAAACCTCTGCTCTCTGCACGATCCTTCTGACCCCAGTCTTCAACCACTGCTCTCTGTAACACTCCTTCTGAACCTCAGTCTCCAAACTCTGCTCTCTGGAAGATTCTTCTGCCACCCAGACTCCTAACTCTGCTCTCTATAACAGTCCTTCTGCACCCCATTCTTCAAACTCTGCTCTCTTTAACAGGCCTTCTGCATCGCAGTCTCAAAACTCTTTTCTCTGCAACGATCATTCTACACCCCTGTCTCCAACCTCTGCTCTCTGCAACAATCCTTCTGCACCCTAGTCTCCAACCTCTACTCTCTATAAGATCCTTCTGCACCCCAGTTTCCAACCTCTACTCTATGTAACAGTAATTCTGAACACTAGTCTCAAAAATTTGCTCTTTGTATCAATTCTTCTGCACACCAGTCTCCAACCTCTGTTTTCTGAAACAGTCCTTCTGCACCACAGTCTGCAAACTCTGCTCTCTGTAACAGTCCTGCTGTACCGCAGTCTCCAAACTCTACTCTCTGTATCAGTCCTTTTTCACCCCAGTCTCCAACCTCTGCTCTATATAACAGTCCTTCTACACTTCATCTCCAACCTCTGCTCTCTGCAAAGCTCCTTCTTCACCCCAGTCTCCAAAATCTGCTCTCTGTAACAATCATTCTGCACCACAGTCTCCATACTCTGCTCACTTTAACAGTCCTTCTGCACCTTAGTCTGCAACCTCTGCTCTCTGCTATAGTCCTACTTTACCCCAGTTTCAAACCTCTGCTCTCTGCAATAGTAATTCTGCACCCCAGTCTCAAACATCTGCTCTCTACAACAGTCCTTCTCCACCCCAGTCTCCAACCTCTTCTCTTTGCAACTGTCCTTCTGCACCCCAGTCTCCAACCTCTGCTTTCTGTATCAGTCCTTCTACACCCAAGTCTCCAACCTCTGCTCTCTGTAACAGCCCTTCTGCACCCCAGTCTCCAACCTCTGCTCTCTGCAACAGTCCTTCTGCAACCCAGTATCCAAACACTGCACTCTGCAACGTTCCTTTTCCACACCAGTCTTCAACCTCTGCTCTCTGTAACAGTCCTTCTGCACATCAGTCTCCAAACTCTGCTCTTTGTAAGGGTCCTTCTGCACCCCATTCTCCAACCTCTGTTTTCTGTATCAGTCCTTCTGCACCACAGTCTCCACACTCTGCTCTCTGTATCAGTGCTTCTGCACCTCACTCTGCCACCTCTGCTCTCTGCAAGAGTCCTGCTGCACCCAAGTCTTAAACCTCTGCTCGCTGCAACAGTCCTTCTACACCCCAGTCTCCAAAATCTGCTCTCTGCAAGAGTCATTTACCACGCAAGTCTCCAACTATTTATCTCTGTAACCGTCCTTCTGTACTGCAGTCTCCAACCTGTGCTCTCTGTAACGGTTCTTGTGCACCCCAGTCTTGAAAATCTGCTTTCTGTTTCAGTCCTTCTGCACCCTGTCTCTAAACTCTGCTTTCTGTAACAGTCCTTCAGAACCTCAGACTTTAACCTCTGCTCTCTGCAACAGTCCTGCTGTGCCTCAATCACCAAACTCTTCTCTCTGCAACACTGCTTCTGCACCTCAGTGACCGAACTCTGCTCTCTGTATAATCCTTCTGAAACCCAGTCTCCAACCTCTGCTATTTGCAATGGTCCTTCTGAACCCCAGTCTCCAAACTCTATTCTCTACAACAATTATTCTGCACCCCAGTCTCCAACTTCTGCTCTCTGTAAAAGTACTTCTGTACCACAGTCTCCCATCTCTGTTCTCTGTAAGGGTCCTTCTTCACCCCAGTCTTCAACCGTGGTTTCAGTATCAGTACATCAGGACCACATTCTCCAAACTTTCCTATCTGTAACAGTCGTTCCCCACCTCAGTCTTCAACCTCTGCTCTCTGAAACAGTCCTTCTTCACCCCAGTCATCAAGCTCTGCTTTCTGTATCAGTCCTTCTGCACCCCAGTCTCCAACTTCTGCTCTCTGTAACACTCCTTATGCACCTCAGTCTCCAACCTCTATTCTCTGCAGCAGTCCTTCTCCACCTTAGTCCAAAACCTCTGCTCTCTGTAACCGGGCTTCTGCACCCCAGTCTTCAACCTTTGCTTTCTGTAGCAGTCCTTCTGCACTTCAGTCTGAAAACTTTGCTCTCAACAACGATTCTTCTGCACCTCAGTCTCCAAGCACTGCTCTCTGTAACAGGCCTTCTGCACCCCAGTCTCCAACCTCTGCTCTCCGCAACAGTCTTTTTGAACCCCAGTCTCCAACCTATGCTGTCTGTAAGATCTTTCTGAACACCTGTCTGCAACCTATGCTCTCTGTAACAGTCCTTCTGTATCACAGTCTCCAAACTCTGGTCTCTGTAAGGGTCTTTCTGTACTTCAGTCTGCAACCTTTGCTCTCTGAAACACTCTTTATTCACCCCAGTCTCCAAACATTGCTCTCTGAAACAGTTTTTCTGCACATCAGTCTCCAACATGTTCTCTCTGTAAATGTCCTACTGCACCCCCGTCTTCAACCTCTGCTCTCTGTAAAAGTACTTCTGCATTACAGTCTCCAAAATCTGCTCTCTTTAACGATCCTTATACACCCCAGTCTCCAAACTCTGCTCTCTGCAACGATCCTTCTGCACCCCAGTCTCCAACGTCTGCTCTCTGTAAAAGTTTTTCTGCCCTGCAGTCTCCAAAGTCTGGTCTCTCTAACCGTCCTTCTGCACCTCAGTCTCCAACCTCTGCTCTATGCAACAGTCTTTCTGCACCCAAGTCTCCAACATCTGCTCTCTGCAACAGTCCTTCTACACCCCAGTCTACAACTTCTGCTCTCTGCAACAGTCTTTCTACACCCCAGTCTCCATACTCTGCTCGCCGCAATGATCCTCCTGCAACCCAGTTCCAACCTCTGTTCTCTACAAAAGTTCTTCTGCACCCCAGTCTCCAACCTCTGCTCTCTGTAACAGTCCTTCTGTACCGCAGTCTCCCAAGTCTGTTCTCTGTAAGGGTCTTTATGCACCCCAATATCCAACCTCTGCTTTCTCTATCAGTCGTTTTCAACCAAAGTCTCGAAACTCTGCCCGCTGTAACAGTCCTTCTGCAACTCAGTCTGCAACCTCTGCTCTCTGCAACAGTCATTCTGCACCTCAGTCTCCAACCTCTGCTCTCTGTAAGGGTCCTTCTGCACCTGAGTATCCAACATCTGCTTTCTGTATCAGTCCTTCTGCACCACAGTCTCCAAACTCTGCTCTCTGTAACAATCCTTCTGCACCTCAGTCTCCAACTCTGCTCTCTGCAATGGTCCATCTGAACCCCAGTCTCCAAACACTTAGCTCTGTAACAGTGCTTCTGCACCTTAGTCTCCAACCTCTGCTCTCTGTAACATCCTTATGCAACCCAGTATTCACACTCTGCTCTCTGTAACAGTCCTCCAACACAACAGTGTCCAAACTCTGCTTTCTGTATCAGGCCTTCTGCACCCCAGTCTCCAACCACTGATTTCTGTGTCAGTCCTTCTGCACCCGAGTCTCCAAACTCTGGTCTCTGCAACGATCCTTCTGAACCACAGTCTTCAACCTCTGTTCTCTTCAACACTTCTTCTTCACCTCAGTATGAATACTCTGCTCTCAGCAATGATTCTTCTGCACCTCAGTCTCCAAGCACTACTCTCTGTAACAGGCCTTCTGCACCCCAGTCTCCAACTTCTGCTATCCGCGACAGTCATTCTGCACCCCAGTCTCCAAACTATGCTGTCTGTAAGATCTTTCTGAACACCTGTCTCCAACCTATGCTGTCTGTAACAGTCCTTCTGTACCGCAGTCTCCAAACTCTGGTCTCTGTAAGGGTCCTTCTGTACTTCATTCTGCAACCTCTGCTCTCTGAAACACTGCTTCTGCACCCCAGTCTTCAAACTTTGCTCTCTGCAACAGTTTTTCTGCACATCAGTCTCCAACATGTACTCTCTGTCAATTTCCTACTGCACCCCCGTCTTCAAACTCTGCTCTCTGTAAAAGTACTTCTGCATTACAGTCTCCAGAATCTGCTCTCTTTAACGATTCTTCTACACCCCAGTTTCCAAACTCTGCTCTCTGCATCGATCCTTCTGCACCCCAGTCTAAAACGTCTGCTCTCTATAAAAGTCCTTCTGCACCCCAGTCTCCAACGTCTGGTCTCCCTAACCGTCCTTCTGCACCTCAGTCTCCAACTTCTGCTCTATGCAACAGTCTTTCTGCACCCAAGTCTCTAACATCTGCTCTCTGCAACAGTCCTTCTACACCCCAGTCTACAACTTCTGCTCTCTGCAACAGTCCTTCTACACCTCAGTCTCTATACTCTGCTCGCCCCAACGATTCTCCTGCAACCCAGTTCTAACCTGTGTTCTCTAAAAAAGTTCTTTTGCACCCCAGTCTCCAACCTCTGCTCTCTGTAACAGTCCTTCTGTACGGCAGTCTCCAACCTCTGTTCTCTGCAACGGTCCATCTGAACCTCAGTCTCCAAACTCCTCTCTCTGTAACAGTCCTTCTTAACCCACGTCTCCAACCTCTGCTCTCTCAAAAAGTCCTTTGGAACCCCCAGTCTCCACTCTCTGCTCTCTGTAACGATTCTTTTGCACCCAAGTCTCCAACCTCTGTTCTCTCCAACAGTCCTTCTAAACATCATTCTGAAAACTCTGCTCTCTGCAATGATCTTTCTGGACCCCAGTCTCCAAACTCTGCTCTCTGTAACAGTCCTTCGGCACCTCAGTCAACAACCTCTGCTCTCTGTAAGATCCTTCTGCCACCCAGTCTCCAAACTGTGCTCTATATTACAGGCCATCTGCACCCCAGTTTTCAAGCTCTGCTCTCTGTAAGAGGCCTCCTGCACCTCAGTCTCCAACCTCTTTTCTCTGCAATGATCCTTCTGAACCACAGTCTCCAACATCTGCTCTCTGCAATAGCCTATTGCAATGCAGTTTCCAACCTCTGCTCTCTGTAATATCCTTCTGCACACCTGTCTCCAACCTCTGCTCTCTTTAACAGTCCTTCTATTCCGCAGTCTCCAACCTCTATACTCTGCAACGGTCCTTCTGAACCCCAGTCTCTAAACTCTGCTTTCTGTATCCCTCGTTCTACACCCCAGGCTTCTACATCTACTCTCTGTAACAGTCCTTCTGTATTTCAGTCTCCAACCTCTGCTCACTGCAACAGTCCTTCTGCACCCCAGTCTCCAACACTACACTATGCACAGTCATTCTGCACCCCAGTCTCCAACATCTGCTCTCTGCAACAGTCCTTCTCCACCTCAGTCTCCAAACTTTTCTCTCTGTAAAATCCTTCTGCACCCAAGTCTCTAACGTCTACTCTCTGCAAAAATCCTTCGGCAGCCCAGACTCCAATGTCTACTCTCTGCAATGGTCCCTCTGCACCCCAGTCTCCAACCTTGTTCTCTACATCAGTTCTTCTGTACTGCAGTCTTCAACCTCTGTTCTCTATAAGGTTCCTTCTGCACCCCATTCTCCAACCTCTGCTTTTTGTATCAGTCCTTCTGCACCACAGTCTCCAAACTCTGCTCTCTGTAACAGTACTTCTGCACCTCACTCTGCAACCTCTGCTGTTTGCAACAGTCCGTCTGCACCCCAGTCTCCAAACTCTGCTTTCTGTATCAGTCCTTCTGCACCCCAGTCTCTAAACTCTGCTCTCTTTAACAGTCCTTCTGCACCTCAGACTCCAACCACTGCTTTCTGCAACAGTCCTACTGCGCCCCAATCTCCAACCTCTGCTCTTTGCAACAGTCCTTCTACACCTCAGTGTTCAAACTCTGCTCTCTGAATGATCCTTCTGAAACCCAGTCTCCAACCTCTGCTATCTGCAATGGTCCATCTGCACCCTTCTCTCTTAACTCTGTTCTCTACAACAGTAATTTTGCACCCCAGTCTCCAACCTTTGATCCATGTAACAGTCCTCCTGTACCACAGTATCCAATCTCTGTTCTCTGTAAGGGTCCTTCTGAACCCCAGTCTCTAAAATCTGCTCTCTGCAAGAGACCTTCTGCACCCCAGTCTCCAACCTCTGCTCTCTGCAACATTTCTTCTTCACCCCAGTCTCAAAACTGTGCTCTTTGTAACTGTCCTTCTGCACCCCACTCTCCAACCTCTGCTCTGTTTAACAGTCTTTCTGTACTGCAGTCTCCAACCTCTGCTCTCTGTAACTGTCCTCTTCCACCCCAGACTCCAAACTCTGCTTTCTGTATCAGTCATTCTGCACTCAAGTCTCCAAACTCTGCTCTCTGTAACAGTCTTTATGAAACTCAGTCTTCAAATTCTGCTCTCTGCAACAGTCCTTCTGCACCCCAATCTACAATCTCTGCTGTCTGCAACAATCATTCTGCACCCCAGGCTCCAACATCTGATTTCTGTATCAGTCTTGCACCACAGTCTCCAAAATCTACTCTCTGTTACAGTCCTTCTGCACCTCAGTCTCCAACCTCTGCTCTCTGCAACAATCCTTCTAAACCACAGACTCCAACCTCTTCTCTCTGCAACGATCCTTCTGCACCCAAGTTTCCAATCTCTGCTCTCTGCAACAGTGCTTCTGTACCCCAGTCCCCAACCTCAGCTCTCTGAAAGATTCTTCTGCACCCAAGTCTCCAAACTCTACTCTTTGTAACAGTCCATCTGCACCCCAGTCTCCAACCTATGCTCTCTGTAATACTCCTTCTGCACTTCATTGTCTAACCTCTGCTCTCTGTAAGATCCTTCAATACCCAGTCTCCAAACTCTGCTTTCTGTAACAGTCCTTATGCACCTTAGTCTCCAACCTTTTTTCTCTTTAACAGGCCTTCTGCATCCAAATTTCCAACATCTGCTCTGTGCAACGGTCCTTCTGTAACCCAGTCTCCAAACTCTGTTCTTTGCAACAGTCCTTCAGCATCCTAGTCTCCAAACTCTGCTCCCTGTAGCAGCCGTTCTGCACCTCAGTTGCCAACCTCTTTTCTCTGCAACAGTCCTTCTGCACGCCAGTCTCTAACCTCTGCTCTCTTTAACAGTTCTATGCACCGCAATCCCCAACCTCTGCTCTCTGTAATGGTCCTTCTGCACCCCAGTCTCCAAACTCTGCTTTCTGTATCAGTCCTTCTGCACCTCAGTCTCCAACCTCTGCTCTCTGTAACAGTCTTTCTGCACCTCAGTCTTCAACTTCTGCTCTCTGCAATTGTCCTTGTGCACCTCAGTATCCAACGTCTACTCTCTGTAACAGTCCTTCTGCATCTCAGTCTCCAACCTCTACTCTCTGTAAGATACTTTTTCAAACCAATCTCCAAAATCTGCTCTCTGTAACAGTTCTTCTGCACCACTTGTCCAAACTCTGCTCTCTGTAACAGGCGTTCTGAACCCCAGTCTCCAACATCTCCTCTCTGAAACAGTTTTTCTGTACACAAGTCTCTAACCTCTGCACTCTGCAACAGCCCTTCTGCACCCCAGTCTCCAACATCTGCTCTTTGTATTTGTCCTTCTGCACCTCAGTCTGAAAATTATGCTCTCTTCCACGATCCTTCTGGACCCCAGTCTTCAACCTCTGTTCTCTGCAACAGTCCTTCTGCATCCCAGTCTCCCACCTCTGCTCTCTGTAACAGTCCTTCTGAACCTAAGTCTTCAAATTCTGCTCTCTGCAACAGTCCTTCTGCAACCCAGTCTCTAACCTCTGCTGTCTGCAACAATCATTCTGCACCCCAGGCTCCAACATCTGATTTATGTATAAGTATTGCACCCCAGTCTCCAAAATCTGCTCTCTGTAACAGTCCTTCTGCATCTCAGTCTCCAAACTCTGCTCTCTGAAACAGTGCTTCTGTACCCCAGTCTCCAACCTCAGTTCTCTGAAAGATCCTTCTGCACCCAAGTCTCCAAACTCTACTCTCTGTAACAGTCTTTCTGCACCCCAGGCTCCAACCTATGCTCTCTGTAACACTCCTTCTTCACGTCATTCTCCAACCTCTGCTCTCTGTAAGATCCTTCTACTACTCAGTCTCCAAACTCTACTTCCTGTAACAGTTTTTATGCACCCCAGTCTAAAACCTTTTCTCTCTTTAACAGGACTTCTGCATCCAAACCTCAAACATCTGCTCTGTGCAACGGTCCTTCTGTACCCCAGTCTCCAAACTCTGTACTTTGCAACAGTCCTTCTGCATCCCAGTCTCCAAACTCTTCTCCCTGTAGCAGCCTTTCTGCACCTCATCGCCAACCTCTGTTCTCTGCAACAGTCCTTCTGCACCCCAGTCTCTAACCTCTGCTCTCTGTAACAGTTCATCTGCACCGCAATCCCCAACCATTGCTCTCTGTAATGGTCCTTCTGCACCCCAGTCTCCAAACTCTGCTTTCTGTATCAGTCCTTCTGCACCTCAGTCTCCAACCTCTGCTCTCTGTAACAGGCCTTCTGCACCTCAGTCTTCAATTTTTGCTCTCTGCAATTGTCTTTCTGCACCTCAGTATCCAACGTTTACTTTCTGTAACAGTCCTTCTGCATCTCAGTCTTTAACATCTGCTCTCTGAATTTGTCCTTTTGCACCTCAGTCTGAAAACTCTGCTCTCTTTTATGATCCTTCTGCACCCCAGTCTTCAACCTCTGTACTCTGCAACAGTCCTTCTGCATCCCAGTCTCCAACCTCTGCCCTCTGCAACAGTCCTTCTGCAACCCAGTCTCCAACCTCTGTTGTCTGCAACAATCATTCTGCACCCCAGGCTCCAACATCTGATTTCTGTACCAGTCTTGCACCCCAGACTCCGAAATCTGCTCTATGTAACAGTCCTTCTGCACCTCAGTCTCAAACCTCTGCTCTCTGCAACGATCCTTGTAAACCACAGACTCCGACCTCTTCTCTCTGCAACGATCCTTCTGCACCCAAGTCTCCAATCTCTGCTCTCTGCAACAGTGCTTCTGTACCCCAGTCCCCAACCTCAGCTCTCTGAAAGATCCTTCTGCACCCAAGTCTCCAAACTCTACTCTCTGTAACAATCCTTCTGCACATCAGTCTCCAACCTCTGCTCTCAGCAACGGTTCTTATGCACCCCAGTTTCCAACTTTTGTTCTCTCCAACAGCCCTTCTGTACCACAGTCTTAAAAATCTGCTCTCTGTAACAGTTCTTCTGTACTGCAGTCTCGTACCTCTGCTCTCTGTAACGGTCCTCCTTGACCCCAGTCTCCCACCTGTGCTTTCGGTATTAGTCCTTCTGCACCCCAGTCTCCAAGCTCTGCTCTCTGTAACTTTCCTTCTGCACCTCAGTCTCCAACCCCTGCTCTCTGTAACAGTCCTTCTGCACCCCAGTCTCCAAACTCTGCTCTCTGAAACAGTCCTTCTGCACCCCAGTCTCCAAAATCTGCTCTCTGGAACAGTCCTTCTATACCCCAGTCTCCATAATCTGTTCTCTTCAACGATTCTTCTGCACCCCAGTATCTAACGTCTATTCTGCAACAGTCTTTCTGCAACCCAGTCTCCAAAATCTGCTCTCTGTAAAATCATTCTGTACCCCAGTCTCTAATCTCTGCTCTCTGAAATGGTTTCTCTGCACCCCAGTCTCAAACCTTGTTGTCAAAAACACTTCTTCTGTACAGCAGTCTTTAACCTCTGTTCTCTGTAAGGGTCCTTCTTCACCCCAGTCTCCAAACTCTGTTTTCTGTATCAGTCCTTTTGCACCACATTCTCAAAACTCTTCTGTCTGTTTCAGGCTTTCTGCACCTCAGTCTGCAATCTCTGCTCTCTGCAATAGTCCATATGCACCCCAGTCTCTAATTTCTGCTCTCTGCCACATTCCTTCTGCAACTCAGTCTCCAACATCTGCTGTCTGCAACAGTCCTTCTCCAACCCAGTCTCCAAACTCTGCTCTCTGCAACAGTCCTTCTACACCCCAGTCTTCAACCTCTGCTTTCTGTATCAGTCCTTCTGCACCAGAGTCTCCAAACTCTGCTCTCTGTAACACTCCTTCTGCACCTTACTCTGAAACTTCTGCTCTCTGCCACAATCCCTCTGCACCCCAGTCTTCAACCTCTGATCTCTATAACAGTCCTTCTGTACTGCAGTCTTCAACCTCTGCTCTCTGTAACAGTCCTTCTACACCAGAGTCTCAAAACTCTGCGTTATGTGTCAGTCATTCTGCACACCAGTCTCCAACCTCTGCTCTCTGTAAAAGTCCTTCTGCACCTCAGAATCCAACCTCTGTTCTCTGCAAAAGTACTTCTGCACCCCAATCTCCAACCTCTGCTCCCTGCAACAGTCCTTCTTCACCTCAGTGTCAAAACTCTGCTCTCTGTAGGATCCTTCTGAAACCCAGTCTCCAACCTCTGCTTTTTGCAATGGTCCTTCTGCACCTCAGACTCCAACCTCTCTTCTCTGTAGCAGTCCTTCTACACCCCTGTCTCCATACTCTGCTCGCAACAACAATCCTTCTGCACCCCAGTCTCCAAACTCTGCTCTCTGCAATGATTCTTCTGAACCCTAGTATCAAAACTCTGCTCCCTGCAACAGTCTTCTGCACCCCAGTCACAAAAATCTGCTCTCTGCAACAGTTCTTCTGTACCTCAGTCTGAAAAATCTGCTCTCTGCAATAATCCTTCTGCACCCCAGTCTCCAAGCTCTGCTCTCTTTTACAGTTCTACTGTACCTCAGTCTCCAAACTCTGCTCTATTCAACAGTCCTTCTGCACCCAAGTCTCTAACATCTGCTCTCTGAAACAGTCCTTCTACACCCCAGTCTCCAAACTCTGCTCTCTGGAAAAGTCCTTCTACACCCCAGTCTCCATACTCTGCTCACTCCAACGATCCTTCAGCAACCCAGGCTCCAACCTCTGGTATCTACATCAGTTCTTTTGCACCCCAGTCTCCAACCTCTGCTCTCTGTAACCGTCCTTCTCTACCGCAGTCTCCAACTGCTGTTCTCCATAAGGGTCCTTATGCACCCCAGTATCCAACCTCTGCTTCCTGTATCTGTGGTTTTGCACCAAAGTCTCAAAACTCTTCCCTCTCTAACAGTCCTTCTGCAAGTCAGTCTGCAAACTTTGCTCTCTGCAACAGTCCTACTGCACCCCAGTCTCCATTCTCTGCTCTCTGCAACAGTCCTTTTGCACACCAGTCTCCAACCTCTGCTCTCTATAACAGTCCTTCTGTACTGCATTCTCCAACATCTGCTCTCTTTAAGGGTACTTCTACACCCGAGTCTCCAACCTCTGCTTTCTGTATCAGTCCTTCTGCACCCCAGTCTCCAACCTGTGCTCTTTGTAACTGTCCCTCTACACCTTAGTCTCCAACATTTGCTCTCTGCTACAGTCCTTCTATACCCCAGTCTCCAACGTCTGCTGCCTCTAACAAGCTTTCTGCACCTCCGTCTACAACCTCTGCTCTCTGCAATGGTCCTGCTGCACATGAGTCTCCAACCTCTACTCTCTGTTACAGTGCTTCTACACCTGAGTCTCCAAACTCTGCTCTATGTAAGATCCTTCTGCACCCCAGTCTCCAACCTCTGCTCTCTGTAACAATCCTTCTGCACCGTATTCTCAAACCTCTGCTCTCTGTTACACTCTTTCTATACCGCAGTCTCCAACCACTGCTCTCTGTAACAGTCCCTCTGTACCCCAATTTCCAACCTCTGCTTTCTGTAATAGTCCTTCTGCACCTCAGTCACCAAACTCTGCTCTCTGTAACAGTCCTGCTGCAATTCAGCCTCAAAACTCTTCTCTCTGTAGCAGGTCTTATGCACCCCAGTCTCCAAACTCTGCTCTCTGAAACAGTCCTTCTGCACGCCAGTCTGCAACCTCTGCTCTCTGTAACGGTCCTTCTGCACCCCAGTCTCACACCTCTTCTTTCTGTATCATAATTCTTCACCCCAGTTTCTAACATCTGCTCTGTTTTACAATCCTTCTGAATCTCAGTCTCCAACCTCTCCTCTCTGAAACAGTCCTTCTGCACCCCAGTCTCCCACCTCTTCTTTCTGCAACATTCCTTCTGCACCCCAGTCTCCAAGCTGTGCTCTCTGTAACAGTCCTTCTGCACCGCAGTCTCCCACCTCTTCTCTCTATAAGGATCCTTCTGCAGCCCAGTCTACACCTCTAGTCTCTTCATCGATTCTTCTGCAACTCAGTCTCCAACTGCTGCTCTCTTCAACGATCCTTCTGCACCCCAGACTCCTCCTCTGCTCTCTGCAACTGTTTTTCTGCACCTCAGTCTCAAACCTCTGCTCTCTGCAACCGTCCTTCTGAACCCCTGTCTCCAACATCTGCTCTCTGCAACGATCCTTATGAACCCCAGTCTCCAACATCTGCTCTCTGCAACAGTCCTTCTGCACCCCAGTCTCCAACGTCTCCTCTCCTTAACACTCCTTCTGCACCCCAGTCTCCAACCTCTGTTCTCTGTAAGGTCCATCTGCACCCCAGTTTCCAAACTCTGTTCTCTGTAACATTCTTCTCCAACCCAGTGTACAACCTCTGCTTTCCTCAATGGTCCTGATGTAACCAAGTGTACAACATCTGTTCTCTGCAACAGTCCTTCTACTTTTCAGTCACAAACCTCTGCTCTCTGCAACAGTCCTTCTGTACCACAGTCTCCAACCTCTGCTCTCTCTAACGGTCCTTCTGCATCCCAGTCTCAAATCTCTGCTTTCTGTATAAGTAATTCTGAACCACGGATTCCAACCTCTGCTTTCTGTAACAGTCCTTCTGTACCTTTGACTCCAACCTCTGAACTCTGCAACCTTACTTCTGCACCCAATTCTCTACCCTCTGCTCTCTGTAACAGTCCTTCTGCACCCCATTCTCTAACCTCTGCTCTCTGCAACAGTCCTTCTGTACTACAGTCTCCAACCTCTGCTCTCTGTAACGGTTCTTCTGCACCCCAGTCTCAACCTCTGCTTTTTGTATCAGTAATTCTGCACCCCAGTCTCCAACATTTGCTCTCTGTAACATTCTTTCTGCACCTCAGTCTCCAACCTCTGCTTTCTGCGACAGTTTTTCTGCACCCCAGTTTCCAAACTCTGCTCTCAGCAACAGATCTTCTGAACCCCAGTCTCCAACATCTGCACTCTGAAACAGTTATTCTATAAACCATTCTTCAACCTCTGCTCTCTGTAACAGTTTTTTTGTATGGCAGTCTCCGAACTCTGCTCTCTGCAATGGTCCTTCTTCACTTCAGTCTCCAAACTCTGTTCTCTGTAACAGTCCTTCTGAACCCCAGTCTCAAACCTCTGCTCTCTGCAAAGATCCGTCTGCACCCCAGTCTCCAACCTATGTAATCTCCAACAGTCCTTCTGCAACTCAGTCTGAAAACTCGGTTCTTTGCAATGATCCTTCTGCACCCCAGTTTCCAAACTCTGCTCTGTGTAACAGTCTTGTTCAACCTCAGTCTCCAACCTCTGCTCTCAGTAAGATCCTTCTGCAACCCTGTCTCCAAACTCTGCTCTCTGTAGCAGTCCTTCTGCACCCCAGTCTCCAACCTCTGCTCTCTGCCACAGTCTTTCTAAACCCCAGTTTCCAACCTCTGCTCTCTGAAACAGTCCTTCTGCACCCCAGTATCCAAATTCTGTTCTCTGTAACAATCCTTCTGCACCTCAGTTCCCAAACTCTGACCTCTGCAATGGTCCTTCTGCACCCCAGTCTCTAGCCTCTGCTCTCTGCAACGATCCTTCTGCACCCCAGTCTCCAACATCTGCTCTCTGCAACAGTCCTTCTGTGCATCAGTCTGAAAACTCTGATCTCTGCAGAAATCCTTGTGCACCACAGTCTCTAAACTCTGCTTTCTGTAACAGTCCTTCTGCAACTCAGTCTCTAACCTCTGCTCTCTGTAACAGTCCTTCTGAACCCCAGTCTCCAACCTCTGCTCTCTGTAAGATCCTTCTACACCCCAGTTTCCAAACTGTACTCTCTGTAAAATTCCTTCTCCACCCCTGTCTCTAACCTCTGCTCTCTGCAACGGTCCTTATGCACAAAAGTCTCCAACCTCTGGTCTCGGCAACAGTCCTTCTGCACCAAAGTATCCAAACTCTGCTCTGGGTATCATTTCTTCTGCCCCTCAGTCTCCAACCTCTGGTTTATGTAAGATCTTTTTGCAACAAAGTCTCGGAACTCTGCTCTCTGTAACAGTCCTTATGCACCCCAGTCTCAAACCTCTGCTCTGTGAAACAGTTCATCTGCAACGCAGTCTCCAACCTCTGCACTCTGAAAAATCCTTCTGCACCCCAGTCTCCAAACTCTGATCTCTGTAAAAGTCCTTCTTCACCCCAGTCTCCAACCTCTGCTCTCTGTAACAATTTTTCTGCACCTCAGTCTCCAAGATCTGCTCTCTGCAACGGTCCTTCTGCACCACATTCTCTAACCTCTGTTGTCTGCAAGAGTCTTTCAGCATGTCAGTCTATAACCTCTGCTCCCTGCAAAAATCCTTCTGCACCCCAGTCTCCAACTTCTGCTCTTTGCAACAGTTCTTCTGCACCCCAGTCTTTAACATCTACTCTCTGAAACAGTCCTTCTGCATCCCATTCTCCAACCTCTGCTTTCTATATCAGTCCTTAAGCACCCCAATCTCCAAACTCTGCTCTCTATAACAGTCCTTCTGAATCTCAGTCTCCAACATCTGCTCTCTATTACAGTCCTTCTGCACCCCAGTCTCCAAACTCTTCTCTCTGCAACAGTTCTTCTTCACTCCAGTCTTCAACCTCTGCTCTGAGTAACAGTCCTTCTGAATCCCAGTCTTCAAAATCTGCTCTCTGCAACCGTTCTTTTGCACCCAAGTCTCCAACCTCTGCTCTCTGCAAAGATCCTTTTGCAAACCAATCTCCAACCTCTGCTCTCTGCAATAATCCTACTGCACCCCAGTCGTCAACCTCTGCTCTCTGTAACAATCCTTCTGCACCACAGTCTCCAAACTCTGCTCTACATAATATTCTTCTGCAACCCAGTCTCCAAACTCTGCTCTCTCTATCAGTCCTTCTGCACCCCAGTCTTCAAAGTCTGCTCTCTGTAACAGTCTTTCTGTATCTCAGTCTCTTACCTCTGCTCTCTACAACATTTCTTCTGCACACCAGTCTCCAACATCTAGACTCTGAAACAGTTCTTCTCCACTCCAGTCTCCAACATCTGCTCTCTGTAACAGTCCTCCTGTATTGCAGTCTCCAAACTCTGATCTCTATAATGGTCCTTCTGCACCTCAGTCTTCAACCTATGTTTTCTGTATCAGTCTTTCGGTACCGCAGTCTCCAACCTCTGCTATCTGCAACAGTCCTTCTGCACCTCCGTCTCCAAATTCTACTCTCTGCAAAAGTCCTTCTGCACCCAAGTCTCAAACAACTACTCCCTCCAACAATCCTTCTTAACCCCAGTTTCCAAGCTCTGCTATCTGCAACAGTCCTTCTGTACCCCAGTCTCCAAACTCTGCTCTCCGTAACAGTCCTTCTGCACATCATTCTGGAAACTCTGCTGTCTGCAATGATCCTTCTGCACCCCAGTCTCCAACCAATGCGCTCTGCTCTACGTAAGATCCTTCTGCAACCCAATCTCCAAAGTCTGCTCTCTGTAACAGCCCTTCTGCACCACAGTCTCCAAAGTCTGTTCTCTATAACAATCCTTCTGCACCCCAGTCTCCATCCTCTTCTCTCTGTGACAGTCCTTCTGAATTTCAGTCTCCTACATCTGCTCTCTGCAACAGTCCTTCAGCACCCCAGTCTCCAAATTCTTGTCCCTGCAACAGTCCTTCTACACCCCAGTCCCCAACCTCTGCTATCTGCAAGAGGCCTTCTGCACTCCAGTCTCCAAATTGTGCTCTCTGTAACAATCCTTCTGTGCCTCAGTCTCCAACCTCTACTTTCTGCAAAAGTCCTTCTGCACCTCAGTCTCCAACCTCTGCTCTCAGTAACAGTCCTGTACCGCAGTCTTGAACCTCTGTTATCCATAAGGGTCCTTATGCACCCCAGTATCCAACCTCTGCTATCTGTATCAGTCGTTTTTCACCACTGTCTCCAAACTCTGCCCTCTGCAACAGTCCTTCTGCACCACAGTCTCCATCCTCTGCTCTCTGCAACAGTCCTTTTGCAACCCAGTCTCCAACATTTGCTCTCTGCAACAGTCCTTCTCAACCCCAGTCTCCAACCGCTGCTCTCTGTAACAGTCTTTCTGTACTGCATTCTCCAACCTCTGCTCTCTGTAAGGGTACTTCTGCATCCGAGTTTCCAACCTCTGCTTTCTGTATCAGTTCTTCTGCACCCCAGTCTCTAACCTCTGCTCTCTGTAACAATCCTTCTGCACCACAGTCTCCAACCTCTACTCTCTGCAACGGTCTTTCTGCACCTGAGTCTCCAAACACTACTCTCTGTAACAGTGCTTCTGCACCTCAATCTCCAACCTCTGTTCTCTGTAAGATCCTTCTGCAACCCAGTCTCTAAACTCTGCTCTCTGTAACATTCCTTCTGCACCTCAGTCTCCAAACTCTGCTCTCTGTATAAGGCCTTCTGCACCCCAGTCTCCGACCTCTGATCTCTGCAACAATCCCTCTGCACCCTAGTCTCCAACCTCTGCTCGCTGCAACAGTCCATGTGCACCCCAATCTCCTACATATGCTCTCTGCAACAGTTTTTCTGTACCTCAGTCTGAAAACTTTGCTCTCTGCAATAATCCTTCTGCACCTGAGTCTCAAATTTTTGCTCTCTGTAACAGTCCTTCTGTACCTCAGTCACCAACTTCTGCTTTGTATCAGTCCTGCACCCCTGTCTCCCACATCTGCTCTCTGTAACTGTCCTTCTTCACCTCAGTCTTCGACCTCTGCTCTTTGTAACAGTCCTTCTGCATCTCAGTCTGGAAACTCTGCTGTCTGCAACGATCCTTCTGCACCCCAGTCTCCAACTTCTGTTGTCTGCAACGATCCTTCTGAAACTCAGTCTCCAATCTCTACTCTCTGTAACAGTCCTTCTGCATCTCAGTCTCCAACATCTGCTCTCTGTAAAATCCTTCTGCATCCAAGTCTCTAAACTCTGCCATCTGTAACAGTCATTCTGGAGCCCTTCTCTAAACTCTGCTCTTCATAACAGGCGTTCTGCACCCAAGTCTCCAACCTCTGCTCTCTTTAAGAGTCCTGCTGCACCTCGGTGTTAAACTCTGCTCTCTGTAAGATCCTTCTGCAACCTTGTCTAAAAACTCTGCTCTCTGTAACAGTCCTTCTGCACCTCAGTCTCCAACCTCTGTTCTTTGCAACACTCCTTCTGCACTCCAGTTGCCAACCTCTGCTCTCTGTAACAGTCGTTCTGTACCGCATTCTCCAAACTCTGCTCTCTGTAATTGTCCTTCTGCACCCCAGTCTCCAACCTCTGCTTTCTGTATCAGTCCTTCTGCTCCCCAGTCTACAAACTCTGATTTCTGTAACAGTCCTTCAGAACCTCATATCCAAACTCTGCTATCTGCAACAGTCCTTGTGTACCCCAGTCTCAAACCTCTGCTATCTGCAACATTCCTTCTGTAATCCAGTCTGCAATGTGTGCTCTGTGTAAGAGTCCTTCTGCAGCCAAGTCTCCACCTCTGCTCTCTGAAACGATCTTTCTGTACCTCAGTCTTAAACCTCTGCTCTCTGCAACAATTCTTCTGTACCCCAGTATCCAACCTCTTTCTCTAAAACAGTCCTTCTTCACCTCAGTCTTCAACCTCTGCTCTCTGCAAGAGTCCTTCTGCACGCCAGTCTCCAACATCTGCTCTCTAAACAATCTTTCTGCACCCCAGTCTCTAACATCTGCTCTCTGCAGAAGTCATTGGCACCCGAGTGTCCAAACTCTGCTTTAGGAACGATCTTTCTGCACCTCATTCTCTAACTTCTGCTCTCTGAAAGATCCTTCTGCACCCCAGTTTCCAAAATCTGCTCTCTGTAATATTCCTTCTCCATGCCATTCTCCAACCTCTGCTTTCTGCAACGGTCCTGCTGCACCCCAGTCTCAAACCTCTGTATTCCGCAACAGTCCTTCTGCTACCCAGTTTCCAAACTCTGCTCTCTGTAATAGTCCTTCTGTACTACAGTCTCCAAACTCTGCTCTCTGTAAAGGTCCATTTTCACGCCAGTCTCCAAACTCTGCTTTCTTTATCCGTCCTTCTGCACCTCAGTCTCCAAACTCTGCTCTCTTCAAAAGTCCTTCTGCACCCCATTCTCAAACTTCTGCTCTCTGCAACAGTCCTTCTGAACAACAGTCTTCAAAATCTGCTCTCTGAAAAAGTCCTTGTGTACCTAGTCTCCAACCTCTGCTTTCTGCAAAAGTCCTTCTGTACTGCAGTCTCCAACATCTGCTCTCTGCAACAGTCCTTCTGCACCTCAGTCTCAAACCTCTGCTATCTGTAAGATCCTTTTAAACCCAGTCTCAAAATTCTGTGCTCTGTAACAGTCCTTTTGCACCCCAGTCTCAAAACTCTGCTCTCCGTAACAGGCCTTCTGCACCCCAGTCTCCAAACTCTGCTCTCTGTAGCAGTCCTTCTGCACCCCATTCTCCAACTTCTGCTCTCTGTAACGATCCTTCTGCACCCCAGTCTCCAAAATCTGCTCTCTGCAACAGTCCTCCTTCATCTCAGTCTGAAAATTTTGCTCTCTTCAACAATCCTTCTGCACCCCAGACTCCAACATCTGCTCTCTTTAAGATCCTTCTGCAACACAGTCTCCCAACTCTGCCCTCTCTAACAGTCCTTCTGCACCCCTTTTCCAAACTCTCCTCTCTGTAACATGCCTTCTGCACCCCAGTCTCCAACCTCTTTTCTCTTTAACATTCCTGCTGCACCTAGGTCTACAATCTCTGCTCTTTCTAAGATCCTTCTGCAACCTTGTCTAATAACTCTGCTCTCTGTAACAGTTATTCTGCATGCCAGATTCCAACCTCTGCTGTCTGTAACAGGCTTTGTGCACCCCAATCTCCAACCTCTACTCTCTGTAACAGTCTTTTTGCACCTCAGTATCCAACCACTGCTCTCCTCAACAGTCCGTCTGCACCCCTGTCTCCAACCTCTCTTTAGAATTCTTCTGCATCCCAGTTTTCAAACTCTGCTCTCTGTAACATTCCTTTTCCACCACAGTCTACAACCTCTGGATACTGCACCAGTCCTGTGGCACCCCAGTCTCCAAATTCTATTCTCTGCAACAGTTCTTCTGCTCCCCAGTCTCAAACCTCTGCTTTCTGTATCAGTCCTTCTGCACCACAGTTTCCAACCTCTGCTCTCTGCAACCTTACTTTTGCACTCTATTCTCTAACCTCTGCTCTCTACTACAGTTCTTCTGAACCACAGTCTATAACATCTGCTCTCTGCAACAGTCTTTCTGTACCCTAGTCTCCAAACACTGCTCTGTGTAACATTCCTTCTGTACTGCAGCCTGCCACCTCTGCTCTTTGTAACGGTCCTTCTGCACCCCAGTCTTCAACCTCTGCTTTTTTATTAGTAATTATGCACCCCAGTCTCCAACATTTGCTCTCTGTAACATTCTTTCTGCAACTCAGTCTCCTACTTCTGTGATCTGGGACAGTTCTTCTGCAACACAGTCTCCAAACTCTGCTCTATGCAACAGTTCTTCTGCACCCCAGTCTCCAACATCTGCACTCTGAAACAGTTCTCCACTCCAGTCTCAGAACTCTTCTCTCTGTATTGCAGTCTCCAAACTCTGCTCGCTGTAATGGTCCTTCTGCACCCCAGTCTCCAACCTCTGCTTTCTATATCAGTCTTATGCACCCCAGTCTCCAACATCTGCTATCTGCAACAGTCCTTCTGCACATAAGTCTCCAACACCTGCTCCCTGCAACAGTCCTGCTTCACCCCAGTCTCCAACATCTGTTCTGTGTAACAGTCCTTCTGCACCCCAGTGTCCAACCTCTGCTCTCTGAAATGATCCTTTTGCATCCCAGTCTCCAACATCTGCTCTCTGCAACAGTCCTTCTGTGCCTCAGTCTGGAAACTCTGCTGTCTGCAACGTTCCTTCTGCACCCCAGTCTCCAACCTCTGCTCTCTTTAATAGTCTTGCTGCACCTCGGTCTACAATCTCTGCTCTCTGTAAGATCCTTCTGCAACCTTGTCTAAAAACTCTGCTCTCTGTAACAGTTATTTCGCACCCCAGATTCCAACCTCTACTCTCTGTAACAGTCTTTGCACTTCAGTCTCCATCCTCTGATCTCTGCAACGATCCTTTGCAACCCAGTCTCAAATGTCTCCTCTACTCAACAGTCCTTCTGCACCCCTGTCTCAAACCTCTGCTCTCTGTAAGATTCTTCTGCATCCCAGTTTTCAAACTCTGCTCTAGTAGCATTACTTTTCCACCACAGTCTTCAACCTCTTGATTCCACAGCGGTCCTGCTGCACCCCAGTCTCCAAACTCTTTTCTCGGCAACAGTTCTTCTGCTCCCCAGTCTCTAAATTCTGCTCTCTGTAACAGTCCTTCTGTACCGCAGTCTTCAACCTCTGCTCTCTGTAATGTTCCTTCTGCACCCCAGTCTCAAACCTCTACTTTCTTTATCAGTCCTTCTGCACCACTGTTTCCAACTTCTGCTCTCTGTAACAGTCCTTCTGCACGTCAGTCTCCAACCTCTGCTTTCTGTAACCTTACTTCTACACCCCATTCTCTAACCTCTGCTCTCTACTACAGTTCTTCTGAACCACAGTCTAAAACATCTGCTCTCTGCAACAGTCCTTCTGTACCCTAGTCTCCAAAATCTGCTCTCTGTAACGGTTCTTCTGCACCAGAGTCTCCAGACTCTGCTCTCTGTAACAGTCTTTCTGCATCTCAGTCTCCAAATTCTGCTCTCTGCAACAGTCCTTCTGCACCCCAGTGTCCAACCTCTGCTCTCTGCAACGATCCTTCTGCACCCAAGTCTTAAACATTTTCTCTTTTTAACAGTCCTTCTGCACCCCAGTGTCCAACCTCTGCTCTCTGCAATGATCCTTCTGCACCCAAGTCTCCAACATCTCCTCTCAGCAACAGTCCTTCTGCCTATCAGTCTGGAAACTCTGCTGTCTGCAACGATCCTTGTGCACCCCAGTCTCCAAAATATGCTGTCTTTAACAGTCTTTGTGCACCTCAGTCTACAATCTCTGCTTTCTGTAAGATCCTTCTGCAATCTTGTCTAAAAACTCTGCTCTCTGTAACAGTTATTCGGCACCCCAGTATCAAACCTCTGCTCTCTACAACGATCCTTCTGCACCCCAGTCTCCAAACCCTGCTCTCTGCAACAGTCTTTCTGCACGTCAGTCTCCAACATCTGCTCTCTGTAAGATTTTTCTGCAAACCAGCCTCCAAACTCTGACATCTGTAACAGTCCTTCTGGAGCCGTTCTCCAAACTCTGCTCTCCGTAAAAGGCTTTCTGCACCCCAGTCTCCAACCTCTGCTCTCTGTAACACTCCTGCTGCACCTCGGTCTACAATCTCTGCTCTCTGTAAGATCCTTTTCTACCTTGTCTATCAACTCTGCTCTCTGTAACAGTTCTTCTGCACCTCAGTCTCAAACTTCTACTCTCTGTAAGATCCTTCTGCACTCCTGTCTCTAAGTCTCCTTCTTGCAATGATCCATCTGCACCACAGTCACCAACCTCTGCTCTATGTAACAGGACTTCTGCACCTCAGTATCCAACCTCTGCTCGATGTAACAGTCTTTTTGCACCCCAGTCTCCAAACACTGCTCTCTGCAAAAGTCCTTCTGTACTGCAGTCTCCAACCTCTTCTCTCTGTAACGGTCTTTCTGCACCCCAGACTCCAACCTCTGCTTTCTGTATCAGTCCTTCTGCACTCCAGTATCCAACTTCTGCTTTTTTTAACAGTCTTTCTGCACCTCAGTCTCCAATCTCTGTTCTCTGCAACAGTGTTTCTGCACCCCAGTCTCTAACCTCTGCTCTCTGCAATGATCCTCTGGACCCTAGTCTCCAAACTCTACTCTCTGCAACAGTTTTTCTGCACCACAGTCTCCAACCACTGGTCTCTGTAAGATCTTTCTGCACTCCAGTTTACAAAATCTGCTCTCTCTAACATTCCTTCTCCATCGCAGTCTCTAACCTCTGCTTTCTGCGAGGGTCCTGCGGCACCCCTGTCTCCAACCTCTGTCCTCTGTAACAGTCCATCTGAACCCCAGTTTCCAACCTCTGCTCTGTGTAACAGTTCTTCTGTACCACAGTCTCCAAACTCTGCTCTCTGTAACAGGCCTTCTGCATCCCAGTCTCCAAACTCTTCTCTCTGCAACGATCCTTCTGCACAGCAGTGTCAAACCTCTGCTCCTTGCAACAGTTCAACTGCACCCCAGTCTCAAACCTTTGCTCTTCGGAAGATCCTTCTGCACCCCAGTCTCCAACCTCTGCTCTCTGCAACAGTCCATTTGCACCCCAGTCTTCACCGTCTGCTCTCTGTAAGATCCCTCTAAACCCTAGTATCAAACCTCTGCTCTCTGTAACAGTCCTTCTGCACCGCAGTCTCCAAACTCTGCTCTTTGTAACAGTCCTTCTGCACCCCAGTCTCTAACATCTGCTATCTGCAACAGTCATTCTGCACTCCAGTCTTTAACATCTGCTCTCTGCAACAGTTCTTCTGTACCTCAGTCTGAAAACTCTGCTCTCTGCAACGACCTTTCTGCATCCCAGTCTCCTACCTCTGCTCTCTGTAACAGTCCTTCTACACCTCATTTTCCCAACTCTGCCCTCTGTTTCATCCTTATGCAACTTAGTCTTTATACTCTGCACTCTGTAACAGTCCTGCTGCACAACAGGCTCCAACCCCTGCTCTCTGTACCAGGACTTCTGCCACCCAGTGTCCAAACTCTGCTCTCTGTAACAGGCCTTCTGCACCCCAGTCTCCAACCTCTTCTTTCTGAAACGATTCTTCTCCACCACAGTCTCCAGATTCTGCTTTCTGCAACAGTCCTTTGCACCCCAGTCTCCAGACTCTGTTCTCTGAATGATCCATCTGAACCCCAGTCTCCAACCTCTGCTTTCTCTTACACTCCTTCTGCACACCAGTCTCCAAACTCTGCTCCTGTAACAATCCCTCTGCACCTCAGTCTCCAAACTCTGCTCTGTGTAACAGTCCTTCTGCACCTCAGTCTCTAAAATTTGCTCTCGGCCACAGTCCTTCTGCACCCCAGTTTTCAACATCTGCTCTCTGGAACAGTCCTTCTGCACCCCAGTCTCAAAACTCTGCTCTCTGCAACGATCCTTCTGGACCCCAGTCTCCAACGTCTGCTCTCTGCAACAGTCCTGCTGCAACACAGTCTCCAACCTCTTCTCTTTGTAAGATCCTTCTGCACTCCAGTTTCCAAACTCTGTTCTCTGTAACATTCCTTCTTCACCCAAGTCTCCAACCTCTGTCCTCTGCAACAGTCCTTCTGCACCCCAGTCTCCAAGATCTGCTCTCTGTAACAGTCCTTCGGTACCGCAGTCTCCAAACTCTGCTCTTTGTAACGGTCCTTCTACACCCCAGTCTCCAACCTCTGCTTTCTGTAACAGTCTGTCTGAACCATAGTCTCCAACCTGTGTTCTCTGTATCTATCCTTCTGCACCTCAGTCTCCAACCTGTGCTCTATGTAAGTGTCCTTCTGCACCCCAATCTCCAACCTCTGCTCTCGGTAACAATCCTATAACGCAGTCTCCAAACTCTGCTCTCTGTAAAGGTCCTTCTGCACCCCAATTTCCAAACTCTGCTTCCTGTAAAAGTCCTTCTGCACCTGAGTCTCCAAACTCTCCTCTCTGTAACAGTCCTTCTATACCTCAGTCTCCAATCTCTGCTCTCTGTAACAGTCCTTCTGCACCTCAGTCGCAAACCTCTGCTCTCTGTAAGATCCTTCAGTAACCCAGTCTCCAAACTCTGCTGTCCATAACAGTCCTTCTGCACCCGAGTTTCCAACATCTCCTCTCTGTAATAGGCCTTCTGCACGCCAGTGTCCAAACTCTGCTCTCTGTAGCAGACCTTCTGCACCCCAGTCTGCAACCTCTGCTCTCAGCAATGATCTTACTGCACCCCAGTCTCCAACTTCTCATCTTTGAAACAGTCCTTCTGAACCTCAGTCTCAAACTTCTACTCTCTGTAAGATTCTTCTGCACCCCTGTCTCCAAGTCTCCTCCTTGCAATGATCCATCTGCACCACAGTCACCAACCTCTGTTCTATGTAACAGGACTTCTGCAACTCAGTATCCAACCTCTGCTCGATGTAACAGTCTTTCTGCACCCCAGTCTCCAAACACTGCTCTCTGCAAAAGTCCTTCTGTACTGCAGTCTCCAACCTCTGCTCTGTAACGGTCTTTCTGCACCCCAGACTCCAAACTCTGCTTTCTGTATTAGTCCTTCTGCACTCCAGTATCCAACTTCTGCTCTTTCTAAGAGTCCTTCTGTACCTCAGTCTCCAATCTCTGCTCTCTCCAACAGTCATTCTGCACTCCAGTCTTCAACCTCTGCTCTCTGCAACAATCCTTCTGCACCCCAGTCTCCAACCTCTGCTCTCTGAAACAGTGTTTCTGCACCCCAGTCTCAAACCTCTGCTCTCTACAACGATCCTCTGGACCCTAGTATCCAAACTCTACTCTCTGCAACAGTCCTTCTGTACCAGTCTTCAACCGCTTTCTCTGTAAGATCTTTCTGCACTCCAGATTACAAATTCTGCTCTCTCTAACATTCCTTCTCCATCGCAGTCTCTATCCTCTGCTTTCTGCGAGGGTCCTGCGGCACCCCTGTCTCCAACCTCTGTCCTCTGTAACAGTCCATCTGAACCCCAGTATCCAATCTCTGCTCTCTGTAACAGTCCTTCTGTAACGCAGTCTCCAAACTCTGCTCTCTGTAACAGGCCTTCTGCATTCCAGTCTCCAAACTCTTCTCTCTGCAACAATCTTTCTGCACAGCAGTGTCAAACCTCTGCTCCTTGCAACAGTTCATCTGCACCCCAGTCTCAAACCTCTGCTCTTTGTAAGATCCTTCTGCACCCCAGTCTCCAACCTCTGCTCTCTGCAACAGTCCATTTTCACCCCAGTCTTCAACCTCTGCTCTCTGTAAGATCAATCTAAACCATAGTATCTAAACTCTGCTCTGTAACAGTCCTTCTGCACCCCAGTCTCCAAACTCTGCTCTTTGTAACAGTCCTTCTGAACCTCAGTCTCCAACATCTGCTCTCTGCAACAGTCCATCTGCACTTCAGTCTCAAACATCTGGTCTCTGCAACAGTCCTTCTACACCCTAGCTTCCAACCTCTGCTTTCTGCAACAGTCCTTCTGCACCCCAGTCTCCAAACTCTGCTCTCTGCAACGATCTTTCTAGACCCCAGTCTACAACCTCTGGTCACTGCAACAGTCCTTTTGCACCCCAGTCTCCAACCTGTGCGCTCTGTAACAGTTTTACTATACCGCAGTCTCCAAACTCTGGTCTCTGTAATGGTTTTTATTCACCACAATTTCCAACCTCTAGTTTCTGTAACAGTCTTTCTGCACCTAAGTCTCCAAACTCTGCTCTCTGTAGCAGGCCTTCTGCACCCCAGTCTTCAAAATCTGCTCTCTCCAAGGATCCTTCTGCACCCCAGTCTCCAACCTCTGCTCTTTGTAACGATCCTTCTACACCCCAGTCTCCATCTCTGCTTTCTGTATAAGTCTGTCTGAACCCCAGTCTCCAACCTCTGTTCTCTGTATCTATCCTTCTGCACCTTAGTTTCTAACCTGTGCTCTATGTAAGAGTCCTTCTGCACCCCAGTCTCCAACCTCTGCTCTCGGTAACAGACCTATACAACAGTCTCCAACCTCTCCTCTTTATAACAGGCCTTCTGCACGCCAGTCTCCAAACTCTTCTCTCTGTAGCAGGCCTTCTGCACCCCAGTCTCCAAAATCTGCACTGTGCAATGATCCTTCTGCACCCCAGTCTACTAACTCTGATCTCCACAACAGTCCTTCTGCACCTCAGTCTCCAAATTCCTCTCTCTGTAAGATCCATCTGCACCCCTGTATCCAACCTCTGCTCTCTGCAACAGTCCTTCTGTGCCTCAGTCTCCAAATTCCTCTCTCTGTAAGATCCATCTTCACCCCTGTATCCAACCTCTGCTCTCTGCAACAGTCCTTCTGCATCCAAGGCTCCAACCTCTTCTCTCTGTAACAGGACTTCCGTACCTCAGTCTCAAACCTCTGCTCTCTGCAACATTCCTTCTGCAACCCAGTCTCCATCCACTGCTCTCTAGAACAGTCCTTCTGTAGCCCAGTCTCCAAGCTCTGCTCTCTGCAACAGTCCTTCTGCACCCCAGTCTCAATCCTCTGCTCTCTGCAACAGTTTTTCTGCACCCCAGTCTCCAACCTCTACTCTCTGTAACAGTCGTTCTGCACTTCATTTGCTAACTTCTGCTCTCTGTAGTATCCTTCTAAAACCAAGTCTCCAAAATCTGCTCTCTTTAACAGTCCTTCTGAACACCAGTCTCCAACCTCTGCTCTCTGCAACCATCCCTCTTAACCCCAGTCTCCAACCTCTGCTCTTAGCAAAAGTCCTTCTGCACCCAAGTCTCCAACAACTGCTCTCTGCAACAGTTCTTCTGCACCTCAGTCTGAAAACTCTGCTGTATTCAACGAACTTTCTGCACTCCAGTCTTCTACCTCTGCTGCCTGTAACAGTCCTTCTGCACCTCATTCTCCCAACTCTGCTCTCTGTAAAATACTTCTGCAACCCAGTCTTTGAACTCTGCACTATGCAACCGTCCTTCTGCAAAACAGTCTCCAATCTCTGCTCTCGGCAACAGGACTTTTGCAAGCCAGTCTCCAATCTCTGCTCTCTGAAACAGGACTTCTGCACCCCATTCTCCAACCTCTTCTCTCTGCAACAATTCTTCTCCACCCCAGTCTCTAACCTCTGTTCTTTGTAACAGTCCTTCTGCACCCCAGTCTCCAACATATGCTTTCTGCAACAGTCCTTCTGCAGCCCAGTCTCCAACCTCTTCTCTCTGCAACAGTCCTTCTGCAGCCCAATCTCCAACGTCTGCTCTCTGCAACAGTCCTTCTGAACCTCAGTCTCCTAACTCTGCTCTCTGTAACAGTCCTTCTGCACTCCAGTCTCCAACCTCTGCTCTCCTCAACAGTCCTTCTGCACCCCAGTCTCATACCTCTGCTCTGTGCAACCGTACTTCTGCACCCAAGTCTTCAAACTCTGCTCTCTGCTACAGTCTTTCTGGACCCCAGTCTTCAACCTCTGCTCTCTGGAAGAGTCTTTCTGCACCACACTCTCCAACCTCTTCTCTCTGTAAGATCCTTCTTCACTCCAGTTTCCAAACTCTGCTCTCTGTAACATTCCTTCTCCAAACCAGACTTTACCTCTGCTTTCTGCAAGTGTCCTGCAGCACCCAAGTTTCCAACCTCTGTCCTCTGCAACAGTCCTTCGGCTCCCCAGTCTCCAACATCTGCTTTCTGTATCAGTCCTTCTGAACACCAGTCTCAAAACTCTGCTCTCTGTGTCTATCCTTCTGCACCTCAGTCTTTAAACTGTGCTCTCTGTAACATTCCTTCTACACCCCAGTCTCCAACCTGTGCTCTCTGTAACAGTTTTTCTATACCACAGTCACCAAAGTCTGGTCTTTGTAACGGTCCTTCTGCACCCCAATTTCCAACATCTGCTTTCTGTAACAGTCCTTCTGCAACTCAGTCTGCAAACTCTGCTCTTTCTAACAGTACTTCTACACCTCAGTCTGACACCTCTCCTCTCTGCATGGTCCTTCTGCACCTCCGTCTCCAACCACTGCTCTCTGTAACAGTCCACCTCCACCTCAGTCTCCAAACTCTTCTCTCTGTAAGATCCTTAAGCAACCCAGTCTCCAAACTCTGCTCTCTATAACTGTCCTTTTACACCCTAGTCTCCAACCTCTCCTCTCTGTAACAGTCCATCTGCAACTCAGTCTTTAAATTCTGCTGTCAGGAAGATGCTTCTACACCCCTGTATCCAACCTCTGCTCTCTGTAACAGTCCTTCTGCACCAGAGTCCCCATCCTCTGCGCTCTGCAACAGGACTTCCGCACATCAGTCTCAAACCTCTGCTCTCTGCAACAGTCCTTTTCCACCCCAGTCTCGAACCTCTGCTCTCTACAACAATCCTTATGCACACTAGTTACCAACATCTGCTATCTGCAACAGTCCTTCTGCACCTCAGTCTTAAAACTCTGCTCTTTGCAATGACCCTTCTGCACCCCTGTCTCCTACCTCGGCTCTCTGTAACAGTACTTCAGGACCTCAGTCCCCCAACTCTGCTCTCTGTAAAATCCTTCTGCAACCCAGTCTTTAAACTCTGCACTTTGTACCTGTCATTCTGCACAACAGTCTCCAACTTCTGCTCTCTGTAACAGGACTTCTGCACCCCAGTCTCCAACCTCTTCTCTCTGCAACGAATCTTCTTCACCCCAGTCTCCAACATCTGCTCTCTGCAACAGTCCTTTTGAAACCCAGTCTCCAAACTCTGCTCTCTGTAAGATCCATCTGAAACCCAGTCTCCAACCCATGTTCTCTGTAACAGTCCTACTACACCCAAGTCTCCAAACTCTGCTCTCTATAACAGTCCTTCTGCACCTCAGTCTCCAACCTCTGCTATCTGCAACATTTTTTCTGCACCCCAGTCTACAACATCTACTCTCTGCAACACTCCTTCTGCACTCCAGTCTCCAAACTCCACTCTCTGCAATGATCCTTCTGGACCCCAGTCTCTAACGTCTGCTCTCTGCAACAGTCCTTCTGCACCACAGTCTCCAAGCTCTGCTCTCTGTAAGATCCTTCTGACTCCAGTTTCCAAACTCTGTTCTCTATAACATTCCTTCTCCACCCCAGTCTCCAAAATCTGTTCTCTGTATCTATCCTTCTGCACCTTAGTCTCCAACCTATGCTCTATGTAAGAGTCCTTCTGCACCCCAGTCTCCATCCTCTGCTCTAGGTAACAGTCCTATACCACAGTCTCCAAACTAAGCTCTTGTAACGGTCCTTCTGCACCTTAATTTCCAAACTCTGCTTCCTGTAACAGTTTTTCTGCACCTGAGTCTCCAAAATCTGCTCTCTGTAACCGTCCTTCTACACCCCAGTCTCAACCACTGCTCTCTGTAAAAGTCCACCTTTACCTCAGTCTGAAACCTCTGCTCACCATGATTCTTCTGCACCCCAGTATACAACCACTGCTCTCTGTAACAGTCCACCTGCAGCTCAGTCTCAAACCACTGCTCTCTGTTAGATACTTCAGCAACCCAGTCTCCAAACACTGTTCTCTATAACAGTCCTTCTGCACCCCAGTCTCCAACCTCTCCTCTCTGTAACAGGCCTTCTGCACGTGAGTCTCCAAACTCTGCTCTATGCAACGATCATTTTGCACGCCTGTCTCTAACCTCTGCTCTCTGCAATGATCCAACTAAACCCCAGACTCCAACCTCTCATTTCTGAAACAGTCCTTCTGCACCTCAGTCTCCAACCTCTGCTCTCTGTAATAGGCCTTCTGCACACCAGTCTCTAACCTCTTCTCTCCGCAACGATTCTTCTACACCCAAGTCTCCAACATCTGCTCTCTGCAACTGTCCTTTTGCACCCCAGTCTTCAAACTCTGCTCTCTGTAACATTCATCTGAACCCCAGTCTCCAACTGCTGCTCTCTGTAACAGTCCTTCTGCACCCCAGTCTCCAAACGCTGCTCTCTTTAACAGTCCTTCCGCACCTCAGTCTCCAAACCCTGCTCTCTGTAACAATCCTTCTGCACCCCAGTCTCTAAAATCTGCTGTCTGCAACAGTCCTTCTCCACCCCAGTCTTCAACATCTGCTCTCTGCAACAGTCCTTCTGCACCCCAGTCTCCAATCTCTGCTCTCTGCAATGAACCTTCTGGACCCCAGTCTCCAACGTCTGCTCTCTGCAACATTCCTTCGTCAATGCAGTCTCCAACCTCTGATCTCTGTAATATCCTTCTGCACTCCAGTTTTCAAACTCTGCTCTCTGTAAAATTTTTTCTCCACCCTAGTCTCAAACCTCTATCCTCTTCAACAGTCCTTCTGCTCCCCAGTCTCCGAGATCTGCTCTCTGTAACAGACCTAATGTACCGCAGTTTCCAACCTCTGCTCTCTGTAAAGGTCCTTCTGCAACCTAGTCTCCAACCTCTGCTTTTTGAATCAGTTCTTCTGAACCCGAGTCTCCAAACTCTGCTTTTTGTATTTATCCTTCTGCATCTCAGTCTTCAACCTGTGCTTTCTGTAACAGTCCTTCTGCACGTCAGTCTCTAAACTCTGCTCTCTGTAACAGTCCTTCTACACCTCAGTCTCCAACCTCTTCTCTCTTTAACAGTACTTCTGCACCTCAGTCTGAAACCTTTGCTCTCCACGATTCTTCTGCACCCCAGTCTCCAAACACTGCTCTCTGTAACAGTCCACCTGCACCTCAGTCTCCAACATCTGCTCTCTGTAAGTTCCTTCAGCAAACCAGTCTCCAAACTCTGCTCTCTATAACAGTTTTTCTGCACCCCAGTCTCCAACCTTTCCTCTCTGTAACAGGCCTTCTGCACTCCAGTCTCAAAACTCTGCTCTCTATAAAAGGCCTTCTGCACCCCACTCTCCATCCTCTGCTCTCTGCAATGATCCTTCTGCACCCCAGTCTCCAACCTTTGCTCTCTGCATTGATCCTACTGCACCCCAGTCTCCAACCTCTGATCTCTGCTACAGTCCTTCTGCAACTCAGTCTCCAAATTCTGCTCTCTGTAAGATCTTTCTGCACCCCTGTCTCCAAACTCTGCTCTCTGTAACAGTCCTTCTGCACCCCAGTCTTCAACCTCTGCTCTCCACAAGAGTCACTCTGCACCCGTCTCCAAACTCTGCTCTCTGCAATAGTCCTTCTGCACCCTAGTTACCAGCATCTGCTCTCTGCTACAGTACTTATAAACCCCAGTTTTTAACCACTGCTTTCTGTAACAGTCCTCCTGTACTGCAGTATCCAACCTCTGCTCTCTGTAACGGTCTTTCTGCATCCCAGACTCCAATCTCTGCTTTCTGTATAAGTCTTTCTGTACCCCAGTTTCCAACCTCTGCTCTCTGTAAGAGTCCTTCTGCACCTCAGTCTTTAACCTATGATCTCTGCGACAGTTCTTCTGCAACTCAGTCTCCAAATTCTGCTCTCTGTAAGATTCTTAGGCAACCCTGTATTTAACCTCTGCTCTCTGAAACTGTCATTCTGCACCGAGTCTCCAAACTCTGCTCTCTGTAACATGACTTCCGCACCTCAGTCTCCAAACTCTGCTCTCTGCAACAGTCCTTATGCACCTCAGTCTCCAACCTATGATCTCTGCAACAGTCCTTCTGCACCCGTCTCCAAACTCTGCTCTCTGCAACAGTCCTTCTGAACCCTAGTTACCAGCATCTGCTCTCTGCAACAGTGCTTATGAACCCCAGTTTTCAACCACTGCTCTCTGTAACAGTCCTCCTGTACTGCAGTATCCAACCTCTGCTCTCGGTAATGGTCTTTCTGCACCCCAGACTCCAATCTCTGCTTTCTGTATAAGTCCTTCTGTACCCCAGTTTCCAACCTCTGCTCTCTGTAAGAGTCCTTCTGCACCTCAGTCTCCAACCTATGATCTCTGCAACAGTCCTTCTGCAACTCGGTCTCCAAATTCTGCTCTCTGTAAGATCCTTAAGCAACCCTGTATTTAACATCTGCTCTCTGAAACTGTCATTCTGCATCCGAGTCTCCAAACTCTGCTCTCTGTAACAGGACTTCCGCACCTCAGTCTCCAAACTCTGCTCTCTGCAACAGTCCTTCTGCACCCCAGTCTCCAACCTCTGCTTTCTACAACAGTCTTTCTGGACCCTAGTTACCAACATCTGCTCTCTGCAACAGTCCTTCTGCACGCCAGTCTCTAACATCTGCTCTCTGCAACAGTCATTCTGCAACTCAGTCTGAAAACTCTGCTCTCTGCAACGACCCTTCTGCACCCCAGTCTCCTACCTCTGCTCTCTGTAACAGTCCTTCTGCACCTCAGTCTCCCAACTCTGCCCTCTGTTTGATCCTTCTGCAACCCAGTCTTTAAACTCTGCACTCTGTAACAGTCCTTCGGCACAACAATCTCCAACCTCTGCTCTCTGTAACTGGACTTCTGCAACCTAGTCTCCAACCTCTGCTCTGTGTAACAGGCCTTCTGCACCCCAGTCTCCAAACTGTGCTCTGTGTAACAGTCCTTTTGCACCCCAGTCTCCAAACTCTGCTCTCAGTAAGATCAATCTGAACCCAGTCTCCAAACTCTGCTCTCAGTAACAGTCCTTCTGCACCACAGTCTCCAAACTCTGCTATCTGCAACAGTCCTTCTGCACCCCAGTCTCCAATCTCTCCTCTCTATAACAGGCCTTCTGCACGCCAGTCTCCAAACTTTTCTCTCTGTAGCAGGCCTTCTGTACCCCAGTCTCCAAAATCTGCACTGTGCAACGATCCTTCTGCACCCCAGTCTCCAACCTCTGCTCTCTGAAACAGTACTTCTGCACTTCAGTCTCCAACGTCTGCTCTCTGCAACAGTCCTTCTGCACCCCAGTCTCCAAACTCTGCTCACTGTAACAATCTTTCTGCACCTCAGTCTGCAAACTCTGTTCTCTGCAACGGTCCTTCTGCACCTCAGTATCCAACCTATACTCTCTGTAACAGTACTTCTTCACTTCAGTCTCCAACCTCTTCTCTCTGTTGGATCCTTCACCAACCCAGTCTCCCAACTCTGCTGTCTAACATTCCTTCTGCACACTAGTCTTCAATCTCTACTCTCTGCAACGATCATTCTTAACCCCAGTCTCCAACCTCTGCTCTCTGCAACAGTCCTTCTACACCCCAGTCTCCAACATCTGGTCTCTGCAACAGTCCTTTTGCACCACACTCTGAAAATTCTATTATCTGAAACGAACCTCCTGCACCCCAGTCTCCTACCCCTGCTGTCGGTTAAAATCCTTCTGCACCTCAGTCTCCGACCTCTGCTATTTCTAAGATCCATCTGAACCCCAGTCTCCAACATCTGCTCTCTGTAACAGTCCTTCTGCACCCCAGTCTCCAACCTCTGCTCTCTGCATTGGTACCCCTTAACCCCAGTGTCCAACCATGTTCTCTACAAGTCCTTCTGTACTGTAGTCTCCAACCTCTGTTCTCTGTAAGGGTCCTTTTGCAACCCAGTCTCCAACCTCTACTTTCTATATCAGTCCTTCTGCACCACAGTCTCCAAACTCTGCTCTCTGTAACCGTCATTCTGCACCTCACTCTGCAACTTCTGCTCTCTGAAACAGTCCTTCTGCAACCAGTCTTCAAACTCTGCTCTCTGCAAGAGTCCTTCTGCACCCCAGTCTCCATCCTCTGCTCTCTGCAACAGTCTTGATCAACCCCAGTCTCCAACGTCTGCTCTCTATAACAGGCCTTCTGCACCCCAGTCTCCAACCTGTGCTCTCTGTAATAGTCTTTCTGCACCTCATACTCCAACCTCTGCCCTCTGCTACAGTCCTTCAGTGCCCCAATCTCCAACCTCTTCTTTCTGCCACAGTCCTTCTGCACATCAGTGTCAAAAATCTGCTCTCTGTATGATCCTTCTGAAACCCAGTCTCCAAACTCTACTTTCTGCAATGGTCCTTCTGTAAACCAGTCTCCAACCTCTGTTCTCTTCAACAGTCATTCTGCACCCCAGTCTCCAACGTCTGCTCTCTGTAAGAGTCTTTCAGTCTCCAACCTCTGCTCTCTGTAAGGGTCCTTCTGCACCCCAGTCTTAAACCTCTGCTTTCTGTATCAGTTTTTCTACACTGCAGTCTCTAAACACTGCTCTCTCCAAAGATCCTTCTGCACCACAGTCTCCAACCTCTGCTCTCTCTAACAGTTCTTCTGTACCTCATTCTCCAACCTCTGCTCTCAGTAAGATTCTTTTGAAACCCAGTCTCCAAACTAGGATCTCTGTAACTGTCCTTCTGCTCCCCAGTCTCAAAGAACTGCTCTCTGTAAAAGGCCTTCTTCACCCCAGTCTCCAACCTATGCTGTATGTAACAGGCCTTTTGACCCCAGTCTCAAAACTCTTCTCTCTTCAATGATCCTTCTCCACCCCAGTCTCCAACCTCTGCTATCAGCAACAGTCCTTCTGCACCACAGTCTCCAACCTATGCTCCCTGTAAGATCTTTCTGCACATCTGTCTCCAACCTCTGCTCTCTGTAACACTCCTCTGTACCCCAGTCTCCAACTTCTGCTCTCTGTAATGGTCCTTCTGCACCTCAGTCTCCAACATCTGCTCTCTGCAACACTTCTTCTGCACCCCAGTCTCCTAACTTTGCTCTCTGCAACAGTTTCTCTGCACCTCAGTCTCCAACCTGTGCTCTCAGTAAAAGTCCTTCTGCACCACAGTCTCAAACCTCTGCTCTCTCTAACAATTTTTCTGAACGCCAGTCTCCAAACTCTTCTCTCTGCAACGATCCTTCTACACCCCAGTCTCCAAAGTCTGATCAATGTAACAGTCCTTCTGCACTCCAGTCTTCAAAATCTGCTTTCTGTAACAGTCTTCTGCATCTGAGGCTCCATCCTCTTCTCTATGCAACAATACTTCTTCACCCAAGTCTCCAACGTCTGCTCTCTGAAAAAGTCCTTCTAAACCCTAGTCTCCAACCTCTGCTCTCTGTAACAGTCCTTCTACACCCTATTCTCCATGCTCTGCACACTCCAAGGATACTTCTGCACCCCAGTCTCCATTCTCTGCTCTCTGCAACTTTCCTTTTGGACCCCAGTATCCAGCATCTGCTTTCTGCAACAGTCCTTCTCCACCTCAGTCTCCAAACTGTGCTCTCTGTAAAAGTCCTTTTGGACCCAAATCTCCAACCTCTACTCTCTGCAACAATCCTTCTACACCCCAGTCTAAAACCTCTGCTCTCAGCAAAAGTTTTTCTGCACACAGTCTCCAACCTCTTATCTCTGTAACTATCCTCTACACCTTAGTCTCCAACCTCTAGTCTTTACAAGGGTCCTTCTGCACCTCAGTCTCCAACCTCTACTCTCTGTAACAGTGCTTGTGCACCTCAGTCTCAAAACTCTGCTCTCTGTAAGATCCTTCTGAACCCCAATCTCCAAACTCTGCACTATAACAGGCCTTCTGCACCCCAGTCTCCAACCTCTGCTCTCTGTATCATTCCATCTGCAACCCAGTCTCCAACCTCTGCTCTCTGCCACGATCCTTCTGCACCCCAGTCTTCAACATCTGCTCTCTGCAACAGTTCCTCTGTACCTCAGTCTGAAAAATCTGCTCTCTGCAACAATCCCTCTGCACCCCAGTCTCCAACCTCTGCTCTCTGTAACAGTCTTTCTGAATGTCTGTGTCTTACCTCTGCTCTATGTAAGACCCTTCTGAAACCCAGTCAGCAAACTCTGCTCTATAACAGTCCTTCTGCACCCCAGTCTCCAAACTCTGCTCTCTGTAACAGGCCTTCTGCATCCCAGTCTGAAACCTCTGCTAGCTGCAACAGTCCTTTTGAACCCCAGTCTCCAACATCTTCTCTCTGCAATAGTTCTTCTGTACCTCAGTCTGAAAACTCTGCTCTCTGCAATAATCCATCTGCACCCCAGTCTCCAACCTCTTCTCTCGGTACCGCAGTCTCCAAACTCTGTTCTCCGTAAGGGTCCTTATGCACCCCAGTATCCAACCTCTGCTTTCTGTATCAATCGTTTTGCACCACAGTCTCCAAACTCTGCCGTCTGTAAGAGTCCTTCTGCAACTCAGTCTGCAAACTCTGCTCTCTGCAACAGTCCTTGTGCACCCCAGTCTCCATCCTCTGCTCTCTGCAACATTCCTTCTGCACCCCAGTCTCCAACATCTGCTATCTGCAACAGTCATTCTCCACCCCAGTTTCCAAACTCTGCTCTCTGTAAGAGTTCTTCTGTACTGCATTCTCGAAACTCTGCTCTCTGTAAGGATACTTCTGCACCCGAATCTCTAAACTCTGCTTTCTGTATCAGTCCTTCTGCACTCCAGTCTCCAACCTCTGCTCTCTGTATCATTCCATCTGCAACCCAGTCTCCAACCTCTGCTCACTCCAACGATCCTTCTGCACCCCAGTCTCCAACATCTGCTCTCTGCAACAGTTCTTCTATACCTCAGTCTGAAAAATCTGCTCTCTGCAACAATCCCTCTGCACCCCAGTCTCCAACCTCTTCTCTCTGTAACAGTCTTTCTGAATGTCTGTCTCATACCTCTGCTCTCTATAAGACCATTATGAAACCCAGTCTACAAACTCTGCTCTCTGTAACAGTCCTTCTGCACCCCAGTCTCCAAACTCTGCTCTCTGTAACAGGCCTTCTGCATCCCAGTCTGAAACCTCTGCTAGCTGCAACAGTCCTTGTGAACCCCAGTCTCCAACATCTGCTTCCTGCAACAGTTCTTCTATACATCAGTCGGAAAACTCTGCTCTCTGCAATAATCCATCTGTACCCCAGTCTCAAAACTCTGCTCTCTGTAACAGTCCTTTTGTAACTCAGTCTCAAAACACTGCTCTCTTCAACAGTCTTTCTACACCCAAGTCTCCATACTCTGATCGCCCCAACGGTCCTCCTGCACCCCAGTCTCCAAACTGTGTTCTCTACATCGGTTCTTCTGCAACCAAGACACCAACCCCTGCTCTCTGTAACATCTTTCTCTACCACAGTCTCCAACCTCTGTTCTCTGTAAGGGTCCTTATTCACCCCAGTACCCAACCTCTGCTTTCTGTATCAGTCGTTTTAAACCACAGTCTCCAAACTCTGCCCTCTGTAACCGTCCTTCTGCAACTCAGTCTGCAAACTCTGCTCTCTGCAACAGTCCTTCTGCACCCCAGTCTCCATCCTCTGTTCTCTTCAACAGTCCTTTTGCAACCAAGTCTCCAACATCTGCTCTCTGCAACAGTCATTCTGCACCTTAGTCTCCAAACTTTGCTGTCTGTAACAGTCCTTCGGTACTGCTTTCTCCAACCTCTGCTCTCTATAAGGGTACTTCTGAACCAGAGTCTCCAGCCTCTGCTTTCTGTGTTAGTCCTTCTGCAATCCAGTCTCTAATCTCTGCTCTGTGTAACTGTCCTTCTGCACCTTAGTCTCCAACCTCTGCTCTCTGCTACAGTCATTCTGGAGCCCAATCTCCAACCTCTACTCTCTACGACAGTCATTGTACATCCCAGTCTAAAACCTCTGCTCTCTGCATCAGTCCTTCTGCACCCCTGTATCCAACCTCTGCTCTCTGTAACAATCCTTCTGCACCTCAGTCTCCAACCTGTGCTCTCTGCAACGGTCATTCTGCACCTCAGTCTCCAACCGCTACTCTCTGTAACAGTCCTTCTGCACCGCTTCTACAAACTCTGCTTTTTGTAACAGGCTTTCTGCACCCCAGTCTCAAACATCTACTCTCTGGAACAGTCCATATGCACACAAGTCTCCAACCTCTACTCTCTGCCACAGTCATTATGAACCCCAGTCTCCAACATCTGCTCTCTTCATTAGTCTTTCTGCACCTCAGTCTGAAAACTCTGCTCTCTGCCACGATCCTCTGCACCCCAGTTTCCAACCTGTGTTCTCTGCAACAGTCTTTCTGCAATGCAGTCTCCAAACTCTGCTCTCTGTAACAGTCCTTCTGTACCGCAGTCTCCAACCTCTCTTCTCTGTAATGGTCCTTCTGCACCCGAGTCTCTAAACTCTGCTTTCTGTACCAGTCCTTCTGAACCACAGACTCCAACCTCTGCTCTACGCAACAGTCTTTCTGCAACCCAGTCTCCAACCTCTGCTGTCTGCAAGAATCATTCTGCACTCCAGTCTCCAACATCTGTTTTCTGTATCAGTCCCTGACCACAGTCTCCAAAATCTGCTCTCAGTAACAGTCCTTCTGCACCTCAGTCTCCAACCTCTGCTCTCTGCAACAGTCCTTCTGCACCCCAATGTCCAACCTCTGCTCTCTGCAACAATCCTTCTGCAGCACAGTCTCCAACGTCTGCTCTCTATCACAGTCCTCCTGCATCTCAGACTCCAACCTCTGCTCACTGTAAGATTCTTCTTCACCCCAGTCTCTAACCTCTGCTCTCTTCAACGGTCTTTCTGCACCCCAGTCTCTAACCTCTGTTCTCTGTATCAGTCCTTCTGCACCATAGTCTCCAACATCTACTCTCCACAACAGTTCTTTTCCATCCCAGTCTCCAACCTCTGCTCTCTATAACAGTCCTTCTGTACTGCAGTCTCAAACCACTGCTCTCTCTAAGGGTCCTTCTGGATCCCAATCTCCTACCTCTCCTAACTGCAACAGTCCTTCTACACCCAAGTCTAAAACCTCTGCTCTCTGTAACAGTCCTTCTGCACCCCAGTCTCCAAGCTCTGCTCTCTGCTACGATCCTTCTGCAACTCAGTCTCCAAACTCTACTCTTTGTAACAGTGCTTCTGCACCTCAGTCTCCAACCTCTGCTCTCTGTAAGATCCTTCTGCAACCCAATCTCCAAACTCTGCTCTCTGTAACAGTCCTCGTGCACCCCAGTCTCAAAGCTCTGCTCTCTGTAACAGGCTTTCTTCACCCCAGTCTCCAAACTCTGCTCTCTGTATTTGTCCTTCGGGACCCCAGTCTCCAACCTCTGCTCTCTGCAACAATCCATATGCATCCTGTCTCCAACCTATGCTCGCTGCAACAGTCTATGTGCACCCAGTCTCCAACATCTGCTCTCTGCAACAGATCTTCTGTACCTCAGTCTGAAAACTCTGCTCTCTGCAACAATCCTTCTGCACCCCAGTCTCCAAACTATGCTCTCTGTACCAATCCTTCTGTACATCAGTCTCCAACCTCTGCTTTCTGTAAGACCCTTTTAAACCCAGTCTGCAAACTCTACTCACTGAAACACTCCTTCTGCACCCCAGTCTCCAATCTCTGCTCTCTGTAACAGGCCTTCTGCACCCCAGCCTTAAACCACTGCTCTCTTTTAGAGGCATTCTTCACCCCATTCTCCAACAGCTACTCTCTGTAATGATGCTTGTGCACCCAAGTCTCCAACCATTTCTCTCTGCAGCAGTCCTTCTGCACCCCAGTCTCCAACCTCTGCTCTGTGTAAGATTTTTCTGCACACAAGTCTCCAACCTCTGCTCACTGTAACATTCCTCTGAAACCCAGTCTCCAAACTCTGCTCTCTGTAACAATAATTCTGGACCTCAGTCTCCAACCTCTGCTCTCTGCAAAGGT